>NC_064258.1:59999654-60299654 GCF_003254725.2 Canis lupus dingo | reverse complement strand
AAAAATAAAAACAAATAAAGCAATTTTAAGATGGGGAATTTTTTTCTTTAATTGTTCTGGAATTGAATTAAGGAATGTCTTACCAGAGAAGCAAGATAATAAAGTTTCGTATTAAATATTCCTGCCAGCTAAACAATGTTTAATATTGAATTATACAGGAAATAAACGGTGAATTAAAAAGAAGAAAAGCAGCCTCTGAATGGTAACAAAGGTAATTGCTTTTATCTGGGAAAATAGACCCGTGGATGGAGTGAATTTTTAAATTAGTTTTGCTCATTAAGAATGTATCTTATACAAAAGTGTCTCTTCAGTTAGAAGGGACCGGGATTTTGAAGATACTTAGGCCGAATCACTGTGAATGTTGGATAAAATTGCTGAATTTCTCTACAGAAAGAAAAAAAAAACTGGATAATTGGCTCGTCTCAATCTGTTTAAGAAACATTTTTCTTGATATATTGGAAGAGACTATCTGCATATGCTGGAGGGGCAGCTGGAGGAGATCTTCCGTGCGGGTTCCCGAGTCTCAGGGTTTCCTGACACGAAGGCGTATGGAGCCGAGAAGGCGTAAGTGTGCTGCCGCAGTGCCAGGCTGAGAGAGGAGAGCGCGCATTTCCATTTTAAAAGTGAGGATTCAGGAGCCCGAAGAAGCCCTTTGCTCAGCAGTCGGTGCGTCGCAGCTGAGCCTAGCGGAGCAGGCGGTGTCCCGGGCAGGGATGAGCGGCACCTGCCCCGACTGGCCCAGGGTCCCATCTGCAGACTCCCCCTGTGCACCCCCAAATCCTCAAAACTTAAAAAAAAATCAGTCAACATTCTGGGTCAATGTCTACTACAATGTGGCTACGATCACTTGAATTCTTCGAAACAGGGCTGGTGATGAACAGCATTATCTGATTTCCATTATTCTGAGGACGTATTTGAGACTTCTATCATTTTGAGGGACCTCGATTATCTCACTGTATCGTGCCACCTATGGCATCAACGCATACAAAATAACTTGCTTAATTTTGTCAACCTTATTTATTTATTTATTTTTTGCAAATGTGAGTATTAACTGAGATGAAATACATTTCCCTCTGCCAATAACATTGATGGGAATTTAAGAGTAAAGGTGGCGTTAATTCTATGCATGCAAATTTATTTTGAAAATGATTATAAGATCTATTATTATAAATAAGATGTATTACCTTAAGGGATGTGAAGTCTGGGTCTCTACGTCCTAATCAGTGAACCCTCGAGGCAAATGCAGTAGAGGCTTACAAATGGTTGCTGACAATGTTTTTGATCAAAGGAGCTACCTAGATTGGTAATAATCCTCAAAAAATAGAGCAAATTAAGTCTCTTTCCAGACTCTGTCTGCACAGAAATGAAATACTTCGCTCCACACCCAATATTTTAACACAAAATAAGGAAAATCATTGGCTGATGGATCCTGAAAAAGTGGCACAGTGCCTCGAGGTCCCTCAAAATCAAACTGGAAGTAGCAATCAGTGGGAAAGTAAGCCCAGGGATGCCAGGAAGCTACCAAGAAATTAGAGACAGAAAGCTCTGGGTGTAATGGAGTCTGTTTTGCACTGGTTGGAATGAGGGAGAGTTTGAAGGAATTTGTGTTTGCATTTTGCTCTGTGCCCTCTCCCGAGCGGCTCTCCTGCCCGCTCCTTCACGGATGGGAGCCGCGGCCCCAGAGCTCGTCTCTGCGCCTGAGGCCCTGGGCAGCGCGAGAGTCCTGCCAGGTGAGGCTCCTGACGACAGGTGCGGGCAGACCCCAAGGGGCGGATCCCAGACTGATGGCAGTGTCCTCACTAGACGCGCTGGGGAGAAGACGTCCCTAGAGAATATTTCTAAGAATTCAGCTTAGAATCTTCAAGATCAAATTTCATCCAGCAAATGATTATTCACCCATGGGAATAAAAATACGTTTTTTCAGATTACAAAGCCTCAGAAATTTTGCTGCATGAAGACACATCCTGGAGATGTATTTATGACCCTACGGAGCAGAGACGTGAACCCGTGTGACATCGACACCGTCTACTCCTAGAGATTTCCTCCTGTTTCTCCCTCTAAAAGTTTTACAGTTTTGATTTCATACTAAACCCATAATCAATTTCAAATTAATTTTTAAATGGGGTGTGAGGTTTAGGCTGAGGCTCACTGTTTTGCTTCTGTATGTCCATAGCACCCTTTACTGAAAAATCTTTCCTTTTATTGAAGTGAATTCCACGAAGTGGCTTTTGCACCTTTGTGGCAGATGGGTGGAGCCGATGTGTGTGGGTCTGTTTCTGGGTTCTCTGTTCTGTTGTTCGGTGGGTCCATCCCTTTGCCAGCAGGCTCCCTCCACTGCTGTAGCCATACTAGCGGGCATGGCCATTCTCCCACTGTATTCTTCTTCATCATCACGGGGCCTGTGATTTTCCATATACATTTTATTTATTTATTTATTTTAAAATTTTTATTTATTTATGACAGTCACACACAGAGAGAGAGAGAGAGAGGCAGAGACACAGGCAGAGGGAGAAGCAGGCTCCATGCAGGGAGCCCGACGTGGGATTCGATCCCGGTCTCCAGTATCGTGCCCTGGGCCAAAGGCAGGCGCCAACCGCTGCGCCACCCAGGGATCCCTCCATATACATTTTAGATCAATATTGTCTATGTCTGCAAAAAAAAAAAAAAAAATCGGTATTTTGATAGGGATTTCATTAACCTATAGATCAATGGGGAAACCTGTCATCTTAATCTGTTGATTCTTCCCATCTACACACAATACATCTTAGCATTTATTTATGCCTTTTTAATTTTTTATCACCATTTTGTAATTATAACCTTGCCTGTTTTGTTATGTTTTTGCTTAAGAATTTATTCCCTTTGGAATGATCGTAAATGGTGTTGTGTTTTTAATTTTGGTTTCTCCATGTTTATTGTTAGTATGTAAAACTGCAATTTATTTTTGTGTGTTGATCTTGTATCCTGCAACCTTGTAACACTTTCTTACTCAGTCTAAATTTTTTTCACTTCTTTTTCTTCTTCTTCTTCTTCTTCTTCTTCTTCTTCTTCTTCTTCTTCTTCTTCTTCTTTTAGATTTATTAGAATTTCCTTTGTAGGCAATCATGTCATCTACAAATAACAGTAGCTTTATTTATTCCCTTTTAACCTGTGGACCTTTTATTTCCTTTTCTTGCCTTATTGCAATGACTAGGACTCCTAGTATTTAACATGAATGATGATAACAGACATCTGTGCCTTGGTCACAGTATCAGGAAGGAACTATTCAATCTTTCACCATTAAGTATGGTATTAGTGGTAGTTTCTTGTCTCTCTCTCTCTCTTTTTTTTATGGATGTTCTTTATCAAGCTGAAGTATTTTCCCTGTATTCCTAGCTCCTGAATCCATTTTTAATTTTTTTAAATTTTTTTAATTTTTATTTTTTTTGTGAATCCATTTTTTAATCTTGAATGGTGTCAGAATTTGTCCAATACTTTTTCTGCATTGTCACCCAGGCCATAAGGAAGCACATATATGGATGTTGTTTGCAGCATTATTCAGGATGATAGGGAATCAAGGATAATGGACACCTTCATCACTTGAAATCAGACTGTGATAATATGATGAATCCATGCTAAGCAACAGTTAGAGGCAATGGACTGTATGTGTGTACAGCAATGAGAGCTGATCTTAGAAACACAGAGCTGAAGGAAAATAATCAATGTAGTATTCAACAATATTACTTACCTAATTTAGAGGATTTACAGATAATCTGTTGCACACTTGCCAATACCGTATACAAAGACCACCAATAACCTCTCAAATAAACATGATGCAATGATGTCACATGGGGAAACGTGTGGGGGGGTGGGACTTTGGCTTAGGGTAAACTAGTTCATTCTGCAATACAAACTCAAAACTGAAATGGGGAGAATTTGATCAAATGTAGGAGAGGGCAGAAAGTTGAAACTATTGCTGGAAAACTTCTATTTCCAGACTTAGCCCTAGGAATGAGTTCTGTGACTATTCACCAAGACAGAACTTGGTAGGTTAATAAGGAGATGACTTGGCCAGGTGAAGAACAGAAAGTCAGGCTGGCTTGCTAAGACACAAGTCCAAGTGCATCGTTAGCTTCGGGGAGAGTGTTTCAGGGCTGGAGACAACAGCAGTATTTAGGCAACGGGTCTAGTGATGGACCCTTGGGCAGTGTCCCTGCTAGAGCAGCTGGTTTTGAATGGAAATGCTGGACGCCAGTTGGTCTTTGCTGCCCGATACCTGGTGAGGCCAGTACAATGAGCAGGTTATCTTCAAGGACAGAGCCAGGTGATGGAGTCATTTTGTGAGGCCACACAACAGCCGGATAGGAGGAGGATCACTATCCACACATCCTCTATAGCTACAGAACTTGCGGTTTGGTTGTGGATGCAAATGTATCAGAAATAGTGAGGGTGTGGTACTCACCGGAGTCAGACAGTAGGGAAGTCCTGCAGCTCCGGGCTCCTTTCCCTTCCGTGCAATCCTCACACAGCCTTGCATGCTGCTCTGATCCATCCCCACCATTCTGGTCCTTCCTTCCTCATGTTTGTTCTGAGTTCAGCTCAATTAACGTCATCAAGTAAGGTCTGTTGCTGTTTTTATAACCATCTGAAGTAGGACGCCTCCTGAAGCTTACAGGAAAACATTCTGCTAAGAAATAGCTCCTTGGTAGAGTTAGCACCATATGGAGACATTTAGAGTGAAATGACCTTGTTTTTGCTGCTCTGTGCTTCCTGGTAGCTCAATTGCTGCTGACTTACCTTGGCCTCAAGGCCTCTGTGTTAATCAGGGCAATCATCCCAGGACTTACTTTTCAATATCCCTGGGTGTGGATAAAGATCACACATATGGAAAATAAAACAAAAAGTCCAGCACTTTCCTAGAGTTGCAAAGGACAATTGGATGTCATGCATGGTATATTTTGTTCAAAATATTAATATTCTTGAAGGTGATTTAGCTTCCATTGGGACAGTAAATTACTATTAAGTTTTAAAATATACATGTGCTAGTGAGCAATTGATAGCTATTTACACAAAGATGGTAAATACTGTTGCAAAGGCAGACATGATGGATTTGTGTGGCCTGGTAAGTAAAACATAAGCCAACTGGTAGGAATTACCAGGGGGCATATATTTTTCTTAGCAAGTCTTTGAAAGAGTCTGAACTGGCCAAAGAAGGAATGCACTGTCTCAGAAGATGGCATCTCCTCCGCTGGGCACATTCCAGCGTAGGCCGCGTTAACACGTGGTTGGATTGTTGTAAAATGGATTAAGGTATCAGATAGGCATTTTGATTACATGGTATTTATAGTTTTGAAGTTTATAAAGATCCCTTTTTTAACAATCATAGTAAAGCCAAATGGATAGACATTTAAACTTGTTAGCTATCTTTTTTGGATGTTTATTGCTCAGTAGTTTTTTAGTGGATTAGTTGGTTAGTGTCATGATATCAATGTGCCCAAAGTCCTCACTAGCCCTTTGATTGTGCCTGTAACATAGAGCCAGTTCCCATTCAGGTTGGTTACACCAAGGAGTGTAAACTGTAGCATTTCCACACTTAGCTCTCTAACTAGGGAATGTTGTAGGTCAAAAGGGACAGAGGCAAGTTGTGGCTGAATGCATTTAAACCTATCCTCATGAAGGGAAAAATAAAAAAGTAAACTTCCATACCTAAGTAACACAGGAAATTTTCAGCCATGTAAGTTTTGTCATTCTGATGGGGTTATGTTTTTTTATGTTTTAATTTGCATTTACTTCACGACGAATAGCTCTGAGAAATTTGGTGATGTGTTAGCCATATTTGGACAGCATCATTTGGGAAGTGCCTGTTCAAGCTTTGTGCCCATTTTTAATTGGGTTGTTTATTCTTTCTCTTATTAATTTGTAGGGGTTATTCATATATTTAGGATACAAGTCATTTATTAGATAGATTGCAAGACTTTTCTCCGATTCTGGCTTTTGTCGTGTCATTCTTTTTGTTGTATTTCTTGATAAGCAGAAATTCTTAACTTTAATGATCAAATAATCCAATTATCAATTTTTCCCTTATGATTAGTAGGTAGTATCATTTTTTTTAATTTTTATTTATTTATGATAGTCACACAGAGAGAGAGAGAGAGAGGCAGAGACACAGGCAGAGGGAGAAGCAGGCTCCGTGCCGGGAGCCCGATGTGGGATTTGATCCCAGGTCTCCAGGATCACGCCCTGGGCCAAAGGCAGGCGCCAAACCGCTGCGCCACCCAGGGATCCCGGTAGTATCATTTTTAAAAAATATTTTATTTATTTATTCATGAGAGACACAGAGTGAGAAGCAGAGATATAGACAGAGAGAGAAGCAGGCTCCCTGTGGGGAGCCCGATGTGGGACTGGATCCCAGGACCCTGGGGTCACGACTTGAACTGAAGGCAGATGCTCAACCACTGAGCCATGCAGGCATCCTAGGGGTTGGTATCACTTAAAAAACCTGCCTGTTTCAATATTTTCTCATACAGCTCTTCTTCTCATGTTTAGCTCTAGGTACTATCTCTAACCAGAACTCCCATGTGTTGGGAAGACACATCACTGATTCACACCTTTGAAAAACTGGTAATATCTACTAAAATTAAGTTTGTCAGCATCTTAATACCCAGTGTTTCCACTGCTAGGTAAATACCTGACAGAAATAGATGTTCATATTCACCAAAAGACGCTATGTCAACAGCAGCTTTATTCATAATAGCCCAAAGCTGTAAGAAACCCAAATGTCCATCAGCTAGAGAATGGATGAATTAATTTTGGGATGTTCTCATAGTGCACTACTTCACTGCAAAGGAAAGAAGGCAACCGCTGCCACATGCATCCAGGTGATGGAGCTCAAACACATTATGGTGAACAAAAGATGCCGAGCACGGTGTACATGTCTGACTCTATTTCTCAGAGTTCAAACACTGGCAAAATTAAAGAGTGTGGATAGATATGAGAGTAGTGCTCACCCTCAATTCAGACAGAAGTATGTCCAGTTTGGGACAAAAAGGAGTCTTCTGTTGGCGAAGGTAGTAGTACAAATAGTAGAAATAGTCTTTATCTTGATCGTGGTGCTGGTTCCATGGGAGTGAACATTCATAAAAATATGTTGATTTTTACACTCAAGCCTTGTGCACTTGATCAATGTTATACCTGCCTAAAAATCAAAGGAAAAACATTCCAGTGTGCACACTCTCTTTCCAGGGAGCCAACAGCCCCCACTATTCACAACAATGCCCTCTATCGCTGTGCAGGTTGATGCCTGATGGAGTTAATTCTGAAGATGTTGATCATATGCTTAAAATTGTTAAATATGCTCTGGGTCACTCTTGGTATAGCCTCCAATGTTTTGATTCTGCACAGGTGCGTGGACCAGCAGGTTGCTGCTTAGCAATTAAATCAATAGTAATGCCACCTTCACAATTTGTCTAATACCCCTTTCTATGAGAAAATAAATTCCCCAACAAAATGACTGTTTCTCTGAATTGGCTTAAAGGGATGGCTTTAAAGGAAAGCACACGGATAAAAGGAGTGAGTAGACATGTGCTCTCTCCACTAAAAAGGAATTACAGCTTAATTACACGTTTTAACTGCCATGGCTCTAATTTGATGGTTGGAAAATCCTGGGATGTCAGAAAGGTCAGAGAAATGTGATAAAAGTGTTCCTATTTTGACCTTTTTGGGGAAGCTAATTAGCTCAGCTTTACCAAATGCTATCACAACCCCATTCCCTAACGTGTGAATAAATTATTATGCTCTTGCTTTGAATGTAATTAGGAAAAGTAACCTACCCATTGAAACTTTTCTCTAATATTGTATAATAGAGAACTTTATCATTTCTTCTGTCTCAACACTGTTTTTAAAAGCTTGCACTGGGGACCAAACAAAGAAGGGTTTTTAATGAAACCTAAATATGAAGTCTGTTGTGCATTTTCTGAGTTACAAGTGAAAGAAGTCTGGGAATTAGAACAAAGCTTTGCTTGATTTCTCTTTTTCATTTTTTAGCAATAATGATACAGGGAATTGCTTTTGCTTTTACTAGAAAAGTTTGGAAACTTATCCAGGTGGTTAACGCCTATTTTCAGAAAACCGCTGTCTCGTTTCTGCTTTATATATTGTTTTCTATGAAGTGCTGGAAGTTCTTGTTGTTCTAATCTGTGCCCGAGCTTCAGATCTCCCCGGAGGCTCAGGAAATGCTACAGAACATTTGCTGCATCAAATGTGAAGCCCAACAAGAACATAGCGTTTGAATTTTAAGTAGGCATTATTTACAAAATAAATAGAATAATAACTGCAAGATTCTACATTCTGTAATCTTAAGTGGGTTTTCTAACTTTTCAAAGTACTTGGTTATGGACAGCTGTGGCTCTTTGAAAGTGAAGAGGACAGTGTTCAATTCTGAGAATTACTAGCAGAGGATGAGCTGAGAGTCCATTATAGGCACAAGAGAGTTTTGGGGAAAAGAATCAACTTTCCAAATATTAATTTTTAGATACTTGTCAGATATCCAAATAAACTGTCAAGCAGGCAGTTGGAGTAAAATCATGAGGGACGAGAAGCTTGAAAGTCTAGGGAAGTTATAAGCAGACCGGGCTACACCTGTAAGCTTGGGGGTCGTGGGTCACAGTCTACGCTAAAACGAGAGCCCTCCGCAAGGTCTCCGAGGAGCAGTGTGGATACAAAAGAGAATTATACAAGATGAGTCGATGTATTTTCTAGATTCAAACAAAGCTTTCTTTGACCAAAGAAGATCAGAACGAAAATAAAAGCCCCAGGTTAGATCGAATATTTGCAGAGTTGGTGGTTGCGTATGTGTTTAGTTTTCCTCGGGGCACTGAAAAGCGCCCTGGCTGCCATCGCGGCAGTGACGCTCGGGGGTCGTCGGGGAGATCCGCTCCTTGTTCTCCTAAAGGACCAGGGCTGAAGGCAGCCACGCAGGGCCGGCCTGTAGGGCCTGTGAGCCGGAGCCCAGGGCCCCGCACACGTGCTGCCCGAGCCCTCGGAGCCCCGATCTACAGGCCTCATGCCACAGGGGCCCGGCCTCCTCCTGGGGCGCTAATGACAGCGGCCTCCACGTGGACACTCCCCACGGGCACTGCCAACGACGACCTGGCAGTTCGTCCCTCGGGCCCTACCTGTTAGCGGCACGTAGGCTGGGGAGCATCAGGATGGAGTAGAGGAGACTCATCGCGGAGCCTCGTTTGCCGAGAACTTTCTGAGGAACGCAAACAACGACTGAGATGGCCCGTGATTGATTTATTTTTGCCAAAAGGAAGGAATATTGGTAAATAAATCGTAGGGTTTCTTTCCCTGTTCTAACCTGTTTTTCAGAAGTTTGACTCGTGCTTCCTTGGGATCCGTGGAGCTGCGGTGATGGCGCGTCCTTTGTCCCTCTGACAGGAGCCGCCTGAGACTCCTCACTGCCTAATAGGGCCAGTGTTTCAGTTTGTTTGGAGGAAGGAAAGATTTCCAAGCTGACTTTCGAAGTCCTTGTGCCCCCCGAGGTGTTGAAGGCTCGCCTGAGGCCTGCCAGGTGGGCAAGAAGTCTTCTCCACCACGCAGCTGGCTCTCCGTGGACGTGAGCTGATCATAACTCACATCTCAACACTCATAATTAGACAAATCTAGGGGTGGGAAGTGTGCCGACATGTGATTACGGGGCCACGTCAAGGTGCTGCGAGGTCAGAGTACCAGGAGGAGGGCGGCCCACTGTTCAGCATCGCCATCGGGCCGGAGGTGGCACCTTGTCACTGCAGGTCTATGACAATAGCTGGTGCCCACTGACCCCGTGTGAATTTACTCATGAGTCACAGGCCTCAAGGTGCTCAGGGAACTTCTACCGTAACAATTTTTATAGTCGAGCCGGTGTACTCCTCTGCACCGTGGGCTCTGCGCACGTCTCACAATTCCTCTTCTGATCTTGCATCACGTGAGCAGTCGAATGAATCTATTTAACGGCAGCTTTTGACCGATAGACTCCAGATTCGGAGGAGTCAGCATCCTCCCTCCCACTTTTCCTGGGTCTGGCTCCTGTGACGGGTTCTGTGTCATTCCTGTGTCCCTCTGATGCCTCATAGAGATTATCTGACAGTGGGGGCCGGGAAAGAGGTACCCAGGGAAAGTCGTCTGTTTATTTTGGAAAGAGCTCTGAGCGATATCCAGACCAGACGGCACCTCCTTCTGTGCACCACAAGGCCGTAGATGGCTGCCCCTCTCCCTGCAGGGCCGGCGTGCGGTATTTTGTCCACGGTAGAGTCAGCCCCGGGCATTTCCAGAAACTGTACCGCTTTCAAGACCAAATATTATTTGCCCACCCCACAACCATGCTCCTCTTTTTCCTGAATTACAGAAACCAAATTTTTGTTTAAGTTTACCATATGATTTCCTAGCTTCTATTTTTTTTATCGACATCACCATTTGACATCGTTCTGACAGATGAGATGTAACTACCATGTGAGTTTTCTAGAAAATATTTTTTAATTTAAAATTTTTTTTTTATTTTTTTCAATTTGTCATCAAGATTTATTTATTTATTTATTTATTTATTTATTTATTTATTTATTTATTCATGAGGGACACACACAGAAAGGTGAAAATATTTCTTTAAAGGAACAAATGTAGATGACCTACTCATCCTTGCCCTCAGTCCCGTCTCTTTGTCTCGGCTGGGAACACAGACGTGATGTCTGGCAGTGCAGCAGCCTTGTTGGGACCGTGAGAATGAAATCTGAGTGTGAAAGAGGCAGTGGGGACAGGACACAAGGCGCTCTCAGAAATGGGTCACAATCTGCAGCGGCAGCAGCAGCCCCAAATGCCCTCCCCCCAGACTTCCTGATATGTGATAAAAATAAACCTTTCCATAGATATTTATGCCTCTGTGGTTTGGGTTTTCTCTAATATGTCGACATGCAATATCAGTAGATACAAACCTCATGCGATTTTAGTATTTTCACGCGTTTGTGAAATGGCAAAAATTAGCAAATATGGGATTATCACTTACAGAATTAAACCGACTACTGGGAAGCCTCCACCCCAGACCCATGAGTCAGGGTTTTGATAGCGGGTCACAGAATCTACACTTTTCCAGGTCTCCTGAGGTACCTGCAACCGACTTGGTCCGGAGCGATGTGAAACCACCACAAATAGAATTTCCAGTTGAATATGTCCTAAAGCTCGAACTTAAAACGCACAGTTGACAGTGGGTGGAAAGTTTAGGCTCACGGAGCGTGGCTGAAGAAAGGAGCGGTGGCCAGCGGGCGCTCTTGGCGAGGTGGCGCTGAGCCCAGGGCTGCGGGGGCCCCTCGGCCAGGGCTCGAGCATCTGTGACACGTGACAGCTGATGGTCCTGCCCTCGGGGAGTTGATAGAGTATTTCTGGAGTAAAAAAAAAAGCAGACTTTACGTCCTTCCCAGATCCTAAGTGGATCCAGTCGTGACCTCACGAAGCCTACGGTGGCCTCTATGTCGCGGCAGACTCCTGGGGGAGGCCCTTCCTACGAGGCTCCATTTGACGTAACCACCTCCGTAAAGACTTACCTTTAAATACGGTCACGTTGTGAGCTTTCAGCCTATGGATTTTGCGGGGACACAGTGTATCCTGCACCTTGACCCGGCCTCGCGCCCTTGGCGCCTTCCCGACCCCCCGGAGGCCTCGAGGGGCGGAGGGTGCACAGGCCCGCGTCCTGATGCGGGGATGTCGGGACTTGCAGCTCCAGCGCGGCTGCAGCAGACCCAGCGCCATCGAGGACGAGGTGCCAAGAGCACCTGTGGGAGCAGCCGTCGTGGGTGGGCCCGGATGGGGGTGAGAGGGGCCAGTCGGCCAGGAAGGGCCTGGGGGAGCCGGCGAGCAGGTGGGGCCCTCGAGGTGGCCTCGAGACTCCGAGGAGGGCTGTCCCCGGCTGGCGCATTCACGGTGGCCGCGCGGGACGAGGGGCAGTCACAGGAGGAATGAGGCGGCATCGCCTGGTTCAGGCTTCTTGTCACATGTCTCTGAGTCCCGTTCTCTCAAAATTAAAAAGCTTGTCTTTTTCTCCCCCTCCATTTAGGGAGACCTCATTTTGACGTTAAAGGTAAGTCCTCATCCTCAAATTCAGGTATGTAGGGTCATCTGGGTCCCCAGGCCTCTTTGAGAGGCTGAGATTTCCACGAGAAGTCTTCGCATGTGTTTATTATCATGATAATAAAAAACAATATCCTTTTGTGGTGATAACTCAAAATCGAAGACCAAAACCTTAGTTTTTTTTTTTTTTTTTTAAGATTTATTTATTTATTTTGAGACAGAGAGACAGAGAGAGGTAACAAGAGAGAGCACGAGTGGGGAGGAGAGGGAGGAGCAGACTCCTTGCTGAGCAGGGAGCCTGACCTGGGGCTCGATCCCAAGACCCCAGGATCATGACCTGGGCCGAAGGCAAACGCGTACCTGAGCCCCCAGGTGCTCTGAAGTCAATTTTTCTGTAGCCAGGGCTTACGGAAAGATTTTCAGGGGTGTGCTTTTTGTTTTTTTCCTTTAGTAGGGGATTGTACCTTATGTAGGACTGAGAAACATTTATAGGTGCGGCAATTACAATGATTTGATTTTGCAGAGATGGCAAATGAGGGTACGTACAAGGTTCCTGCGAACTGCGGGGAAAGGTAAAAAACAAAGGAACCCTTTCAGAAGGTTGTGAGGTGACTTGCTCTTTGCTTCTATCCCAAATTTCAGAGCTAATGAAGATGCTGCTCTCTGCATCTCTGCAGGAGAAAATGCCTCCTCTCTGCCCCTCGGAGCCCGAGAGAACGACGGGCCTCACAGTCAATGGGCCGGGGCGGGGTTGAAACAGATTCTGTGCCTTCCCTGAAGAATTACTTCTTTTGTTCTTACAAAAATCACTATTTCCAAAACACACTGTGTTATCCTTTATATCTTCGTTTTTTTTTCCAAATATCAACTTTTAATGGTTGCGATGTTAGTCATGATACGTTTCATTTGTTGAAATTAAAGAATTTTACTTTGCATCTTAAAATTTGATGGAATGGTAATTTTGTTGGCTTTTAGTAGCTCTAAATCAAAATTGGTCAAGTCAATTTAGCCATAATCTAGTAAAATGAAACATCTCCCTGTGGCCTGACAACTCCCGTGAATAATGTATCTTTAATAGCTGTCAATTAAGGTGGTTTTTAGAGATTTATGATGGGGGTATAAATAACTCCAAAAGGTGATTTATGGCACAGACTCAGACAATGCTTTGAATAGAGCTACTCTGGCAGCATATAAATTACTATACGGTGTGCAGAATGAGAGAAAATACTTTGAATCTCTCTACTTACTGTGTCCTGTTGCTTTTTGTTCTGTTCTTAGACTCCGCAATTCCATCATCCAGATCACAGGGCTTTAGAGACAAGAGGACCTAAGTGACCATCAGAACTAATTGCCTCATTATACAACCTATATATTATGATGCATATTCTGTGCATCTGATTAAAAGGCCAGAACCTAAGCGTGTAGGACCTCATCAGAGAAATGCACGGATAGAGGTACTTGAATCCCATAAAGACTTGCGACAGAAGAACATTGAAAGTCATCCTAATAGTCAACAGCAGAAATTGAAAAGCTCAAAAAAGATAAGAGTATGACTAACAATTTAGATATTCTGAATGGTCAGAGACACTTCATACAAACTTGAAGGACAAGCAGTGAACAGAAACTTTGCTACATAATTGAATTAATCCACTTCTCCTTCTGATTCACATGTACCACCTTCCCTGCTCAGAACTGGAGGGTCTAGGGACAGAGAGAAATCACCAACTCTTCGAACCCCAGTGTGTCCCGTCTTCCATACGCATTCCTAGTCCTGTCCATTCCTCCCAGGTCTTTCCTTGGGCTGTGACAGATAATTCATGGCCCACAGGTGGAAATAAAGGCTTCAGGAGTGTTCGTGGGATCAAACCTCTTTCCAAAAATTGATAAGATAAAGCCAACTAGGAATTTTCACTCGGAGAAACCTAGGGTATGAACCCTTTGGAAGGCTTTCCGGTGCTCATGGGAGGTCACACAGACTGCGACCCACTTAGATACGTTCAGCAGTGTTGCGGAAGTCAGAAGGATGCACTTTGTAGGGTACTGCGGGCATTTATGTTCCTTCCCTTCGAAGGCTTATCTCCATCTTCTGCATTTGTTTGGAAAATCCTTGTCTCCTATTTCTTTAAATCACGAGCCCTTTCCCAACTGATCTTCCATCTGTGGAAATCCAACAGTCTGCCAACGCCCTCAAATCAGGGCTGCATTTTCACTTGCTAACCTGAGTTTGACCCTTGGCACATCTCTGGCATGGCCTCGTTCTCTGTGGACTCACTCGAAGGAAAACCCGACGTTAAGGATGCTTCTCTGCCACACCCGCGTGGCCCATCAAAATAGAGAAATATAGGTCACGGAATTCTGTGGCCACGTAATTAAATGTGTGTATAACCTAATCTGGTATTTGGGTTAGCTTGGTGGCTGGTAATAGTTTCCATCCTTGGGTGCATCTTTGGCCATGTTTCCCAGGTAGTGTGTTTTTATTTGCTATTTGCTGCCTGCTGATGCCAGATTGAGGTGAGCCCCATCCATTCCATTAGAATCTGAGCTTCTTGGGATCCCTGGGTGGCTCAGTGGTTTCACGCCTGCCTTCAGCCCAGGGTATGATCCTGGAGACCTGGGATCGAGTCCCACGTCGGGCTCCCTGCATGGAGCCTGCTTCTCCCTCTGCCTGTGTCTCTGCCTCTCTCTTTCTCTCTCTGTGTCTCTAATGAATAAATAAAATCTTTTAAAGAAAAAAAAAAAGAATCTGAGCTTCCACACCTTCTATGCATGCTTCTGTCCCTACTGAGAAGTTCAGAACATGATGGAATAACATGGAACCTGCCTGACCCAACGTGAAACAAATTCACGGTTTATATGCTAGCATGTAAATGTAGCCAAATTACCACTTTCATATTAAGACAAAATAGCAACGGAACACTAAGTACTTTACACAAAATAAACTGCTTCAAGAAGCTGAAAATAAAGGTTTTGTTCACTTACTACCCGGCAACTCTTCAGTGCCTCTGCTCCTCCCACAGCCTTTGTACCTTTGCCACAAAGTCCCAGGCTTAGGAGGCGCAGTTGTCCTTGCTGAGCTAGGATTACTCAGGACCACCGTTAGGATGATCCGTGTGCCCTTACCCTGCTGGACTTTTGAATATGCTTCACCTGTGTTTGCACGTTGTGCCCTCAGCCGAGGTGTGTTCACTCCGGGAGGCTCTGCTGCATCGCTGGCAGGTATGTGGCAACTTGTCTTCTTTTCAGTTTCCGAGAAGTCTGCAAGTCTCTTGTCATCTGGCTGAATTTCAGAAACCTGAATAGGGATTAGAGAAGCAGGCAGATATGAGAATTCTAAGGAGTGGAAAACATCAGGGCAGAGCCAGGCACAAAGTTGGCTGGTAACAAGCAAGAATTGGAACAAAGTTGGGGAGGACAAAGAAAGGATTTCATAGGCAGGACTGTGAGCAATCTGAGCAAGGCCATCAGAAGTCTGGCTATTAATAGGGTTTGCACTCAGAAGAGCGGTGTATCAGTTAGTCTCACTGCATAACAAATCAACTAAAATGCTGTGACTTAACAACATTTGTTAAACTTACATTTTTGTGGGTTAGCATTTGGGCTGGGCTCAGCCGGGAAGCTCTTCTGTTTCAGCAGGGTTCACTCAAGCACCTGCAGTCAGCTACCAGGTGGTGGTGGTTGGATGGCCCAGGGTGGCCTCACTTGGGGTGGTTGTACCTTCCCTACTACATCTTTCTTCCTCAAGCAGAGTAGCTTTGGCTTGTTTATCGGCTTCTGGGCAGGGTTCTAAGAAAGAGCAGATCCACAAAAGGCTTCCTAAGGTGAAGAGTCCACATGGCTCATCACCACTTCAGCCTCGTATTAGCCAAAACAAGTCGCAAGACCAGCCCAAATTTAAGGGTAGAGGAGGTCAACTCTACATCTCGATGGTGGGATTTCAAAGTCATATTTCAAAGGGCATGAACATAGGGAGGCAAAAATGATTGCAAACATTTTTATAATCCACATATTCCAAAGAGTGACAAATGGAGAAGTAGTTAGGGGCAACCAGAATCCAAAATATTTCTTTAGATCTTTTACTCTGTATATAGGAAATTTTGCCCTTAGGCCCCTTTAGAAATCAATTGAGTAAAATTTTTGCTATAACAAGTTTGGAGGCCAACAGGCCCAGCAGGCAGTAAGGTGCCACACACGGGACAGAAAAGCAACTTTAGGGGTGTCGTGTCATGGTTAGGACTCTGGAATCCAAGATAAGTTCAAGTCTGAACAATTCTTTGTGCCCTGAGACACGGGAGCTACAGAACTTCCTCTATTTTGAACTAGGAGGAGGATAGAGTGAATTCTAAAGTTCCATTTCTCTTCAAAAATGCTCAGAGGCTAACATACACCACATAACTGGACACTATGTCTCATGCGAGAGAAAATGACACGGTCGATGTTCTCTGTGCCCTTCCATCCCAGTCGCCATGTTGTGTGGTTACGATGTAGTAACTCTTGGAAACTCCTCATTTCTCCCTGCCAGGAGCCTCCAGGGCTGTGCTCTCATCGCCCCAGTCCAAATGTTGCATCTCATCCTCGGGAGAGCTCTTTCTCTCTTCGTCTTGCTCTCCCTACGTGGTGTGGCACTCCTGGAAGAAGCTACCCCCGTGATCAGATTCATGTATTTTCAGGGCGTGATGGTGAATTTTATGTGTCAACTTGGCTGGGCTAAGAGACGCCCAGAGTGCTGGTAAAACATTACGTCTGGGTGTGTCTGTGAGGGTGTTTCCAGCAGAGACAGGTGTTTGATTCAGCAAACTGAGCAAAGCAGATCATCTCCTCCGATGTGGGCATCATCCAGTCCACCCAGGCCATACGTAGAACAAGAAGGCAGGGGAAGGGCAAGTTCAGTCCTTCTGTTTGACTTGGAGCATCCATCTCCAGCCTTGAGACATCAGAGCCTCTGGTTTTCAGGCCTGGAGACACCAACTGAGACTCTCACCACTGTGCGCAGATTCTCAGGCCTTCAGAATCAGACCGAGTCACATCACAGTCACACATGGGGACTGTGGGACTTCCTGCCTGCTAACCGCGTGAGCCAATTCCTGTGAGTGTCCTCTTCTATGTTCCTCTCTCTAGATGCATCCTGTTGTTCTGTTTTTCTGGAGGACGCTGACAATACCGACGGGCAGTCATTGGGCGAAGGGTACTCAGGGGATGCCCTCACTAGGTTTACTGTTGTGTCACTTGTGGGGCACAGAATTCTGAGCATCAGTTTCTTAATCACAAAAAATGAATGACTTACTTGATCTATTAGTCTGAATCATTCTAAATATGAAATGAACAGTTTGAATCTGACTCTTTCATCGGATTTTCTAGTCATTCAAAGGGACAAGAAAGAATCCTTTTACAGCATTGTTCCATTAGCTGGGATCAATACCTGTATTAAGTTGGTAGGGACCCGGCACCATAAAATGTGAGTTATCCGAGAAGACATAAAGTCCCTAATAAGTAGTTCAACAGGGAAGTCCGCAGTCAGCAAATATCAAGCAAATATCATGCCTTGGAAGATTTTAAGTATTTTCTTTTTTGATCTTAAGTATTTTCAAAGGTAGAACAAGATGCTATATTTAAAAAGAATATTCTATTTTGTTGAGAAATTTGACACGAGATGTGTCATCTTTGGGTATTTGGAGGCGCACGGCTCTGTTGGCGATAGGCACAGTGTTGCCCAGCAGAGCTGGAGATCTTTGCCTTGTGTAACTGAAACTTTGTCCTACTGATTAGTCGTTTGAACATGAAGAAGAGACTTAATCTTTCTCTTGGTCTCAACACTTTTCTTGTTGGCTGAACAATGGTCTCACACCCCATTTCAAATAGATAAAGTGTATGACTACTTCAAACGGCATCTCCAAGGATAAGCTATAATCCATTCTTTACTTAACATTTCAAGCGACGTTCCTTTTTCATGTGTTATTTTTACGATTAGGCAATGGTAGCCAACAACTAAATGATTATCAATATAGTCAACATAAATTGGCACAGTCCTAAGAACACCATCTGTACTTTAAGATAAAGTCAATCAGAAGCTCACGCCGTCGTTCCTCCGGCCTGCGGAAGACGCCGAGGCAGGTGGATACAGCGGCGTCCACTCATAGGTTGGATTTCATCCCAGGTTGGCAAGAATCCACGGCGTCGAGGCGCAGGCGCCAGATAGATGGTATGTTCCAGAAGCGTGTCTTTAGAAAGACCCTATATTAAGTGAAGTCAGAGCCCAGACACCGATAAACACTGCACGATTTCACTTACATGTGGAATCTGAGAGAGACAAACTCACAGGAGCAGGGGGGAGGGTGGTCGCGAGGGGTCAGAGTGCGGCCAACTGAGATACCTGCAGGTGTCCGATGGAAAAGTCCCGGAGACGTGGTGCACGCCGTGGTGACGAGAGCCGGTGAGTCTGTGTTGCAACCTTGGAATTTGCTCAGGGCGCAGATCATCAGCGATCTAACCACCCACCCACACGCTCCCCGCCGCCCGCCTGGAAGGCTCTGCCCGAGATGATGGGCGTCTTAGTGAGTGTGACTGTGAGACGTCTTTCACAGGCATGTGTGTGTCCAAGCCCTCGGGTCCATGCAGTGTCTAGGTGCCAACGACACCTCAGTAAAGCTGGGAGACAAAGAAAAGAAAGAACATTTCCAGGAATGTAATTCCTGGAAACATATTTTTAAATATATTTATATTTAATAAACATATATTTTTAGTGACTGTCCACATCACTGTGGAATGTGCTACTTTCAAAAGTGCTAAGTGCTTTAGTAGATTCTAACTTTTTTTTGCATCATCTGTTTCTGCACTGCATGTGCAGAGGTATGACTTTTATTTATTTTATTTTTTTAAATATTTTATTTATTTATTCATGAGAGACACAGAGAGAGAGAGGCAGAGACACAGGCAGAGGGAGAAGCAGGCTCCATGCAGGGAGCCCGAAGCAGGAATCGATCCCAGGACCCCGGGGTCAGGACCTGAGCCAAAGGCAGACGCTTAACCGCTGAGCCACCCAGGTGTCCCAGGAGGTCTGACTCTTAAAAAGCACTCCATCGAGGTGTGACTGACGTACAAAAAGCGTGTGTATTTACTGTTTACGACTTGCTGAGTTGGGGGATGAATGCCTCCCGTGAAACCATCGCCATAATCTGTGCTGTAAACATATCCATCACCCCCAAAGTGTCCTCCCATCCTGTTATTTCTTATTATTATTCATATTTTCTTTTTGTGATGTGCACACTTGACATAAGTGCAAATTTTTAAGCACGGTCTCCCCAGACAGCTTCTCAAAATTCCAGACGTTAATAGAAAACGTTTCAGGGCAAAACATGAAGTCCTCAAGGAACGGGACTTCGGCCGCACGGACCTGGGCTCTGTCTCCCAGCACCTGCACAGTTCAGGTAGCCAAGGACTTTGAGAACAAGTGCCTCCTGTAGCCTTCCCCTTGAGTAGAATATAACAAAGATATTTATAAAGAGCTCTGCGTCTAACTGCGTGTCGGCAGCAATTAGGCAGAAACGTGCTCCGTGGGTCACATCGCAGCCCGGGGAGGGGTGGCCACGACACAGGTGACTGCGTCCCCTCCCCGCTCCCCCTGCCCCAGGCCCCCGAGAGACAGGGGCTCCCCATGTTGAGGCCACCAGCCAGGCCCCAAGAGCGCTCGCCCCCGTTGTCCCAGGCTCCGCATCTCTCCCGAGGACGAGGAGGCCCAGGGGTCCCGAGGAGTGCGTGGTGGGCCGCGAACCTTCTCCTGGCCCAAGTGTTCATCAGAAGCCCACCCGAGTCTGCAGGGACAGGCACGCCTGGGGATGGACCTTCTGAATGTCAGGGACACGTCCCATGGCAATCAGCTCCCCCCGAGGGCCCCGGGATGGGGCGCACAGGCAGCTGAGCACCCGCCCCAGCAGGTGTGGCCCCGGCTCCCGCCACCGCGGACTAGGTGTGGGCTGCTGGCGATGCCAGGACGGGGGCATCGGGGACCCGCACCTGCTCGGGAGGGCTCATTGGGCGGTCAGAGGCCGACGACCGAGCTGGTCGAGGGGACAGCTCCCCATGGGACGGGGTGAGGAGTCACACACAGGGGAGCCTACACATGCTCTTAAAGAGGCAGGAGCATTTGGGTCTTAATAAGACCGTGTGTGCCTTCCCTCCTGGGCTAGAGGGCAGGGGGACTTCGGTCTTCCCCCAGCCAGGCCCTGGGGGACAGTCTGTGTAGGAAACGCAGGGGAGAGAGTGGCTTGGATCGCTGGCCTTGAGCCAAGGTGTGCAGAACAGGAGCCGAGGACACGGTTGTGTCTGGGGCTCACACACCATCGCTGGTAAGGATGACGCATTTGGAAGAGTAAGCGGAAGGTGGAGACCTGGCAGCACGAGATCCTCATCTGTGGACTCTTGAGGCCTGATGCCATGTGCCCGTGTCTTTATTTCCATGTGGAGAGACTCCTGGGGAGATGGGAGGGGCGGCCAGCCGACAGTGCCCCGGCGGCCCGGCCGGGTGTGGAGTGACCCTGCACGCTCCCTGCGGGCTCTGTGCCCGCTCCTCGGGCTGGCACCCTCTTCCCTCCTCGGGCTGGCATCGCCTCCCCCTCCCCGTGGGCTGGCACCCGCTCCCCCCTGCCGCCTGGCCCCCCTCCCCGTTGGGCTCGGGCATCCAGCGTGGGGCCGTGACCACAGATGTGGGCCGCCGGGAGCCGTCTGGGGAAGGGCCCCTGGGGTCTGGGTCCCCGATTCTGCAGGACGACTGCAGAGCTGGCTGGTGCGGGAGGAAACTCCCATCTGGAGAGAGAGCGGGCGTCACACTCACTCCCTGGACAAGCTGAGCCCAACGTAGGCCTGGGTTCTGGGCCCCGGGTTCCCATTTGTAGGAAAGACGAGGTAAGCTGAGGCGGGGCGAGGACGTGTCTTCTCCACCGCACAGAACCCTCCATGTTCATACATGTATTTTCTAAAACCGTTTTTCCTTTGCAAAGGGCAGTGTTGGTGCGGAAGCCGGGTGAGCTGCTGTGGTGGAGAGTCCAGCACACGACGGACGGGAGCTGTACACTGTGTTTTGTCTGGACGTAAATACAAGGACGGCGCAGTCTCCTACCTTCAAAAGGAAAAGAAACAAGAAAAAGGATGACTTTGAAAGCTCCAAAACACTAAACAAAGAGTGATTTCCTCTCTGCTCGTGGAGAAACAAAAATCCGAGTCCTACGTCCTATCTTCCGGCTACTTGTGTTTTTAAAAGATATTTAAATGTTTGAAGCTAGACTTGGTGACCTGATAATATAAATGAGAGTCTTACTAAAATTAGATAAAGGGGCACGTGGTGGCTCGGTCCGTTAAGCATCCGAGTCTAGATCTAAGTGCAGGACGTGATCTCAGGGCCGTCAGTTCAAGCTCCACGTGGGGCTCCCTGCTGGGCGTGGAGCCTCCTTAAAAAAAATTAACAGGTAAGGGAAAATAATGGGTGAGCTACCGAGACAGAGCGGGGCTTTGACTGAGCACGGTGCTCGGGCCCAGGCCGGACAGTGTGGCAGCGAAGCGCTCGGCGTGCCCCGTGCATGCTCACGGCCCCGGGGCAGCCCTCTCGGGCCCAGGTTCCACGCGAGGCTGAAGGCAGGGGCCAGACATGCTGCCTGTTTCACTGTCTGCCCAGGCGCCAGGATGAAATGCTGCGTCCCGGGAGTTCCAGCTTCCTGAGCACTAGCTAGTTCCTTCCTTCTTTCTTTCTTTTTTTTTTTTTAATATTTTATTTATTTATTCATGAAACACACAGAGAGGCAGAGACCCGGGCAGAGGGAGAAGCAGGCTCCATGCAGGGAGCCCGACGTGGGACTCGATCCCGGACCCCGGGGTCACGCCCTGGGCCAAAGGCAGATACTTAACTGCTGAGCCACCCACTAGGGATCCCCACTAGTTCTGACTTTAGAATTGTTCCTCTGATATTTGTATATTTAATATCTATATTCTGTGTATTTATATGTTTTATATACCTCCCATACATGCTACTTAATATTTAATACTACTTAATAATCAATATTAAAATTCAACTGTCAATTTATACGTCTATTTTATTTGCTTCCTTTAGTAAAAAATATACTAGATGCTGCGGCGCACAGTGTAGTTCTGTTTCTACAGGGAGGCGCCACCGGAGGATGGAGGCACGCAGGAAGACCCACCTCATGGCTAGAACTAATTTTTTCTTTTTTTTCCGAGATGCACAGGGTTTGTGCTCTGGGCTGGCGGCAGGAAGCAATGGGGGAGAGGGGAGGGAGTGTCTCCATTTTAAGTTGGAAACAGGTACTTGGGTGCCTGAAAATGGAAAGTTTGTGCAGCACGTCTGGCTTCCCTGGTGCCCTCCCGCTGACGGAGCAGGTGTGGCCCCACCTCAGCGGCCTAGGCCCGGGCTCCGACACACTCGCAAAGCAAGACGCTTAGATACAGGATTAGAACAGACAGGATCGTCCTGGTAACAGGTGCTGCTTTACAGATGCTCAAGGAAGAGGTTCCTCTTTTCCTCAGTCGATTCGGGCTGACTTGGGGGCCTGTGGAGAGGGCTGGCCTTGCAAGGGCTGCGTCCTGTGTGCTCTCGTGCGGGAATGGTTAGCAGAACACAGTCGTCTGGAAGCTATCGGCTGGCTCTTTCCGGTTGTCTCCAGGGATGGAGGGGGGCTGTTGTTTTCTGGGAAGAGCCTAGAAACTAGGTCTCACATCTTCTAAAATTTCTGGGATTGCGTGAGAGAAAACATGGGGTCCACGGGCCTTATTTGGAGAGCTGGGCAAAATGGCTCACAGCACAGTGACTCCTCAGGTGCACGACCTTGGCTGGCAACTGTAACGCGAAGCCCCAAGAGCGAGCATGGGTCTGGGTGCAGACCAGCAGCACGAGGACAGGGCGACACGCTCGGGAGACTCGTTTGTTCGTCGGCACATCCATGCGTAGAATGAATGCCTGCTGACTGCCCGCTCCCAGGCAAGCCCCAGTGCCAGGAGCACAAGTAAAAAGTTCTAGCTTAGTCCAAATTGCAGACCTTTAAAATGTTGTAAGTCGAGCATGATATAGTCACAATTTAGACTTTGGAAAGATAAGCTAGCTGCTTTATGTCAAATGCACTGCAGGGGGCCAGGAGGAGGGGAGGAGGGTCAGCTCAGCCCGGGTCTAAGTCCGGGGGGATGCTTTGGTGGCTTGGAGTAGGACGGAGAGCTGCAGGAGCTCGTGGTGGCCGGGCCTGGTGCGTCTGGAGCAGGTTGTGCCTCCAAGGGCAGGAATCAAGGCTGGTTTCTTAAGAGTTTAGGCCTGAACAAATCGGTAGACCATGTGCCATTGATGTTGATGAAGAAGAAGGAGTTACCTTTCCCTCCTCCCTCTCTTCCTCCCTCCCTCCCTCCTGCCTCTGTCTTTTCCTCCTTCATTCCATTCTTTCAAGTAGAGGTGGGAATCCAGACACTGAAGAGCCTGTTACACACACGTCGTGCCTGAGCCAAGCCTACATGGTCTCTTGCCCATGGGAGTTTCTTCCTGGTAGAGAGGACAACCAGGGAACAACCGTATGCGTGTATGACACCCATTCTGAAAGTGACGTGAGAGGAAGGCAGGCCTACGTGTGGTGGTAGATGGATTAATCCTAATCGGTTTTCTGAAAGAAAAACATAACGGAATCTACATGAATTTTCTCACTCACCTGGCACTGGGCTGGCGTCCAGGCAAGAGAAGGGCACATGTGACTGCTTCCTCCCACCACCCGCCATCACGTGATAGGGACGGGGCATCCACTGCCAGGCCCTCCCCAACCGGTGTCTTTTCTTCTGAAATTTCAGCTCACTTTTCAGTATCATATGTACTTTGGCACAGGGTTATAATTATTTCTGGAAGGAAGGAGACCAAAGATCTTTAGATAGGTCCACTCTGTGTGATGCTATATAAAACTCGCAAGACATTGAACCTACTTGTGGATTGTAAGTACAAAAAAAAAAAAAAATCTATGATGGAAAATATCTCTCGTATCATGTGTAAAAGCACACATATGGACTCCGTATCACTAAGGCACATGGGAGTCCACGAGCTCCTGCCCAGGTGAAGGATATATTTAAAATCGATCTAATGCAAGTGTAGTAGAAAATCTGGGATAAAGAAGTCACTCATAACAACACCCTTGTGCTGGTCTTAAATCTAGAACTGAGGTGGAGATGTTGATCTGCTTCCTTGCCGGCCTGGGATCTGACTTGGTTACTACACTCCCGATGCACTGGTTCATTTACCTCTTTAAAAGGTAGTAAATACCCCAAAACTGCTCTTTTTAATATTTTATTTATTTATTCATGAAAGACAGAGAGAGAGGCAGAGACACAGGCAGAGGGAGATGCAAACTCCGTGTGGGAGGCCCAATCGAGACTTGATCCCGGGACTCCGGGATCCTGCCCTGAGTCCAAGGTAGACGCTCATCCGCTGAGCCCCCCAGGTGTCCCCACTTCACAACTATTCTTAACAAGAATCAACCCCAGGGAAGATGTGCAGTATTCTAAGATCCTCGACAAGGGATTGGTGGAGTGACTCTGTCGGCAGAGCAAGGACGGATGTGCTCGGGAGGCAGAGGTCATATTTAAAGAGAGAGATTTGAGAGGAGTTCATGGTCCCACTAGCTGCAGGGAATGAGGGGAAATCTCTGGCCAGCACAGGAGCTTGAAGGGGAACACGAGGATGTTGGGTGCAGCTCTGTGGGGTACCAATCGAGGGATTAGGAGGCCAGAAGGGTAGAAAGGGAGCTGGGTTTTGTGGCGACATTTTGAGCACGGTTAGGAGAAAGGAAAATTGAAAAGGAGGCCAACTGAGGGCATAGGGAAGAGTTAAGTCGGGTACGATCCGGGAGGAAAAACAGATGTGGTGCCTGGAGGAACAGCGGTGAGCAGGGATGGCTGGGAGAGCATTGTACGCGGCCCTAAAACAGCGTGAAGTGGATGTTACATAAATCGCCAAGGTTTTACAGCCCTTACCCAACAGAGCTGACATCTGAATCCACCTCCGCGTGGTTTCAAATCCTGTATTCTCAGCAGTAAATGCCACCTCCAATGCTATCATAAATAACCATTTTCTGGAGCTGGGATGTAAAGAAACTTTAAGACTCAAAAAGAAACATATTCGTTGTGAATCTCAAGGGACTGGCCAAATGTAAGATCAATTTAGGAAATTAAGGCAATGACTATCACCTCAACAGTAATATCAGGAGAGTTGTTGGGGCGAAGCCTTCTGCATTCTCAGAGTGGGCTGTGATCGATCTTATAGAGAAGACTAAAGAAACACATGGCAATAAGGCTTTGGGCAGAAAAAAGAAAAAGAGACTTTCTGTTACTTACATTCTAACCTCATAGCTTGGCCTACTTTTATAGGGTTTCGCTTTTACATGAATTGACTTGAGCTCAATCTATTTTTCAATTATGCCAAAGAATTACACTTGTTCCCCTAATGACACATGTTGCCTTGTTATCAAAATTAATTGCCCTTGAAAATCGCCCACAGTCGGCGGCTCCAGGGACGTTGTTACTCTTCGTCTCGTCCACAGCAGGACTGTGGTCAGTTTGGGGTCTGTCCCGAGTTTGCGGGGAAACAACCCACCTTCCTGGTAGCTTGATGCTTGATGGCCTTCACTTTTCTGGGAGCAAAACATGATAATCTTTGGAAATCCCTCACTGAGAAGAGACCCAGCTGTCTAATCAGTGACCAGGAATTTTTAAGTAGTTTTGTCTGCTGTTTCTTTTATAAAAGGAAATGCATGAGTAACAATTTTTTGGGGGGTGGGGGAGGCGTCTTCATCTGAGTTCTTACTTTATCTGACAAACATTTCTCTTGCATTCAGTCTGGTTGCAGGTATTTGTCGTATGCTGGACTCCTGATGTTAGGGAAGCTCTGCCTCCAGCCCTCAGCTGGACACAGCCCCGTGGACATCGCCGCTGTGAGTCGCACCGCAGCACTGCTTCCGACAAGTTGTGGAGAACAGTGAAGCCGCCTCGAATGTGAAAACCCCCAGGACCCACTTGGTTGCTAAGTGGAGAGGTTGCCTCTGTCAGCCACAGCGCTGGCCGTTCACACCCTCCGCCCGTTCAATGCGACGCGGGATCTGGGGACTCAGGTACTAGAAGCAGTGGGGACGTGGGGAGACGGCCTGAGTTCTATCCCCGAGGTTCGGGCGCCCGATACACGCACGATTCCACGCTCCGTGAAGTCTTGTTCTTCTACGACTCTGGCCCCAGGTGGGCAGGCTGCCCGGGGATGGGAGCTCAGCCACCTCCGACAGGCCGTTCGCAGGGAGCGTCTCAGAGGTCTATCGGAGGAGGGGTGTCATTGGTTGGACCCTCTCTGGCCGGGGCCCTCGAGTCTTGGGACCGGGACGGATGCTTGCACAGGAGGGTCTGCATTTGGGTTTCCAGCCTGGGGGCCAGCCGGGCCTGGGGGTGGAAGCTGTGCCCGCCCTGCCACCTGCCACCCATGTTCCCCCCTACTCTCCTCTCAACTCCTGCCTTTTCCTTGCTACTCTAAGTTCATTGAAAAACACATGATTCTTTATCATTTGTGCTTCCATTTATTTATTTTTTTTGACCTGAATATTGTTCCGGGGTATGTTTTTATTGTAGCAGGGGAGAAGGAAGGATTAGTACAGTCAGGAGCTGCTCGTGGAGGAACCAAGGCTGACAAGGTGTCAAGGGTTGGCCGAACAAGGATGCCGTTTTCTTGTAGTTATTTACTAGGACAAGAAGTCTTTGCATCATTCCTGTTAAAAATGTATGATTCCTAATCCTGATTGCTAATTCATCTCTTTCGCACTGGATTAAAATAGAAATAAATCGTTTGCTTTGGAACCAGAAAGTAGAAAGAAAAGATACTGGAGACAATCCAAGGATGAGCAGACTATCCTAATTAACCGTTTACAGATACTTTATTTGAACAGATAGAACTTAGATTTACGATACTCTTTACGGCAAAGAAAGCACCATTTAATCTTGTGCCTTGCGCTGTCAAGTTACCTTTTAAATTTTCTATTAACCTTCTGAATTTCAGGACACCTCAAGTATGTTACTCTTCTTTCCTTAAAATGAAACTTGGCTTCTTAGATATATATCCGTCTGATACATAGATTAAATTTATTTTCCAATATTTATAAAAAAAGAGAAAAAGTAGGCAGTGGATGAAGCGTGGCTCTGCTCTGCCCTGTGTTGGGAGGACAATAGGCTAATCTGGAATAACAGGAGCTTGTGTTATGTTAGGTTTGGGAGAAAACCTATCCCATCGGAGTTTACATTTTTCCCTACAAGGATCCCGAGAAGGACAAACATTCATAGATTTCTACTCATCGTGACCTGGATACAAAATTAGCTTAATGTTCGTGTCTTTCAAATGGGGCCTTATCCTTCTGTATTAGGACTCAGCATCACTGGAAAAGCAGGTTTTCCTGCCTCAATCCCCCTCCCCCCCAGGACTGTGATGTAGGCTGCATTCCCAAGCTGTTTGGGGGTTTGCACACTGACCTTTGCTTTTGCCTCCCGGCCAGGGATGGCTGGGCCACCAGGTCCCATTGGCTGCAGCCAAGACCAGGATTACTGCTATGACCACCATGGCCTGGCCGGTCGTGCAGGAGCCGGAAGCCTGGGGTGCTGCTCTGTCGTCCCCCCCACCCACCGGGGCCACAGGCCCCTTTAATGCTCCCAGTGCCTTGTTTCTCAATGGCAGAGCACTTTCATTTACTCTGTGCTTCCTGAAAATGAGAGCCCGCAGATCATGGGATGTGGTGTCAGGGTCAGAAAGAGGCTGTTCCCCAACACTGGTCCCAGGACCCTAAACCCGAGGTGGGCTGGGCTCACTCCTTGATGGGGGGGACACAGGGCTAGTGGGGGACAAGGCAGGAGCCCGGGGCGGCACATTGACAAGTCCTAGAAACAGGCAGAAGGACCTTCCTCCATGGACTCTGCTGCCTTGATGTTCATACTGTGCTGAGGGCAAGGGGCCATCCTAGCCCGACACCCAGGAGCCTCTGAGTCTCCTTTGACATATAAAAATTCCTTTAGAAATCCCCTTTATCTCTAAACCCCCAAGATACATGTTGGCGATCATCCCCCAAGCACATGGTCCACGGATACACATCTGAAGGGTCTCATGACTCAGGTTTTATTAGGCAGTACTAAGTCACCTTCTCCCAACAGCAGCCAGCCCCCTGGGGGCCTGGAGACGTTGCTTCCACAATTCCTTGGAGAATAGCCTTCCTCAAACCCCTCCCAACCCTCACTGTCCCGGGGCAGCTGCTCTTCCTGCCCGAGGGTCCCATCCCTGTGCTTTAATAAAACCACCATTTTGCACCAAAGACGTCCTAAGAATTGCTTCTTGGCCATCGGCTGTGGACCTCACCTATGTTCCTACCAGCACTTTCTTCTTGGGAGCTTCACCCACCACACAGGGAAGCAGGTAACTGGGCTTCGGGCTGCGGTCCTGGTCAGGACTACACACCTGCTTGGTCAGAAACACCCCCCACCCCCGCCCCCCGGATCCCAGCTCTACTTACAGGAGCTGCTGGACACTAGAAGTTTAACGAAATCATTAACAGATCTCTGAAGGGTTGATACGTACCCGACACCGTTAGAGACTTGGAAGAAGATAAACAGATTTTCTGCCCAACTGAAATGGTGGCGAGGTGGGGAGCGACACAGCAAGCACACATGCAGATAATTTAGGAACAAGAGCATGAGGGCAGAGACATTCTGGGGAGGTCGAGGCAGGTGACCACTGGTAGTGGGGCGAGGGAAGTGTCTCTGGATGTAGGAGATTTTTGTTAAGACTCCATGGTTGAGCAGAGGCTGGCCACGGGGAGACCCGATGAGCATGTCCCGGAGATGTGGAGGGAAGGGTGGATGGGTGGGGGGTGAGGTGGGAGCGTGGACTCTCTCCCAAGGGCAAGGAGCCCATCACGCAGGGATTTTAAGCTGGGATGGGAGAGCCTAGGCTGGAATGTGTGGAGGCCCCGTCTGGCACACCCCGCTGTGCTGTGCAGGGTGGATTCTAGCGCGGAAATAGGAAAGAGAGCAGCTGGCAGGAGGCAGAGGAGCCAGCAGCGACGTGCTGAGAGGCAGCGTGGACGCAGGCGGTCGAGAAGGCGAGGGGAGGGACCGGACATCTACTGCGGGCATAAAACTAGCAGGACTTCCCCTCAGGGACTCGTTTTGGTGACGACGGAAGTGTTCGGAGGGGACACTGAATGCCTGGGGGGCTCAGGAGTTGAGCACCTGCTCAGGTGTGACCCTGGGGTCCCGGGATCGAGTCCCACATCGGGCTCCCTGCATGGAGCCTGCTTCTCCCTCTGCCTGGGTCTCTGCCTCTCTCTCTGTGTCTCTCATGAATAAATAAATAAAATATTTTAAAAAATTAAAAAGTTGGGCCTTGACTTACTGAGTGCTGTGCTGAGAAGGCCCGGCAACAGGTTTGGGCGGGGTCAAGGACTGAGCTTGAGCCTAGGAGGCCTCCCTGGAGCAGGGCTGCCGAGCTGGCAGGTGCACGCGGGTCTAGTGCCGGAGGACCAGCCACGAGAGACGCTATGGGCTCTCTGGATTAGGGATCAGGAAAATATGCTCATGACTAGCTAGTGGATGAATGAGTGAATGAAGGGTTTCTTCGAATTTGAAGTAAGAATGAAATGGGAAAAAAGGAAAAAATAGGAAAAGGGAAAAGGAAAAGGAAAAAGGGAAAGCACAGACGCTTAGTTAACGGTGTTAAGTGGAGCTGCTCAAGGGATATACTGGGTTCAGGAAGGAGAGAGCGGGGACGAGCCATGAGCAGCCCCTAACTCTGGGGGACGAACAAGGGGAGGTAGGCGGGGGACGGGCACCGGGGACAGGGGGCGGGGGGGACGCGCACCCCGGGGGCACCTGGCGGGATGAGCGCTGGGAGTCATGCTCTATGCTGGCAAATCCAACTCCAATAAAAAATATACATATAAAGAAAAAAAAAAAGAATGAGAGACCAGGCCTCCATGAGGCAATGAGGAACTATCTTGCCAGCTTCCTTGTTTTTTGTTTGTTTCTTTGTGTTTGTTTTTGTAATAAGAGTATTGAACATGAAATCTACCTTTTAACTGTTTTAAAAATGTGCGATGCTGGCCATGTTGCTCACTACAGGCACCGTGTCCTACGGCGTTTTCCCAGAACTTATTTACCTCCTACGACTGCGTGGTTAATTGTTATAAAAAATACGGGGCTGCTTCAGTGTTAATGATCACACAATGTGAAGGTGACCTGTGCGGATTTTTAAGATCCATATTTCAATTTTTTTGTGCTTAGAGACTTACGGTTACCGTTTCTTATAATTAGTTCTCCAGGGGAAATATTTTTTCTGAGGTGTAGGAAGGGAAATGTTAGATGCTAATTTACTAAATGGTTATAAGCTCTGGAATGTCGCCGTTGATGGCCACTAGTCTAATGTGTACCAGCGCCGGTCATAGCCAGCCTCGCGGCCCCACCGGGCACAGCCAGCGCGTCCCTCAGGTCTCCAGACTTTGGGCCTGGCGTGTTTTCATAGGTGTTGACTCGCAGCACTTGGGCCCTTAAATCAGCCAGAGGTGTCTCCGCGCCAGGAGCAGGCCAGGCCGGCAGAGCCGCGGGGCCCTCAGTCAGCACCCACAGCCTCATGGATGGGATCAGTGCAGTGGTAGTGGGACTGTCTGGTGTGCGCTCAGAGCCTTGGAAGGGAGAGAGGAGGGAGGAGGGGAGAGAGCAGGGAGGACGCAGGAGGGGAGGAAGGAGGAGGGAAGGAGGGAGGAGGCTAAAGGGAGTAGGGAGAAGGGAGGAGGGAGAGAGGAGGGAGGAGGGAGCAGGGAGAAGGGAGGAGGGAGGGAGAAGGGGAGGGAGCAGGGAGGAGGGAGGAGGGAGTAGGGGAGAAAGGAGGAGGGAGAAGGGAAGAGGGAGAAGGGAGGAGGGAGAGAGGAGGGAGGAGGGAGCAGGGAGAAGGGAGGAGGGAGGGAGAAGGGGAGGGAGCAGGGAGGAGGGAGGAGGGAGTAGGGGAGGAAGGAGGAGGGAGAAGGGAAGAGGGAGAAGGGAGGAGGGAGAGAGGAGGGAGGAGGGAGCAGGGAGAAGGGAGGAGGGAGGGAGAAGGGGAGGGAGCAGGGAGGAGGGAGGAGGGAGTAGGGGAGGAAGGAGGAGGGAGAAGGGAAGAGGGAGAAGGGAGGAGGGAGGTGGGGAGGAAGAGGGAGGAGGGGAGGGAGGAGGGGAGGAGGGAGGAGGTGGGAGGAGGGAAGAGGGGAGGAAGAAAGAGGCAGAAGGGAGAAGGGAGGAGGCACAAGGGAGGAGGGATGGAGAGGGAGGAGAGACAGAGGAAAGGAAGGAGGAGGGGGGGGAAGGAGGGAGGAAGGAGGAGGGAGGAAGGAGAGGGAGGGAGGAGGGAAGAAGGGGGGAAAGAGAGAGGAGAGGGAGAGGAGAGGAAGGAGGAGGGAGGGCAAAGAGAGGGAGGAGAGGGAAAGGGAGGGAGGAGAGGGGGAGGAGGGAAAGAGGAAAGGAAGGAGGGAGGAGAGTAAGGGGGAAGGGGGAGAGGAAGGAGGAGGAGGGAGGGAGGGGGAGGGGGGAATGAGGAAGGGGAGGGAGGCAGGAGGAAAGGGGAGTGGAAGGAAGAGGAGGGAGGGGGAGGAGGGAGGGGGGAGGACGTGAAGGGGCGTGTTTGGCTCCGGGCACAGGCAGAAATGCAGGGCCCCGGTGAGGGCTCGGCGAGGCGGGCGAGTCCCCTGTTGGGGGTCGGGGTCCCGGGTGGGGGGGGCTCCCGCCGTAGAGGCCGCGTCCTGGTGGGTGACCCCACCCTCGCACCTCGCTGCCACATGCACTATGATCTACTAAATTCATGGTCGACATCGTGGTCCCCCTTTACGCCGGGCAAGTCCGTGGGTTTTGACAAATGCACCCGTCACAGACTCATTGTCGTAGCCCCACGCACAGCAGGTTCCTTGCCCTAAACATCCCCTGTGCTTGTGTGTCGCCCCTCCTCCCTTCATCCAACCGCGGCCACTTACGGGTTCCTGGCTGTCTCTGTTGTTTTGCCTTTTCCAGAATGTCCTAGGGCTGGAATCACATAGCACATGCCCTTTGCTTCCACTTAGGGACACGAATAGAAGTTTCCTCGGCGTCTTTTAGAGGCCTGGTGGCCCATTTCCTGGCAGCACTAAATGACATCCCACAGTCTGGGTGGGCCACGACTTATCTACGGATGGGCCCATACACTGAAGGGCTGCGTGGCCGCTTCCAAGTTTGGGCAATGGTGAGGGAAGCCGCGGTAAACATCGGGACACAGGCTTCTGTGCGGCCACAGTTTTCAGCTCACTTGGGTGAACTCCGAGGGGCGAGATCACAGAATCGGGGGGTAATTCTAAGCTTATTCATGTGAGAAACTGTCACGTGTCTCCCGTAGGGGCTGCGGCATTGTGAACGTCCATCAGCAATGAGTGGGAATCCCACATCCCATCACCAGTTTGGATTTTAGCCCTACCAATAGGTGTGCGGTGGGGTCTTATTTGTGGTGCCCTAATTATGCACTTAATGCCAAGCATTGCTTTGTATGCTTGTTTGCCACCCGCACATCTTCTTTGGTGAGATGCCTGTTCGGGTCTTTTGTCCACATTTTCATGGTGGTTCGTTTTCTTCTTATTTTTATTTTTATTTTTATTTTTATTTTTATTTTTATTTTATTTATTTATTTATTTATTTATTTATTTATTTATTTGGTGGTTCGTTTTCTTACTGAGTTTTAAGAGTTCTTTGTGTTTTAAGTTTTAAGAATCTTTGCTTTGGATAGCAGTCCTCCATCAGACGTGTGTTTTGCAAAGATTTCTTCCAACTCTGTCAACGTTTTCTTTTCTATGTCTTTCATAGAGTAGAAATTTTTTGATTTTTCTTTTTCTACTTCTGGTGTTTGTAGTCAAAACTCGTCGCTGAGTACAAGGTCAGCTAGAGTTTTTCCTGTGTTTTCTTCTAGAGGTTTTATTGTTTTCTGTTTCACATTTAGGCCTATGATGGATTTTGAGTCAGTTTTTGTAAGAGGGGTAACATTTGTGTGTCTGTTTTTGTTCTGTTGTGTTTGCACATGGATGTCTAGTTGTTCCAGCACTACTTACTGAAAAAGTTATCTTTTCTCTATGCAATGGCCCTTGAGCCTTTGGCAAAGATCGGTTGAGTATGTTTGGTGTGGGGTTTTTTCCTGGGCTCTCCATTCTGTTCCATTGGTCTATTTGTTGGTTCTTTTCCCAGTTCCACACTGTTTTGATTCCCTTAGCATTGTGGTGAGATTTGAAATCAGGTGGGGGGCAGCCTTACCTTCCATTTTCTTCTCTTTAATATTGTGTTAGCTGTTCCGTGTCTTTTGCCATTAGTGTCAGTCAGTTGACATCTTGAAGTGGCTTGTTGGGATTTCGATGGGTTACATTGAAACTATAGAGTTGGGAAAAAAAAAGAAACTATCGAGTTGGGAAGACCTGTTGCCTCTACAATGATTAGTCTTCTTAGCCATGAACATGGACTCTGTCTTCACTTATTTATATATTCTTTAATTTTTTCTTCAGTTTTGTAGTTTTCTCCTATATCTCTTGAACATAGATTGTTAGATTTATGCCTATTTTTTTTTTTTTTTTTGAGAAAGAGAGAGAGAGAGAGGGAGAGAGAGAATCTTAAGCAGGTTCCATGCAGGTCATGGTGGCTGATCTGGGGCTCAATCCCAGGACCCTGAGGTCATGACCTGAGCTAAAATCAAGAGTTGGATGCTTAACCGACTGAGCCACCCAGGCACCCTTAAACATCTTTTTGGTGCTAATACAAGTGGTTGCAATTTAGATTATGTCCCACTTTTATATACTACAAGCCAAGCTATAAGTTTTTATAACTAAATTCACGTTTGTCTTTAGGCAAAGGACACATTCCTTGGAGTAGAATTGCTGAGTCAAGGAATCTACAAATTTTGAAGAATCAGGTGCCTTCCATATGTGCCTGCAGGCCTGATTTCCTATATCTATGCAACATTGATATCACTTGTTTATTTTAAATGTATTTGTGAATTTTGTACTAGAAAAATATGTTCTTGTTATTTTAATTTATAATACTTGAATTGCTAGTAAATTTGAATGTGTTTTCCTCTAACACATGTGATAGGTAAATATCAACAGCTAACAGATTCCTGAACACAACTGAACCGAGATCCTTATAATCGACAAAGTATCCATCTATATCTACATCGATAGCTATAGCCACTTATCATTTATCAACACATACCAAGCTGTATTATTTTATTATAATAAATATTGACACTATACATGTATTATGTATATGTGTATTATAGGTACAATATATTAGTTTCATATTTGATTCAAGTATGTATGTATTTATTTATTTATTTAAATATTTTATTTATTTATTCATGAGAGACGCAGAGAAAGAGGCAGAGACCCAGGCAGAGGAAGAAGCAGGCTCCATGCAGGGAGCCTGACGTGGGACTTGATCCTGGGACTCTAGGTCCAAAGGCAGGCACTAAACCACTGAGCCACCCAGGGATCCCCAAGTATGTATTTTAAAAGAAAGAGGACAAAAAGGGATGGCGGGGTGGCTCTGTTGGTTGGGTGTCTGACTCTTGACTTCCAGTCAGGTCATGGTCTCAGGATCCTGGGATTGAGCCCTGGGTCGGGGCTCCCCACTCAGCGGGGTGTCTGCTTCTCCCTCTGCCTCCCCCACCCCCACTCATGCTGTCTCTCTCTATCTCTAAAATAAATAAAAAATATTTTTTCAAAAAAGGAAAGATGACCAAAAAAAAAAGAAAGACAGCAGGTGTTTTCTGTAATAAAATGTTTAAAGCTTTGCCCCATAATTTGTATTTTAGAAATAATATGAAGCTTCTTTTTTTCCTATGATAATTGATGACCTCCAAATTTCTGCCTTCCTGGTGCTGGAGTTTCTTTCATCCGTGTTTATCCTTCATTTCTTACCTTTTCATAGGTGAAATTTCTTTTCTTATTAGAATGGATGAGATGTTTTTATGAGGTTGTTTAATTAATGTTTCTGAGTGGCATGCATTTTTACACCTGCTTTCTGAAAACGACCCTAGCTAAAGCGGAATTTACAGACGCACGTACCTCCTGGTGGAGAACATCAATATTTTGGGTGCTGAGGTTTCTGGGGGGAAGGGAGGCATTCAGTTGTTCGACAGCAGTGAGCATTTTGCAAGCACAAGAGTGGTGCAGCGTGAGGGTCTTTCCAAATTCCAGGGAATCATGAAAAACTTGATTCATCACCGTATTTCTATGTAATTGTTACCTAAAAAAAGAGAAACAGCCCGATGATATGTGCTTTTCTTTTTTTTTTCTTTTCTTTTCTTTCTAAGCATTCGACTTAGAAGGGGCGACTTCTTTGACACTTTACTTGTTGGCAGTAGAATGAACCGCATCTCCAGCCACCATTTGACAAGCAAACGCTCGGGCACGGTTGAGTGGGCAGGGGCGGGGTGCCCGGCTTTGGGTCAAGGCCCTTTTCTCGTTTGGTGTCTGTGTCCTCTGGGTCCCTCCAAGCGCAGGGCTCAGAGCTCTGGTGCAAGCACAGCAAATCCCGGGTCATCAGTACTGCCAGAGACGGCGTCCCCGTCTGCTCGGGGCCGTAAGAAATCTCTGCAGACTCGAGGGCTTCGGAGGTGGGCGATGCGAACCCAGGGGAGTGGGGTTGGCTTCTCCCGAGGCCTGTCCCCCGCGGCTCGCAGACGGCTGTCCTCTCCCTGTGTCCTCACCAGGTCTTGGCTCTGAGACACGCGTCCCCGGCATCATCATCCTCTTGGATCCGGGCCCCTGTTTATGACATCATTGAACTCCTTAATACCTACTCCTTTAACCTAACAAATTACCTACTTAATTAATTAACCTTAATTACCGATTTATCTCCAGACACAATCACACTGGAGGGATTAGGGCTTCAACCTGTGAATTTCGGGTTGAATTTGATGGAACTTCCACCACTGACGGGGTGGAGGCCAAACAGTTGCGAAATTACAAGTAGCCAGGATGAAGAGAAAGGACAGGCGGAGAAATCCTTCTATATCAGGACTCCTAGGACGAAATCCCACCAGGCCCGCGGTCTGCATGCACGTGCAGGCAGGGCCGGAGGGGAAGTGGGAGTTACTGTCCGAGGCATCGGGCTCCTACGCCTCTATCTGTATTTATATCTATGTGATAATATATAAAATATCTTTTTTTTTTCCCATATGTGACTTTCATAAAATCAGCCACCTACACATTTCGGGGTGTGTGAGACTGAGCCCCAGAGGGTTTGATTGGTGCGCACAGGCTCGCCCAGTGCTAACCGTCCAGGCTGGGACGTGAGTCCCGTCCATCTGACCCCAAGGACTCTCCGCAGGGGCCCACGCGGATAGCGAGGAAGCCCAGGCCGCGTCCTGGAGCCGCTTAGGCCCAGCTCGCAGCAGTCACCTGCGAGTCCCCCGTTCCAGCTCCGTGTCCAGCAGCTCGCGCTGGCGGTGGATTGGGCCACCTCGCGACCTCGTGGCTCATGAACACCTGCACTTGCTTCAGTTCAGGAAACTCCTTCCACTCAGGCTCCGCTCCCAGAGCACAACCGAGACAGAGACTCACCCATGGCTCCTGGGAGGACCCACCCGTGGGGACAAAAATCTCCGCGTGCATGAATTCTCGTGGAAGGCAGGAATCAAAGCCACAGACGCAGGGGGAAATGCAAGGAAGTGGAGTTTTCCCAGAGGATCAAAGGCAGTTGACATCAGGGAGCCCAGAGTCTGAGATGGCCGTGAGGCCTCCTGAGGTCGCCGGAAGCTGCCACCTTTGCACGGGGTCACGCACACCCACGACGGGGCCGGCTCCGTGGGCTTCTGCTGCCTCGGCCCCCAGGCAGGAACCGCAGCTGCCGGGAGGGCTGGGCGGTGGCTGCACCCGCTTCACTTATTAATCAGTCCCACTGAGTCAGGCCTCGAGGTGTGTGTCCTGCTCCCGCAATCGCTGTCCGGGGGAAAAAAATGGGGGAAGCTCAGTGTGTGATTGAAGTAACGATGGGATCCGAAGGGGCCCAGCTTCGTTCGTGAATTTTTTTGGCTTGCTGCGTAGTCTCCGCGGGCATTGACCTTCTTCATCTCTTTATCTTTCCAGGATCTTTATAAATGTCGATTCTTCCTTCCAGATGTTCTTTCTCCTTCTTCCATCACTCTGAGCTGTTATACTTCTGTCCTCAATGTTTTATTCTTCTCGCCACGCTGTTTTCCTGGAATGCTTTCCTTTACAAGCCCTCACGAGGGACGTGAAGCCCAGGATGCTTGCACTGCCGGTGGGAACGCGAACCGGTGCAACTCCAATGGAAAAAAAAAATGTGATCCGTCCTCGAAAAAGCAAAAATCAAGCTTCCGTAGATCCAGCAGTCCTGCTTACAGTCATGTATCCAGAAGAATCGAAGACGGGGCCCCTAAGGGACCTCTGCACCCCCACGTTCGCTGCGGTGTTACTCGCAATAACCCAGAGGTGCGGGCCGTGCGGGTGTCCCCGATGGACGAGTGGAAGTGTGCGGTGTGCGTGCGATGGGGCGACGGCAGCCTTACAAAGGAAGCGGCTATGTCACGTGCTAGCATGGGCTGGACCGTGGGGACACTGGACTCACAATGAGCCAAGCACAAGAGCCCCGATACCGCGTGTGATTCTGCTCAGGGAGGTCCCCAGAGCGGTCAAATCCGTGAAGACAGAGGACGGTGGTGGAGGGACCGGGGTGAGGGAGGGACGGGGACTTAGTGTCTCGGGGCACAGAGTTTAGCTTTGCACGGTGAAAGGTTCTGGAGGTCTAGCTTCACAGCAGTGCGATGTGCTTGACACGACTGGACGGCACACTCAACGTGGTGGATTCTGTGTTATGTGGGTTATTTTATTGCCCACAATTAAAAAAAAAAATAGAAAGTAACTGTGAGCTTTAGCCAAACCCTTTGAGAGTTCTGTGCCCATAGGACTGGCCGACTTCACTGGGGTGGGAAGAGCACCAGACGGGCAGGAAGAGCCACCTGCCTCCAGCTGTGACACCCACACTGTGTGACACCCCCGCTCCATCCTCGCTGGCTTCCTCCATCAGAGTCAGACAAAGATTCCTGCCTGCCGGTCCCCAAAATGCTGGATGAAGGACACACAGGATTGGGGGTGTCTGGCTGGCTCAGGTTGTGATCCTGGGGTCCTGGGATCGAGTCCTGCATCGGGCTCCCTGCTCAGCGGAGAGCCTGCTTCTCCCTCTGCCTCTCCCGCTGCTTGTGCTCTCTCTGGTGCACACTCTCTCAAACAAATAAATAAAATCTTAAAAAAAATTTACAAAAACCAAAATCAGGGCAGCCCGGGTGGCTCAGCAGTTTAGCGCCACCTTCAGCCCGGGGTGTGATCCTGGAGACCCGGGATCGAGTCCTGCATCCCTGCATGGCTCCCTGCATGGAGCCTGCTTCTCCCTCTGCCTGTGTCTCTGCCTCTCTCTGTGTGTCTCTGATGAATCAATAAATAAAATCTTAAAAAAAATCAAATAATATTGTAAGTACTTGGATAAAAGTATTAAGTCCGTCGCGACTATAGGCTTGTATACATTATAATTTCTTTTGAGAATCAAGACCTATTTCCTTTCTTTGGAAATAGCTTCTATCCGGAGCTGTAGACTCTGAACGCGGCTGGATTTAGTTCATGCTTGTTTTGAGATAACTATCTCCGAGAATTGGTTGTAATCTCATAATTTTCCTTTTGCAATCAAAATAATGAACTCGTGACTTCTTTTGTTTCTTGTTTTCCCAGGACAGAGCCTCCCACGTAAGCCCCAGCACTACACCTATTCACTATTATAATTACTAAAGCTCTCGCTGCCTCACAGGGGCATTGTGAAGATTAACGTCTATTTGGCAATTTAAGTTTGTAATATGATTTGAGTTCCTTGGAGGACAAGTTTTATATAAATGCCTTATAATGATTGCAACAATAAGAAAGAAACCAAATGGTAAGAAAAAAAATTAAAATGAGACAAAGAAAGCCATTTTCTCTGTAAACCTAACTAGAGTAAAACAAAAGAGAATCCCTAAATCAGATGAACTATTGTATTTGAACCTTTAAAATGCTGACAGTATCTCGTGGGCTCCTCCAAACACCGGAGGACGTATACATCTATTTCATCCAAGGATTAAAAAGGAAAATAGCTGAAGGATGTATATACTATCTGCTTTTTTTTTTTTGTCTCGTGAGAGAAACATGGATTCTAAAATGATTGACAACTTTGAGGGAAGTTAGAAAGCCTTTGTTCCAAGTAATCTGTTCAGGGTAAACCATGAAAAGTATGAATTTATAAAATAAAAAATGCTCTCGTGGCTATCGGCCCCCCCACCGCACCCCTAGTTGTCTTGTTTCGTTGGCTGCCTGCCCTCTCTCCGCAAGCCGCAATAAGGTTCTCCACGGCCAGGCTCCCCAAGCCCGACTCAGTGCTCCCTGCGTGCACCAGGTTATTAATTCTGTCCCGGTTGATTTCCATAAAGATTCGGCTTACTCAGCCGTTATAAACAAAGGACAGACAGGGAAGAAGCTTGAGGAGAAAAAATGACTCCATGAGAAATGCAAACCAGTGAAAAATGAAGGAAAAAAAACCTAATGACCCCAAACCTGACAGTAAAGATAATCGATACGGAGAACAAAAGATATAAAAAGATACATTTTATCACAAAAATGAGTAAGAGGGATGCTGGCCTTGAGCACGATGGAATAAAGAGAAGGCAGAGGGGAGTGAGGAATGACCACTCGTGCAAAAGGAAGGGGAGGAAAAGAGGGGAACTGAGTGGGAAAAACAGAGAGAGAGACAAACTATGAGCGACCCCTAACTCTGGGAAACACATAAAGGACTGAGAAGGGGAGGTGGGCAGGGGTTCGGGGTGACGGGCACTGAGGAGAGCACCTGATGGGATGAGCACTGGGGGTTAGACTATATGTTGGCAAATTGAGCTTAAATTTAAAAAAAATGTAAAAAAAAAAAAGGGGGGGGGGAGGAGACCCAGTGGGACGTCCACACACCACAGGGTGGAGCTTCCGGAGTCATGGGGCCTTCACAGCACTTTGTGAGGGGCATGGTGCTTGGAGCCCATGCCAGCGTTAGCCTCCATGCTCCGGCGCCCAGAAATGTCGACCGTGCCTCTGCTCACCCCTGCTCAGGGGCAGCTGTGCCTTCTGGAGAATCCCTGAGAGCTGGTTGTGTGCTCAGCTTTTCACCCCTGAACCTCAACTCTCTGTGAATCTGCGACTTCTCAAAAAAAAAATCACAGCAGCAGGTGCCAGAATTATTATCAATTATTGGTCCCAGATATGACTGCCGTTCTAGACACTCATCATACTGATCATATTGAACGACGTAAGTGCTTACAAATGAATTTGATTAGTCACTTACTGAATATAATTATGTCTGAAGTTCTGAAACTGCACTTTTTTCCTGCATTCCTCGCAGTTACTTTTCAAAAGAGCCTCAGTGTGCTCATGTCCCTTTCCTACCCTGATAGGCTAATTCAATGAAAACATCGATGAGTTTTTTAGATAACTTGACAATATGCTTTTTAAAAGATAATCAATCTAGTCACCGAAGAATTTCAAAAAAGCCTGGAATAGATTTCTTGAATGTCACAGAATCAACCCATCAAACAGAGAGTCACCGTGTGTGTGTGTTTCCACTTCCCTCCCCCGTGCGCAGCATCAGGTTGAATCAAGAAAACAGCCAGGACCGCCTCGATCAAGGGAAGCCTTGAGCCTGGGGGGCAGGTGGGAGGCGTGTGCAGGCCCCGCTTCACCTGGGAACGGGGAGCTCATTCTGTAGTTTGACATTTTGAAACCGAGGTCTTGCTAGTCTATGTCTATGTAATGTATTCAAAGTAGTAAACCCCCACTGTTGTTTTTCCTAGTCTTACTGGCAAATAAAAAAGGAAACGAGGAGGCCGACATACCCGCCGACACGGGGGTCCTGGGAGGACATTAACGTGCAGAACCAGCGAGCGGCGCCGAGCAGGGTGGTGATTAATCACCAAATGCTGAGATCCCCGGGCACAGACGTGTTCTCTGCTGGAGCAGGAGCAGATGCTCCAGGAAGGCTGTGGGGAAGGGTCCCCTTCCCCATGGCAGGAGGGGCCGCAGGCTCAGGCGGGGCTTCGAGGTCATGCGAGTGGGGCACCTTGATGGGCTAAGTGCCCTCGTAACGCCGACCCCGAGACAGAGCCGCCAGCCCTTCCTCCGGGTGAAGACACAGCGGGAAGACCAGGGTCAACTATGGACCCGGAGGCACTTCTCACCACACACCGATGCCTGGAGTCTAGACTTCCAGCCCCCGGAACTATGAGAACAAATGTCCCTAGAGTAGAGGCCGTCTGGTCTCTCGGGTCCTGTTGTAGCAGCTCGAAGGGACTAAGGTCGTCGGTATGATGGCCCTTCCCAGACTCGGGCAAACATGGGGCTGGTTCTCCTCAGGCCTCTGCTGGGAGAGGGTGGGCGCGTCCGGAAGCGGGTGTTGGCGTTCCGAGAGGTGGTCAATAGACCGAGACTAGCGGCGTGAGCGGCGGCCGGGTCTGGGGTCCTCGCACCCCCACATCAAGGGGGAGGGCTCGCGGGGATCCCGGGAGGTAGAGGTGCGCTCCCCTGGACACCAGCATTCTGGAGCTGGCAACCGAGTCGGAAGCCCCCCTGGGAGCTCCCTGGGCAAGTGAGTTGACCCCCCGGACCTCGTACCTCGGGCTTCTCGTCTCCTGGACCCGTGTTTGGGAGAAGGGGCGGGAGAGTAGGGCAGCAGGCGGGGCTGGAGCGGGCAGCCGGCGCCCCCTCGCCCTGCAGGTCCCCGGGGCCGGCCCAGCACGCAGACTGCAGCCCCGGCCATCCCTGCTGCCCTGCTGCGTCGCGGTGTCGCGGGCCCAGAGCCATCAGACGCAGGACGCAGCCCTGGCGAGACTTGGCTGCTGTTGGCGTCTTGCTGTCCCGCTGCGTCCACCGGAGCCTGCTCATCTGATTTACTGCAACCCTGCAGAGGGGCATTCGCGACTCGCCCGGCGATGGAAGACTTCATCTCTTTAACCTTCATTATGGCGTTTTAACTTCACTTTCATCATTTCCTTTCCCGTGTCTGCGACGCTTCACGACCCGCGCTTCTGTTGGGCGGTTGGAAAGGCACGTGGGTGTCTCTGCTTTTTGCGGGGCTGCCGACTGGGGGCCTCGTAGGTGTCATTTTAATGAATACAGCTGCGAATCATGGGGGGATAAGGACCAATACGTAATCACAGAAATTCGGCGTAACAAATAATTGCAAGTATTAAATGACTCTTAACGTTCTTGGAGAAAATCACGGGTTCCCAGAGACGTGCCAGATACAGGACACGCGAGGTTTTTCTCGCCGTCTGGCCCACACACGGAGTGGATATTGCAGCCCAACGTCACAAATGAGAGAAAAGAAAACTCTGAAGCGTCAGAGTTCTGCAACCTAGTGGCAGCGACGGGAGCGTCTCCTCGGAGCTCATGACCCTCCTGAAAATCTGGGTTTTCCCTAAACCAGCTCCATGGGGTCTAACTCCCTTAACAGCGGAAAGAGACAAAGCACAGGGTTTCGTAGCCGAGGCACCTGGTGCACCACCCCCCGGGAGGGGACACCGCGCCCCGGGGAGGCGACCCCTGGGATGATTCATGACAGGACGGAGCAGCGCGGGGGCATCGAGCCATCGATGAGCCCGGCCCGTTCTTTCTAGGTGTTTCCACGCACACAGCTGGGCTTGCACCCATACGTCACGACATGTAAGGCACCCCGAGCGTGCGCGTCGTGTTATGGCAGACGGGTGAGGACTGAACACTCTGCTAGGACAGAGCTTCGGTTTAAAACTCACGTGCAGGTGGCTGCTTACCGCGTGCCGTTGGGTACGTGCTCCTGGAAATTCACGTGTGCCTCACAGCCACTTGCTTATTAGCATCATGAGGATCTCGTGATCCCGAGGTGGACGGGATCGCAGGGGCCCAGCACCGATGGCTGGGCGGTGGCATTTGGGATGGAAGCCCACCCGACGGGCAAAAGGCACGGGTTCAGGACGCTGTGGGCCGTGTGACATCCTGTCCTCTCCCTGCCACTCCACCGGGCCAGGCTGGGTGCGGGCACGCTCCCAGCCGGCGAGCTGTACATTTATTGGCTTTGAATCAAAGGCCGGTGTCGTCTATGTGCCCAGGTAAGGGCGTCCTTGTGGAGCCAGGCCTGCAAACCCCTGGCCGCCTTCCTAAGGGGGTGTCTCACCCACGGCGGGCCTGGCCCCGACCCCACCGGCCCCACCACGCTGCCCTGTGCCCCTGCGCCCTTGTGGGTTGGATGTGCAGCAGCCTGCTGTTTAGACGGACTCCGCCTGTCTCTACACGAGAAGTGTCTGTACTTCCTTCTCACGGCCACAGAACATTCCAGACCTGCCTTGATTTTCTGCCGAAGACATGGAGCAGGTGCTGATGGGTCCTTCTTGCAGAAAACAGAGTGGGAGGCCAGAATCTGGGGACAGAGGTCCCGACCGGATGTCACTTCCGGATTCCTCGGGGTGCAAACCCTTGTAAGAGTTGCAAGGCGGCTTCAGACACTGGTCCCCTTTGGGTTGGTTTTGCTTCGTTTATGTTCTTAAACGTCATGAGGCCACCTCGGTGTCCGAGGTCTCTAACTGACTATCCATCTCCCTCATTCCCTTCACGCCTTGCTTTCCTACGGCGGCTTATTAAGCAATTCCCCTCCTTCTGAGTTTCTCTCCCAGAACTTTAAGGCACTTTGACACACGCTGTCGTACAAAATTTTATGTTGAGCTTGTGATGCAGACTCGTTTTCCCTTTTGCTTCATTCTTGTGCTTGGCTGAGCATCCTGGGGAGATGCCCGGGCTGAGGGTGCAGACCCCGCTCTCCGTGAGCGCCCACCTGCCCAGGGCGCCAGCTCCCCGACGGCAACGCGAGAACCAGCAGACAGGCCCCTCCGTGTTCTCCTCTCTGTGTCCAGGCTGGAGCTCCGGGGACGGAGAGCTCAGGGTCTTCGATGTAACAGACGGTTGTGCCAAGCTGTTAGGAGGAAAAGAAAAGCGACGCAGAAATATTTTGGCTCTCAAGATTTTATTGAAAATCCCTTTTAAGTGCGAATAGATGTTTCTCCAAAGAAGACATGCAAATAAATGGCCAACGGATATGTGATAAAATGCTCACCGTCACCGATCGTCGGGGGGATGCAGTCAGACCACGTGAGATGCCTCCTTGCACCCGTCCTCGCTCCCCACCGGGGGTTCTCTCTGCCTGCGTTTTCCACTGGAATTCGGGCTCCGTGGAGCAGGGTCATCACTGCCACGTTCCCTGCTGCATCTGCAGTGCTTGGCAAACAGCAGATGTTCAACAAATGTTCAGCGAATGAATAAAAGCCATCTTGATCACCCTACCTACCAAGTGGTAGTTGACTTCGTGTGTCGGCCTGGCTATTCCATGGCCCCCTGGCTTTGTTCCAACACCCGGCTTAGCCGTCACGGTGAAGGTGTTTTAGATGAGGTTCAGTTTAAATCACTCGACGTTGAGTGATGACTCTGCAGAACCTTGGTGGGCCTCCCCTGTTCAGGTGAAGGTCTTGACAGAAAATGACTGACCTTCGGAGGAGAGGGCCCTCTGCCAGCAGACGGCCTTGGGACGGGAGTCTCCAGTCGCTGTCTTTCCCTGCAGGCGTCAGACTTGCAGGTCCCACGATCATGCGAGCCATTCCTTAAAGTCTCTCCCCCTCCCAGACACATATACATATATTCATATATATCCTGTATGTACCCATCCACATCCTATGTCCATATATATCATCTCTCTATATACCCATAAGTGTCTTCTCTATATATCCATGTACATCCATATATATCCTACATATTCCATATATCCTGTATTATATCCATATATGCTCTGTATATACCCATGAATATCCTATATATACCTGTATATATCCTCTCTCTGCATCCTATATATCCTGTATATCTTATATAAGATATAAGATATATTTTTTGCAATCCTATATAAGATAAGTAGGATATATATAGGATATACCCATCTCTCTTGTCTCTGTGTCCATATATGTCATACCTCTATATGTCCATATACATCCTCTCTCATATCCTATATATATAATATGCATCATATGTATATATATATACACACACACACGTATCCTATATATATCCTTACGTATATAATTATAATTACTAAATAAAAAGATCACTTAGTCCATACAATGCCAAAAGCAGCTGGGATCATTTAGTTAATGTATTTATTTTATTTTATTATTTTATTTTATTTTATTTTATTTTATTTTATTTTTTTCAATGTATTTATTTTATTGATGAAAGAACTAGACCAATATGGGGATCTAAGTGACCTTTTGATACCGGTGCTAAATTTTTATTATTACATATCTATGTGTTTAAGCTAAAACAAACAAACAAACAAACAAACAAACAAACAAAAAACCTGATTAAGTTGATGCAAGCTGTTTCAATAAAGGTACCCATGAGACTTGATAACATAACTAATTTTCTTGGTAATTTGGGATATAGAGGTTCTTGTGTTTTGGGGATGCTCTAGCAAATGACCACAAATGTGGTCACTCAGTAAAACAGAAGTCAATTCCTGCGTAGTTCTGGAGATCGGGAATCCAAGATCGTGTCAGGGGAGGGACCCCTCTAAGGCTCTGAAGGAGGATTGTTCCCGGGCCCTGTGCTGGCTTCTGGCGGTGGCGGGGTCCTGGGCGCCGCTTGGCTTGCAGATCCGTCACCCCAGTCGCCGCCTCCGTCCTCACATGTTCTTTCCCTCCATGTGTCTGGGAGTCTGAATCTCCCTCCCCTTGCTCTTGAGTACACCTGTCATCCCACAGGGAGCCCACTCTATTCCCAGCAGGATCTCATCTCAGATGCTTAATTACATCTGCAAAGACTCTGTTTCCAAATAAGGTCATGTGCATCCATCCCTTTTTGGAGCCACTCTTCACCCACTAAGATTTTTTTTTTTTTTTTTTGCAATTACTATATCACATACTCACCGTAGGCATTGTGGAACTGTGCATGGATCTTGTTTCTGGTCAAATACCTCACTTTCAATAATATGTTTGCAGTTTGCATTTGGATTACTTGAAAATAATATAAAGGGGTTTACATTTTAGAAAAACCACAATATGTCTGACACCGTCCTCAAAGAAGGAGAGTATAGTTGGTGGCACTCAACCTAGACTGCAATCGTCACGAATACTTCCCTAACAACATGAAGAGAAAGGAAGGATCGCGGATCCGCGAGTTTTCCACCATAAGGAACAGTTCATGTCTCGTGCAATGTCCTTGGAATCGCGGGGCCCGGCGTTGATGCCAATACTAGTGAGACGACGTACGAAGGGCGGCAAGAACCAGCTGGGACGGTGCTGTCTTTCCCACTGCTGAGGCCTCGGGCTCCCCTCGTACGATCTGAGGTTCACTCTCACTCCTAAAAGAGTGGCAAGTGCCCAGGCAGATCTTGTTTTGAATAAAAAGCCACAAAAAATAGTATTTTTTAGGAAGGAAAGAGAAGGCCTTCCATCTACTGTCTCATGTGTCCTGCGCTAACGTAGCACCTCATCCAGCAGCACCAGCCAAGGCCAAGAAGGTCTCATGCGACGCGTGAGCAGCTGCTAACTTCTATCCTTTACCCAGTTTTCCAATTCATATGTTTCCTTCAAGATATTTTCTTCACTTCTACTTTTAGCTTTGGAGGTTTTGTTCTGGAAAAAAAAAAAAAAAGAAAATTCACTCCAGAAATAGTAACTCTCCCCACCGGGTTCTTAGCAATCATGCATTTTTCCCTTCCTGGCGTCTATGTGGCGAGTTGTCGCTGTTCGTTTGTGTATTTCTCTTCCCCACTCGACCTTGTAATACGGAAAGACAAGCCCAGGTATTATTTATTCTCTTCTGCTCCTGGAGACAAGCACAGTGATTGGCACGAAGCAGCCGATTCATGGATTTTTGAAGAACATCTGACTGGTGTCTAAGACTGTATCAGTCGGCTGTGTTTGGGATTTAACGGGTCAACTTGCACGACATGAAGGGTTCTTAAAGGACGTGCTGTCACTTTGCGAGCTCAAGCGTTCTTTACTGTGGGGAAGGGGACCAAGGTTCCCGGACGCCAGCCTGCTGGGACGTCTCGGTTACGTCTGTTGGTCCAGTTCTCAGAGGCGGAAGTGCCCTGGTCTGGATGAGAGAGGACATTTATCCTAAAGGAAGTGCAACGTTTGCTCTTGTGCTTCTTAACTCACTGTGAACCATCTTTATATTTCATATGTTAGATACGCTCTTCCGTGACCAATTATTGTTTTATATATTTTTTTTAAGATTTTATTTATTCATCTGAAAGAGAGAGAGAGCGAGAGAGAGAGTGAGCAAGCACTGGCAGGGGGAGCGGCAGGGGGAGAGGGAGAAGCAGACCCACCCCTGAGCAGGGAGCCCTGGACCCCGGGATCACGCCCTGAGCTGAAGGCAGGCGCTTCGCTGACTGAGCCATCCAGGCGCCCCTACTGTTTTATCTTAATAAGGTTATTTTTCATTTAATATGAATTAACAAAAACATAAATTACAAAACTTGAAGGGTAATGAGAAAATTGTTCTGTAAGGGACAATTCAAAGATTTTTCATGAGAAGAATACGTGTATGACCACAGCCCAGGTTGGGGTAATATCTACTTTTTTTTTTTTCTCACTTTTTTTTCTTTTTAAATTTGTTCCTCTTGTCCGTTGTTTCTGCTTTCTCCTGCCCATCATTTCCACCTTTGATGGGTTTGACCATTTGTATGATTCCAATTACTCTCCTCTTGCCATATTATTTATACTTTTTGAAATTCTACATGATTGGTGGTTGCCTTAAAATTTGGAATATCTATTTCAGACAATCCAAGTCCAGTTTCAAATAGCATGAGAGCTCTTCCCGGGGGGGTGAGGGCCGTGTCACAACAAACCTAGTTGCTCCTGCTCCCCTGGGGTCCTCACTCGCCCTCCTCTCTCTGACAGGTAAGCACAGGCACAGGTAAGCACATGGAGAGGAAAGCACAGGCACAGGTAAGCACAGGCACAGGTAAACATAGGCACAGGTAAGCACAGGCACAGGTAAGCACAGGCACAGGAGAGCACATGCACAGGTAAGCACAGGCACAAGTAGGCACAGGCACAGGTAAGAACATGTACAGGAAAGTACAGGCACAAATAAGCACATGGAGAGGTAAGCACAGGCACAGGTGAGCACAGGCACATGTGAGCACATGCAGAGGTAAGCACAGGCACAAGTAGGCACAGGCACAAGTGAGCACATGGAGAGGTAAGCACAGGCACAGGTAAGCACAGGCACAGGTGAGCACAGGCACAGGTGAGCACATGCAGAGGTAAGCACAGGCACAGGTGAGCACAGGCACAGGTGAGCACAGGCACAGGTGAGCACATGCAGAGGTAAGCACAGGCACAGGTGAGCACAGGCACAGGTAAGCACAGGCACAGGTAAGCACAGGCAGGGGTAAACACAGGCACAGGAGAGCACATGCAGAGATAAGCACAGGCACCAGTGAGCTCGGGCGCAGGTGAGCACGGGCACAGGTGAGCACATGCAGAGGTAAGCACAGGCAGAAGTAAGCACATGCACAGGAGAGCACAGGCACAGGCAAGCACAAGCACAGGTAAGCATGGGCATAGGAGAGCACAGACACAGGTAAGCACAGGCACAGGTAAGCACATGCAGACACAGAACATACACAATTGGATATATTGTATCCACCTTTAGAGTCAAGGGTCATCTCTTAGATTAATGAAGATGAAGACCGTGAACGTTCTAATTTCCCTTCCCTGTTCCTTGCAGGCTCGTCCTTCCTCGCGGACCCATCCCCGCCTCCCTCTGTTGCCTGTTTGCTACGTTCACTTATCGATCGTGGTCATTTTGTCTCTTCTGTGTGTCTCATTATTTTCATTATATGCTGGACATTTTAAGTGTAACACCTTTTCTTTTTTAAAATATTTTACCTATTCATTCATGAGAGACCCAGAGAGAGGCAGAGACGCAGGCAGAGGGAGAAGCAGGCACCATGCAGGGAGCCCGACGCGGGACTCGATCCCAGGACCCCGGGGTTACACCCTGGACTGAGGCAGACGCTGTCCCACGGAGCTCCCCGCGCCCTAATGTGTTTCCGTAAAGAAGCCAGGGCCCGGCGCCTTCTTCCCGTGAGGCACCTGCACCTGCACCGTGGATCCCACGGGCTCCTGGAAGCCCTGCTCACCTGGGATCCACTCAGTCCGGTTTCAAGCTTGGAGGTACTTGAGCGGGAACCTGCATCCTTGCCCGTCGGCGTCCTTGTCTGGCTGGCTTGCGGGGCTCCGGGCTCCAGGCCGCAGGGAGAGGAGGCGCCTCCCGCCCGTGTCTGGCGCCCGTGTCCCCTTCCCCGTGGTCTCTGACGTGGAACGCAGTCTTCCAACCTCCCTGTCGGGGACAGGCTGCCAGCCCCGCAAGTGGCCGCGACCGCTGGGCTCAGGGCGCCTCCACCTCCCCTCCACCTCCCCGGCTCGGGTTTGTGATTCTTCCCGGAATTGTCCGCTCCGATGCTTTCATGCTCACGTCTTCTAGCTTTTCTCGGCGGCCAGAAAACGAGCAAGTTAACTAAATTATTTAACGGAAATTAAATTAATTTTGTTAGTTCATATCAAATGAAAAATCACGTTATGAGGGCCGGGAGGCCTGACTCCGACGGACTTTTCTTCCAGAGCCAAGAATCCCGTTTCGTCTGCATCCCTCGTCCAGGGTCGGGCTTGGCCAGGGCCTCCATTCTGTATCTACTGAACTCAGTGGAACCTCGCAAAGTTTCAAAGAACTGGACAAAGGGAAAAAACGTTGAAATCAAGGATTTTCAGCCTTGGCCTTGGCCTTGCCTCGTGGTTTTTGAAATAATCCACATGAACTTAAGGTAGTTGTAAAATAGACAAAAGACACAAGAACTAAAAAAAAGAAAAGAAAAAAAAGACACAAGAACTGATTTTTTTTTAATTCCTATAAAATACTCTGTAGTGAATTGCGCATCGGGAACAAGATAAAATCATGCATTAGGCTTCGGGAAATGCTTAACATTGAATCCTAAAGGAGAACATGAAATTTTAATGTGGTGAGACTGGAAAAAAAAATGTAAAGAAAACATTTTGTGATTCAGTAGAGGCGCCCGGTCTAACGGTCTTGCAGACCACGTCTCGGGGCGGGGGGGACGGTTTCCACAGCTGGAGGGAAACGAATGTGTGTCTGTGGCCACGTGGGGGGCACGAGCCCATGACCTGGTGCTGCCAGCGCGCTGGGCCGGGCGGCGCCCAGGAACGGGACGGACCCGTTTATGCTACGGCGTATTGGCATCTCTGCACCTTTGGCATTGAGGGTCAATCCCGCGGGGGCGGCGAGATGAGGCCGTCTGCAGAGAGCTCACCGCCGGGGTTCTCGGGGGTCGGCTCCATCTGGCAGCTGAACGACGGTTGGGGGACCTGGGGCGCCATCCCAGCTACCCTCGCGTGGGGGAACCAAGGGCATCCCCGGTCGTTGGCCCTCGAAACCACGTGAGGGCCCGGGGTGAGCCTCCACTGCTACCTGGTGCTGTGGCCCCGGCGCCGCGGGATGCTCCAAGGTGAGCCAGGCTCTGCGGGCGGCAGGTGGCCCTCGGCGGATTATCCGCTGAGGGCAAAGGACGTTGGAAGATGTGCACAGATTGTCGTTTTTGTGTCCCCGACCCTCGTATGCTCCTCCTCTTCCGAGGCACGACCAGCATCCCTGTCGCATTTGCTCATGGAGCAACCGCCCTAATGGCCCCGCGGCTGTTAAGCGGGTGACGACACAACGAGACTCCGAGAAGGTGACGGCCTTGATCACGCCCCAGCGACGCTCTCTAGTTCTGACACCGACGTGAAGGACGTTCCCTTTTTTTTGTAGTTTCAGATAATTCATGGATCGCAAGGTGGTCCTCGGGGATCTGTGTGGAGTGGAGCCGGGATTCCAGCGGGCCCCCGGGACGTGATCGTGTGGGGACACACGCGGACGCCCTGTAGAGACGTGTGGCAAAGGCAACAGTCACACAGGGCTTTTGTGCAACCTCAGGATCGCAACGAGCCCCATGTGTGACCTGGCATCGGAAAAGCCTGAAAAGAGCCCAAACTCATGGCCAGAGGCAGCCCCTGTGCACAAGATGCCGGTGCCGGGAGGCGTGTGCTGCCGCACAGCTTCGACATGCGACGTGCAGAAATGCGTGCTCAGAGGCCAGCGTGCTTTTATGAGGTCGCTATCACTGTGAAGTTCGGGTTGGGTGTGTTTAAAGGACTGGGTCGTGACCCTACAAGGCGGCCTCTACGGGACTGCTCGCACCCCTGTTACGGGACAGATGGCCCAGCCACGCACCCGGAGCAGCCATGCCCCCTGCGATGTCCTGCTTGGCTCCGGGAGGACGCGTCTTGGAACAGGGACCAACGGTGCCGTGAAAGTGGCGCTCTTAGGTATCGCACAGGGGCATTTTGGGTTTGGATTAAAAAGTCATCATTTTGCAAGAACAAATAAAAAAAGGTACCTACTGAATTTACGGAGACCTGAGGTAGTGGTGGATCAGGGATGGGTTTGGAGCAGTCGCTCCGGGGCTCGTGGGGCATGAGGAGCCCCGGCTGCACGAGGCCGTGTAGGAACCCAGGGGACGCGGGCGACCGAACCCCACGGCCTGCACGAGGGGAAATCCGAGCACGGAAGGCAGGGCTGGCTTGGGCTGTTCGGGCAGCGATGGACGCGGAGCCCAGGTTCTACGCGGCTCTGCTTTGCTTTCTGTAGGGGAGAGCTGAAATCCTCTGAAATATGAGTCCTAAGATCCAGGGAAGCTGACATAAACCTCAAAACGCATGAATTATTCAGATCACGAGGCGAAGAGCACATTTAAAATCATCTGTTGATTTTATACGTTGTCGTAAATGTGATATATACACGGGACGCTTTGCATCTCACCCCTCCAGATTTATCTCTCTCTTGTTTTCATTTATTTTATTATTATTATTTTTTTTTATTTTCGGGAAAGTTGATGGATAAACGTGTACATTATCTTTCACCCGGTGGCGGATTTTATTATTATTGGAAGTCCGCCTGCGGATTATTGTAATTGCACCTGACTCATTTTCCGTGCTGTTGTGTAATGACTTTTTAAACCGATCTGGGAACGGGGAAAAGCACAAGCCCTGTGGAATTTACCAAGTAAAGACACTTACTTGTCATATTTACCCTACAGCTCGTATTCAGCAAAGCCGTGGTCTGTACTCTCTTAGGGACCTGACGAGGAGCGTTCAGAGGTCTCTTCTCTGAGCCTGGTTCCACGATGGGCATGACCAGCAGCACGAGCGACGAGCAATTGCTCACCTGCCCCAGGTAGACGTTCTCCTTGGACGTTGGACTCGTGCGCCAGGCGTTGAGGAAACACCGGGCCCAAAGGTCACTTTGAGGCATGAGCACGTAGCTGGTTATTCCTGGAACGCGGTCACAGGCCAACAAGGAGATGGGTGCATGGCCAAAATATGAAGCTTTTGTCTCAAAACTCAACATAAATGGTAGCGTTTTATGACGCTCAAATTTTTGACCCAAGGATTAAGAGGGAGTAAGTATTGGTTTGTACGTCCATTTGACGGATGTACATTTAGTTTTATATTCTCTTAATGAGACTATAAAAGACTGTGGGTCACCTATAGAGGGAGTCAGACTGCAAAGATTTTTTTTTTTAAGATTCTATTTATTTATTCATGAGACAGACACAGAGAGAGAGGCAGAGACACAGGCAGAGGGAGGAGCAGATTCCTTGTAGGGAACCCGATGCGGGACTCGATCCTGAGACCCCGGGGTCACGCCCTGGGATGAAGGGAGATGCTCAACTGCTGAGCCACCCGGGCTTCCCAAAGATTTTTTTTTCAAGACCTTTGAGGACTTTCCGGCAAATTATAGGAATGATCTGAGAGACGTGTTTGGTTCTTTAAGAGAGCGTTTTTATAAACCCGTATTCTTTGTAGCAGTTTGGTCGTGTTACTTAGATAATAGCATATTTTAGAGGCTCTAAAGTATGGCCCACGGATCCGTGTGTAGCCAGGATCCTTACATAGGAAACGGTTTCACGGCAGTCGCGTCAGCCCGCGCTGGCGTTTGCGGGAGGGATGCAGGTGAGGTACCTGCAGCGCGGGACAAAGCACCCGCTAGGCCTAAAGACCAGCACCGGGTGATGGATGGTCGGGTCGGGAAACTGGCCTGACCACTGTTTCATGGAAAATGACTTTTTGCTTAAAAGAATGACTGGCAGGGGCTCCTGGGTGGCTCAGTTGGTTGAGTGTCTGACTCTTGGTTTTGGGTCAGGTCGTGATCGCGTGGTCGTGGGATGGAGCCGCGGGTCTGGCTCTGCGCTCAGCGAGGAGTCTGCTTGGGATCCCTCTCCCTCTGCTCTGCTCCTCCTGTCTGCGTGCTCTGTCTCTCTATAAAATAAGTAAATACGTCTTCAAAAAAGAAGAATGACTGACAGACAACTTCCATGTATCTCATGACAGCCCATTTACTGTTTTTTGTTGGATGGGTCACCTGGGAGCTCAGTGGTTGAGCGTCTGCCTAGGTCACACCTAGGCTGTGACCCCGGGGTCCCGGGATCGAGTTCCGCGTTGGGCTCCCTGCGTGGAACCTGCTTCTCCCTCTGCCTGTGTCTCTGCCTCTCTCTCTCTCTCTCTCTCTCTCTGTGTCTCTCATGAATAAATATAATCTTTAAAAAAATTTTAAAAATAGTTTTTTGTTGGTATTTAGATATGCTCAAGCTTAGCAGTACATACTAAGGGGCACGCCTGTTAGCATGACTACTGGCATCGCTCAATACTGCCAAGGAGCTGAGCATACTTTTAATAAATGCACACTTAGATATTTACCTGATGTAAGTTTTTAAATTTTGAAGTATTTTCAAGGAATAAATCTGCATAAGGTGATTGAATCAGGGGCCCCAGGGAGGCTCTGTCGGTGAAGCGTCTGCCTTCAGCTCAGGTCAGGATCCTGGGGTCCTGGGGTGGAGCCCCCATGGGGCCCCCTGCTCCAAGGGAAGCCTGCTTCTCCTTCCCCCTCTGCTTCTCCCCAACTTGTGTGCTTCCTTTCTCTCTCTCTCAAATACATAAATAAAATCTTAAAAAAATATTTTTGAATCAATTACAATAAACCCATGAGTGTCAAATAACAGAAAACCTATTTCATAAAATTTGGTAAGGACAAAAACACCAATTTTATACAGATATAAAAAAAAAGGTTCAAATAAAATCCAGGTAAATAAGTATTTTACTGTGAAAACCTCTAAGGCTTGTGGTCAATTTATGCAATTCATAATAGAAGTGAACATGATAAAATGATGCCTGTAAGTGAGGATCATGGCTAAGAGCTGCTAAAAATGAATGTCATTAATTTTTACTAAATGACACATTATTAGAAGAACAACAGCAAAAGATCTTTCCAGAGGCATCCATTTAAGAAAATAATTGCATTTCTCATTATTTTGTAATTTTTTTGCCTAATAATTGACCCTTGAGAAATAATCTTTTTTTTTTTTTGACTTTCAGTATTTTTTAGATTGACTTGCTTGAGGACTGTTGGACTGTTGGTCCTCATTTATTTCAACATAAATGACATTTTGTTCCTACAAATCGAACTTCAGTTAAAAAAATAAAAATAAAAATAAATTTTCAAGAATTTGAGTACAGTTGGCACACAACATCACATTAGCTTCAGATGTGCATACAATGCAGGGATTTGACGGCATTAGATGCTGCGCTGTGTTCGACACCGCATAACCGTCACCTGTCGCCAGGCACCCTGTTGTGGTACCACTCACGTATTCCGTACGCTGTGCTTTCATGCCCGTGACTTATCACCCCATAACGGGAAGTTCTGTGTTGTGGACAAGTCTGTTAAGGAGCTACTGGTAGTAGCATATGTTAATGTAAGTATCCTATGACTGAAATAGTAATTTAACTAACCTGGTGATTACCATAGTTCGAAAAACGAATCTTGTACCTTAAGAGTTTTATCTTAGATTTCAACTTGAACATAAAAAAAACCAAAAAAAAAAAAAAAAACCCAAAAAAAACACGGAAAGTAAAAGAAACTTTTTGATAGCAAAAGATCCTTGTCATATATCCACCAAAGTATCCAACACCTTAAAAAGCCCACTAGGCTTATCAAACCAGAGGTTATTATTTCCTGACTGTTGTATTTTAGTCTCAGTTTGTGTGTGCTTATGTTTTTAACCTAATTGACTTCAGGAAGGCGTTTTGCAGTGTTGCAGCAGGTTATGTCCAAGTGTTTGCACCACGTCTCTCAAGGGCAGGGACGACTTAGCAAAGCCTCCATCTAAGAGCAGCGCCTGGGGTGGTTTTCGAAGAGCAGAGAGGAGGAATATTCCCAACTGTGGGGCCGACTGACTGGCAGCCTGAAGGCAGAGCAAAGGGGAAAGCTTCCTTGTAACATTAAGTTTGAACATGATCTGCATCCCCAGCCTCAACTGATTCATTCCTCTGTTTATTTAACTAGTTTTGGTGAACAGTGTAAAGAGGAGATTCATGCCTTATGAAAAAAATCATTGAACTGGAAATCTCAACGGGTGGGTTTGAGCCCCCACGCTGCTGCTCATAAGCGAAGTGTTCGGTGACCCATGTTCATGCATCTGGCTTCAGTATCCTCATTTGTCAATTTGGAGGAACGAATATATAATATATTATCCTTAAATCTCTTACAAATGCGACCTTGGACCTCGGACGTGGGCCATCACACCTCCTTTCTCTCCTGTTGCCCGGCGTGCTTTCCCACTGGCTGCGTGACCTCCACAATTAACATCTTCAATTATCTAGTGATAATTGAAAGCAATGAGCCAACTAAAAAAAAAAAAAAAAAGTCTATTCCCAGATAGGAAAGCATCTTTTTTTTTTTTTTTTATGGAAAAAGACAATTGTAATGCGCTGCCACATACCAGATACTCCTTTTGGGATTACACTGCTAATTTCCTTCCAAAGAGTGACATCCTAAAGACCGCTCTTAGAAGCCCAATTGCCCTTTCCCATTTATTTGAAGGATCCCTGGCTGTGGGGTAAGCGAACTTGTTGGGCAGGTGCCCTTTTTCCAACAAACCTTGTGAGGGGCCTTGGGTCTGAGACCCTGAGCTGCAGGGGAAGCCTGGATGGGGCTTACTCACCCATATTGGCTCCTGGGGAGCAGCAGTAGGATGCGGCAGGAACTTGGGGCTCTTGACCGAGCCTTGCAGTTATCTATTTGCTCGCTATCTTGTGAAATGATGCTGACCCTATGGAAATTTTGTGAACACAGAAACATGTAGTGTCACCACCTTAACTTGGTCGTGGATGCTTCCTTTTGCTCATTTTTCTTCAGCCTGTTCCGTGGCTTTAGACGGTTCGTAATACTTACTGTTGTACTGCCTGTACCACTCAGCGTTCTGCTGTTTTTTTTTTTGTTTGTTTGTTTTTTGTTTTTTTTTTTTAAATTGTGTTCTATTGTAGGCATTGCAGGCTGCTGCTTCCTCTCGAGAGGCATTCAGCCGACGTGTTGAAAACCACTGATCTTAATGAGCAGAGGCAATAAGAACGTCAGCGATGGGGGAAGAGAGTCAATGAAATGTGAGGGACCTTGCAAGCTCCCTGTAACCACGTAAGTGCCCCTCACTCTACCTAAATATAAAGATTTGTGATGGGCCCACCCCGTCGTGCCGCTCTCCCTGGGTATTCTGGTAAAACCAACCCGAAGGAAACTAATCGACTGCACATTACGTTCACTGCGCAGCTTTATCACTGCACTCTTATAACCAAGGAAAACACTCCTAATGCAGCAATCATGATATTTAAGACTCTAAATGTATTGATTTTATTTGAACGAATACTTTTGCATTACATTTTGGAAGTAAATTTATTTTTACGCTGCATAAAAGGGCTTACGTTTCTCCCATAAAATCCAAGCAAATGTGAAATGCACATAAGAACATGCCGACAAAGATGTGAGCAAAATACACCATCTCTTGAGCTCCTACTGTGTGCCAGAGGCTGTTCTAAGTGCTTCATTCATAACATCTTAATTAAATGAATATGAAACAACCTACGCTAAAATCGGTATTTAAAGCCCTATGATGAAAGGCCCAGGTCTGCTAACTTTCCGCCGTTTATTTCTGTCAAATGATAAGTAACCACTGAAGTCATCCTCTTTATATCCTCGTTATTTCAACACGGGGTCTTGATTTTCCCACTCAGGATCAAACTCTCAGAGTTAATTTTAAAAGAGAAAAGCAATCCAGCTGCGGCAGAGTTTCCGTGGTGTGCATATCCATCTGATAATTGCATCCATCCCAGGAATGGCTCCGGACCGTGCTTCAGGAGGCAAATCGATGCTAGTTGCCAGGTAATAAACAGCAAAGGGGTTTCATGGCGCTATCTGAAGTAATTTTTTAAAATGTCACTTGGGGGCAGCTCGGGGGGCTCAGCGGTTTAGGGCCACCTTAGGCTCAGGCCCTGATCCTGGGATCCCGGGATCGAGTCCCACGTCGGGCTCCCTGCATGGAGCCTGCTTCTCCCTCTGCCTGTGTCTCTGCCTCTGTCTCTATGTCCTTCATGAATAAATAAATAAAACCTTTATAAAAAATAAAAAATAAAACGTCACTTGGCAAAAGTCTGAAATTAAAGCTGTAATCACTGTGACACCGTGTTCTGCACCGTGAGGAGGTAATTTCTGTACCAAGACACCCCTAAATTGGGAGCAAGGCCATCGTTGGGTTCCTGGGAGTGCTAACGTGAACTCAGGTAAGGTAAAATGAAATTGGTATCATCCTTAATGCGTAAGTGTTTTAGGGCAAACTTTCATCCCCAAAACACAATGAGGAATTGTATTTTATGATCTCATACTTGAAACTACTGCTTTATACGGGCGTTACAGGGAGATGCACATTCGCAGGCGGCTACAATGACGAAATCCCACATTTTTAAGCATGGAGTATTTCCCCCTCCTGCTGACTATGGTCTCAGTCCTGTTAGTGCATTTGGGGTATTAGTAGCATCTGCAGGCAAATTGCAGCGTCATAAAAATGCAAAATTCATGACCAATGTCGTTGTTAATGAAGAAAAGCCTTCTAACCAGAATGCTAAAAATATTAATGAAAGAGAGAATAGATTAATAGTGTCATGAAGCCAGAGACTGATGATACATCTGAACACAGGTCCTAATCCATGCCCGTGTTTAACGATTAGATTGTGCGATTTGCCACAGTCAAGACCCGGCCAAATATTAAAGAACTGCCTCTAATAATTAAACTTGACAATTTAGACTCAATTGTCATGTAAAAAGAAATTATTATTTTCATGAAACTGGTTTTAAAATGTAGTTTGTGCCTAACAGGATGGGCAAGACAATATTAATTTATTATCGACAGGACAAGACTTAAATTATTACGGTCAAGAAACAGGCATTGAAAATAGAATTTGGTTTATTTTACAGGTACATAAATGGAAAGAAGGAATAAAAAAGCGTTCTTTTTTTTTTTTAATAGTCTGGTTTCTTAGCAATGGTTTAATTATATTTATAGTCCGAGTTTTCACCGCAAACTGTTGCTAAGGCCTCTCATATCTGGAAAGAGTTAACACGACCCGTCAAATAGCTTGTTTTTTATTTTATTTTATTTTATTTTGGACTCCTGACTTAAAATTTTAGTTTATTGCTGTTCAGTAAACATCTGTGACGTTTCTACTCTGTTTTCAGCTGGTGTTGGTGTGAGCAGGGAACTGTTGGCCTCACAGAGCCGGTCATCGGGGGTGGGGGTGGCGCAGGGGTGGAGCAGTGGGAGCCGCCTGGGGACGGCGGGGCGGGGGGCGGGCAGGAGCGCGAGGCCGGGGCGTCGGGTGCTGACCCACCAGAACCTACTGCAGGGAAGTAGCAGGTGCACGTGGGGCGGACGGACGGACGGCCTCACGGAGCCCCGGGCAGTCGTCCTGACGGCCACGTTCGCTCACTGACATGCAATGATATCCGTGCAGACCCTTTAAAACACCTGGCTCAGCGGTTTAGCACTGCCTTCAGCCCAAGGCATGACCCCGGGGTCCCGGGATCGAGTCCCGCGTCGGGCTTCCCGCAGGGAGCCTGCTTCTCCCTCTGCCTGTGTCTCTGCCTCTCTCTCTCTGTGTCTCTCATGAATAAATAAATAAATATTAAAAAAAAATAAAAAAAGAAATAAAACACTGGCTTTAGGTGCCGGCCGGTGAGGAGGCTGATTCTACGGCAGCCTGCAGAGGACGACCGTGCCCTGTGGGCAGACGCTGTCACGGCCTCGCGCACCAGGACACACCTCGCTCGCGTGAGCACATCGACATTGTGGGATTTTAGGGCGACAGTGATTCCCTAGAGACATTGATTTTTGGAGTCTAGTTGTGCTGACATCAGGGAAAGCATGACTAAGGCGTCCGAGCGAAGTCGTCCGTCCACGTGAGCTCCGACTCCCCGGGCAGCTGAGGGGGACGCACATTCCCAGGCGGCTGCGAGGTCCCACAGTTGTAGGTAGGCGTTGAGTATTTCCCCCTCCTGCTGACTTGGGCTCAGTCCCCAGGGCTTCCCAGCTGGTGCTCATGGAGATTTTCCATCGGGAAACAGCTGCGTCCAAACCTCATCAGGGTCAACTTCAAATAGCAAGACGCTGTTTGAGACCAGGCGGCCGCCAGAGACGGGGAAGGACCCCGCTGTCCATGGGTCGGTGCCCCTGCCCGTCGGGGGCTCCTAAGGTGATTCAGAGCCAGACCCCGTGGCACCCAGATGCGGCTCTGCCCCACGAGCCCCCTGCCCGCTCCCTCGCTCTCTCGTGGAAGGTTCCAGAACACGCGGCCCTGCCAACAGGTCCCCACGGGTGCACAGCAAGCTTCTTTACCTTCGCTCGTGGAGCTGCCTCCACACCCGGCGAGCCTGCCCTGGGGAGCACGGACCCAGCTGATGGGCAGGTAGGTGTGGTGGGGAGTCTGGAGTGGGGGGCCAGCCCTGGCCTCCAGGGGACCCCGGGGGTCTCCGTGCACCCCCAGCCTGGCCCAGGGGATGGTCCCTCCCTGCCTACCGTGCGTTCCCCTTCCCTTGCTTCTGCTTTCTGGAGTCACTTCCCAAGCGGGTCACCTGCCTGCATGTCCCATCAGACGCTGCCTCCCAGGGCAGCAAGAGGCTCGATCAGCCCCGAGGGCCAGGGGACAGTGTGGGGCCCACAGGGCAGTAGCTTCTGTGACTTACTAGTAGGGACTCCGTGACCGCAGGACCTTTGTTGTTGAGGAATAAGGATTGGTGGCGGTGCCCCGATTCTTATCCTCAGCCTCCACTGCCTCTGCTGCCTTCGCCCCTGGGGGTCTCCATCAGAGACGCAGAAGCGCAGAGGGAGACGGGCAGAGAGGGGCAGCCTGGCAGGAGCGTCCCCGGCCTTCCCAGACCCCAGCGAACCCCCACCTCCCTAACTCCCGGGGCTCACCCACCCCGACCGCGCCCGGCCGGCCCGCAGCACTGTTCTCTCCGCGCTCTCCTGGCCCCGTTCACTCTCGTGGGGGTAAATGCAAGCCACCTTCTCGCCGCCCCTGAGTCTGCTCCAGGCTGGGCCCCCAGGCGTGCGGGCGCGTGTGCCCACGGGGTGGGTGCTGAGGGTGGGTGAGGAGCTCACACGGGCCTCATACCGATGTGACCTGGGGCACGATGCAGCAGCCGCTCCCTGGACCCGGGCCGTGCCTGACTCCAAGGGCTGACCCACTTGTCCCCTCGTCTGAGAAGAAGGTCATGGGGAGGAAGCGCTAAGCATCTAATGTAAATATGCCAGGCTCTGGGGTCCAGCTTATCCCACGTGTCCTGACATCATTTCCTCTCCTAACTTGAGGACGCATTCCGGTAAAACAAAGCAAAATACACAAGAGCAACCACGACAAAACACAGGAGAATAAACGAACACGAGAACAGAAGGGAGAAGGGACGGGGGAAGGAGAGAAGGCAGGCGGGCACCTGGGCACTTGAGTCTACGCAAGATCCAAGGGTTATGTTCCCTTTTGGTTAAAGATCCGACCACTTACGGGCAAAGTCAACGACCTCTAGGCAAGAGTGTGACGTCTGCGCAGGTCGTGCAGGAGGGCCGCCGCCCTGGTGTGCCAGCGCCGTGCGCCCTGGCAGTGGGAAACTAAAACCAAAATTAAGGGATGGGTGTCACGCGTGTGTGTGTAACTCAGGCACGCTCGCTTCGGTTTAGAGACCCGACGCCGAGCAAACACGCCGTGTCCTCTCACAGCCGGTATATCGAGCGTCGTGAAGAGCGTGGTGGGACTTGGTAGCACAGGAACGCTGGGAATGACTTTATAGGCGGAAGCTGACCCGTTAATTCCCGTCAACTCCCCCCCGCCCCCGTGTTTCTGTAGGTGGTGGGAGCGGACGTGAGTTGGTTTGTGCTGGGACGCGTGTCGGAGGCCTGGAGCTCATCTTGTTCTCTGCGTTCGTCAGGACTGGACGTGTCGGTCAAGGCACGGGCGCTTTCCCATCAGAGGCAGGCGGCCCAGACCCCGGCGCAGCACGAATAGGCCACCGATCCCAACACCGCTCATGTTTGCATTCGTCTAGCTTGGAAGTGACTACAAGTGAAAATTCAAACTTAGGCCATTATGAATAAACTCCTTTCTAACCTTACGATAGCGAGGGGCACCGGGCTGGGGCGGCGGGTTGAGCGTCCGACTCCAGGTCGTGGCTCAGATCGTGGTCTCGGGGTTTCGCGATCGAGCTCCATGTCTACAGCTACAGCGTGGAGTAGGTTAGAGATCCTCCCTCGCCCCCTGCCCCTCCTCCCTCCTCCCCCAATAAAATAATAAGATCGTGAATATTCGTGTTTAACGCGGAACCAGACGCCACGGTCCGGTTTCCCAGCACGCACATGCTGGACGTCCTCCTTCTCTGGTCTTCACACATCCGACCTCTAGAACTCGGCCGCTCAGAAAAGATCATGTAGGTGATGACGTAGGCATGAGACCTGTTAGCTCCGTGAGGAGGGCGATGTGTCCTCCCCCCGCATCTCCCAGCGTCCGTACAGGGGCTGGCGGCCCTCGACCTATGCCTCCCCTCCTGCCCCACGGGTGCCCCTTTGGCACCATCCCCTAGGAAGACTGCGGGGGGACTAGGCCAGGAAGGCCGCCTACGTGTCCCGTGTTGAACCTATTCTCCTAGTCACATCCTCTTGCCGTGAACCGTTGACTCAAGCACTGCTGAGAATGAACAGGTCGCGCTTCACCCCGGGGACCCGGTGCCGCCGTCTCCATCTGCTGAATTTGCTCCATCCGCACCTGCCTCTCGGCACATTTTGCAAAATGAGGACCCATCAAGTTCCCGTTTCCGTGTGGGTTTCTGGGAAATCACTACAATTTAATGATTTTCTAAGAGATGAAATGTTTAAATCATAGACGTATTAATTTTATTTCTTTAGCAGGGATGTTAACATGCATGTAAATTGAATTAAAATGGGAGAATCTAATTAATGTCACTTTTTTCTGATCCCAAAGGAAAGAAAACTATGTACACAGGTAGACATGGATCTGTGCTCCTCCTTCCGCTCATGGTGAGACGTGCAGCTCGCCCGCCCCCTGGGAGAGAGCAGGGCAGCGTGCTGGTCACGTGATGGGCCGCAGGGGGCACAGATTAACCATCATTCCTGGCGTGTCCGAGGGTGTTTCTGGATGAAGTTAGCATCTGATGAGCTGGATTCGATACAGGGGGTAGTTGTCGTCCTGTCAGGTGATGGCCCGAATAGAACAAAAGATGAGGGGAGGAGGAGTTCATCCCCTCTTCCTGCCTCACTGCTGAGCTGGGACATCTTGTCTTACCTTCTCCTGCCCTCGGATATGACTTACAGCATCACAGGCCAGCCCTCGGGTAATCACACCACCGTCTTTCCTGGGTCTCTCACGCACAGATTTCCAATCATGGGACCTCCTGGCTCCCACGATCATGTGAGACAATTTCTGGAACATATCTCCCTTTGCCTACCTGCCTGTCCATCCATCCATCCATCCATCCGTCTATCTATTCATCCATCCATCCATCTATCTATCCACCCATCATCTCTCCATCCATCCATCTATCCATCTGTCTATCCATCCATCCATCCATCCATCCACTCATCATGTCTCCATCCATCCATCCATACATCCATCTCTCCATCCATTCATCAGTCTACCTATCCATCCAGCCATTTATCTATCCATTCATCATCTCTCCATCCATCCATCTATCCATCCGTCTATCCATCCATCCATCCATCTATCCACCCATCATGTTTCCATCCATCCATCTCTCCATCCGTCCATCCGTCTATCCATCCAGCCATCTATCTATCCACTCATCATGTCTCCTTCCATCCATCTATCCATCTCTCCATCCATCTTTCCATATATCCATCTGTCCATCCATCCATCCATCCATCCAGCCAGCCATCCATCCATCCAGCCATCTATCTATCCACCTATCATGTCTCCATCCATCCATCTATCCGTCTCTCCACCCATCTTTCCATATATCCATCCATCCATCCATCCATCCATCCATCCATCCATCCATCCATTTACCCATCCATCAATCTCTCCATCCATCCATCCATCCATCCATCCATCTATCCATCCATCCATCCATCCGTCTATCCATCTCTGTCTACCTATGTACCTACCCATTGATAACAATATCAGTTATGCTTTTCACCAGTTAGTGTCTCCTGAATACATCTGTCTCCTTCCAAACTAAGTGCCCCAATTCAAGCCATCAGCCTCTCAACAGGATTCATGGAAGAACCTCCCATCGAGTCAAACTCACTGAACTCTTACCCACTGTCCACTCCCTTGTCCTTGCTGAAGCCAGAGCTGTCGTCAAAAGAGAAGCATTGGATCAGGTCGTAACCCCATGTAAAGCTTTGTGTGCACACCCCATGTGTCTTCTCCTGTGTGAGTGTCGAGCAGGCCTTCTCTTTGCATCATTTAATTTGTCTCAATCCGTTGTCTTCATATCAATTTAAAAACAACGTTCATGCCTTTCCCTGTCAGAGCCCTCTCTGGTAGGAAATCCCTGGTCCTTCCCTCAGAGACATCCCTATGTACCTGTCTATCCTCCTGTCTCTGTTTCTGTCACTGCTGAAACCCGAGGAAAGTGTTTGCAATCTCTTCCATGACACAGGCAGGCAGGCAGGTGTGGCCACGGGAGTGGGGACCCAGCCCTGGGACCCCCAGAGGTCCTGTTGACAGGAGTTATGCCCGCATGCTGGGCCACTGGGGAGGGCCAGGCTGTGAGGAGGCAGCAGCAGGGGCCAGGGTGGACATAGGCCATGGCCTTCACTGGTTTCTCCTGGGGGTGGTGGCTCTAAGGATCAACAGCTTATTGCCCATGTTGGGCTTTGGGCTACGGAGTGCTCTCTAGTAGGCCATGCCCTGACCCTAGGCTGGTTCAGCCCTCGGGGCAGGCAGAGGGTCACAGCTCCAGAGGGGCGGCTTGGTGCATCACAGGCTTGCCCTGCGTGACCTCGGCTGCCCCCCATGACCCGCCTGCCGGTAGGAGCAGTCTCCCCGGCCATAAGGACTTTCTAAGGCACCGTCCTATACAGGAAGGCATATGGGGACAGGCAAGATGCCAACGATTTCCCCCAGGGCCGCCTCCAAGGGTATTGTAAACAACTTCCCTTCCTGAGCCTATTTTCTTTAAACTCTCACGAATCCCATTATTTTTAAGTGTTTCCACTATTCTCTTTTCTACTGTTTGTGAGCTCTCGCTTCTCTTCGTTCTTTCCTGGGAGCTCATTCTCAGATGCCTGGGGTTGCGTCTTGGTCTTTCAGGCCCGCAGCCCCTTCCACTTCAGCCGCTGTCCCCGGGGACCTGGTGCCCCAGTACTAGGGTGGCGATCCACCTCCCCAAGGGAGACGCGTGTGACATGGCACACGTGTAATCACGCCCACAGCCCGCGTCCGCAGGGGCCTCGGCTAGGGCACCTCAGTGGTGGCGATAGGAGGCGGGTGGCGTCCACACCCAAGACATAGGAAGTGTGTCCTTAGGCAGTGAGGACGTTGCGGCTGCAGGTGGAAATGTGACACCAGCCACGTTTTGGTCAAACTGCACACTTGTCGCCCTGCGTTGTAGCTGCCGTGGAGCCCGCGGGACAGCGGGGCAGCATCGGGGCGCTCGGCCCCCGCCCGTTTCTCCCAACGGGTTATCGCCACCCAGAGGCGAGCCCAGGGGCCCTGGCAGTCGGTCCGCAGAACGTCACGTCACCTACACGGAAGCCCGTGTGTTTTAAGACACAAAAGAGTAAACCGGGCAGCCTAAAGCGGCGGTTTTTCTCTTTAGCGGAGGCTCGAGTGGAAGGAAGGAAGGAAGGAAGGAAGGAAGGAAGGAAGGAAGGAAGGAAGGAAGGAAGGAAAGCAGGCGACAGGTGCATGGGCCTCGCCTTGTCCTGTCCCTCCATGCAGGGAGCCTGACGTGGGACTCGATCCCGGGACCCCGGGGTCACACCCTGGGCTGAAGGCAGGTGCTCAACCGCTGAGCCCCCCGGGGATCCCCCAGTGATGCATACTTTAAGTGAAAATGGATTAAGTCTGTTCTGGGAGTATAAATTTGAGTTCACTGGAGAAAAAGGGACACTAGGAAATTTTAAAAACCGAGTTACAGGAATAAGAGGGATTCGGAGTGATTGTTTCCGGGGAAGCAAGTCAGAATGGCAGCGGAGTTGGAACAGACGTGAGGACAGGAGTTGGCTTCCCCTGATGGCAGGGACAGCACGGCCGGCGGCGCCCTGGGGGCCTTGGTTGCCCACGCTCATGGCCTGGGGGATCCGGCCCCTCTGCGCCCACGGGGACCCACGGATGAGAGCTGGAGCCAGGTTGCCCGACACCGCGAGTGTAGGCGAGTGCCCCACGCACACGGGTCAAGTCTGGATCAGCGGATATTTGAACGATGTGGCCCCACGGGGTTGGCGGCGGCCCGCGCGGGCTCCCGTTGGGTTCTTTGGGAAGATCGCACAGGTCCGTTCACATCCCCACGTGTCCCTGCATCGTCCCTGTGTGGCCTACAAGCCCATCGTCTGTATTTATTCGGTATCTGCATGTCTGCACCTGTATCTCTGTCATCTATTTTTCAAACATATAGAATTTCAGCCTTATCTTTTCAGGTTTTCTGCGTTCATCTTTCCTAGCTCCCATCGGCTTTCGAAGAGACGCCCCCTGCCTCACTTTCCCTGGGAACACCTGAGAGGGGCGCTTGGCATTTACTGCAGCGATGCCCTGACGTCGCTGGGTGTCTTCAGGAGATGCAAAGGGCTGTTCCGGACCCTTCCACGTGGTTCCAGGCTGAGCAGCTCATCTCTGGGCCTGATCCTGCTGGTGAAACGTCCTGTAACACGGGCCTGTTTGAAGTCCCCGAGTCGGCGCTGGAAGCTCACGGCACCTGGTCATTAATTTGCAGCCTGAGCGCAGCCAGAGCGCTGGGCCTGCGGTGGAGGTGGCACGAGGCGTATTCAGAACAGGGGGCTGTGGGTCGGGGAGGCCGGGGCAGGGCAGCAGGCAGAGATCTGACCCAGCCACCCACACCCGGGGGTCCTCAGCTACGACGCAGACGCGGATCTTTACCCCTCGGAGTCGCCGTAAAGCTTCAATATTGGAATTGCCTCCGACGCCTGGGGGGCTCCGCGGTTGAGCATCTGCTTCAGCCCAGGGCGTGACCCCGGGGTCCCGGGATCGAGTCCCACGTCAGGCTCCCTGCATGGAGCCTGCTTCTCCCTCTGCCTGTGTCTCTGCTCCTCTCTCTGTGTCTCTCATGAATAAATAAATAAAATCTTAAAAAAAAATCAAGCGGGTGGTTTTTCCCAAAAGGGAACATCGTGAACATAGTTTCTATACCATGATTTCCCTTTATTAGGTTTCACACCCCGCAGGAAAAGTGGCCTGAGCCAAGGCAGAGGCCTCGCATGGGGGCCTGCAGGCTGTGGATCCCGGGAAGGCTACACGGAGAGGGAGGGAGGCGCGGGCGTGCAGGAAGCCAGGTGAGAAGGGTCTGCGTGGGGAGAGGCTCCCCGTGCCCACCTCCACCTGCGCTCCAGAGGGGGTTGTGGACTCCAGGTGCCCGGCCTGCCTCCTCTGCCGGGGGATAGTGTGATGGGCGTGTTGGGGGAAGACAGGCCCTCATCGCAGGAACGTGGTGCGCGTCAGGGGAGGAGGTTGGGGCAGGTTTCGAAGACAGGTGAGCTACCTGGGAAGTGCGGCCGGCATATCTCAGGTGAACGGAGATGGAGACACAGCGATGCTGCTGCCTCCGGTGGGGTTTGCACGAGAGGTACCTGGGACACAGCCAGCCCGTCGCCCCTGCCGGCCGTCTGGCTCGCGTGCACAAGGCTCACCTGGGGATCATTTCACGTGCCCGCCCCCGGGCTCCTTCAACAAGCCGACAGGTTAGCATCACACGGTGACAGGTGTTGACGACATGCTCAGCGGCGGGAGTTGCGCTAAAACCTAGGTTGGATATTGGGCCTTTCTAATCCTTCTTGCCTAAAATAGGATTCTCTCAATTCTCTGAACTAGGAATGAGGTCGTTGTTACCTCGCGGGGTTGGTGTCAGGACGGCCTCAGTCGACGGGCCCTCTGCACGGGGAAGCGGCGCGTGGCGAGCTGACAGGCGCGCAGTAGGTGCTCATTAACCCTCGGTCGTTGCTTCCTTGCATCCAGGAGAGCTGAAACCCAGGCAGCAACCTTGTAGGGGAAAGCGGTTGGGTTGGTCTCCGTCCGGTCCCACTGGAAGGATGACAATTAGTCCTAATTAAAAATCCTTTTATGCCTGTGACCACTCACTCCAAAAGGTGTATTGACTCTATACATGGAGCAGGTTTATAGGGTTTAACCGTCCTTTCCTCCCTGGGTGTTTCTGTCGGGCTCTAGAGACCGGGACAATTTCATGCCACGGGATCGTCGTCAGCACATTGGCCTCTAACAAGAGAACACCGAAGTGAGGGTCGGAGTCTGGATGAAGGGCTCGAACACAGAGAGAACCCGCACCTTCCCTGACTTTATTTCGCCCTATTGTAAACCAACACTTCACCTCCCTCCCTCCGGGAGGTACATGAAGCCCATCTAGAGCCAACTGAACCCTCAAAGTCAAGATGAGTAAGATGAATGTCGTTAATCGTAGATTTTCAAAGAATTTATTTGATTCACTGATTTTTTTTTTCTAAAGTTCAGGATTTAGGTTCTTGGGTTTAGGGTTTAGGGGTTTTGGGGTGAAATCATGTATCATAAATCTTCCATATAAATGTAATCGTCTTTGAAATGCGGGAAGTGGTTGGTGAAGTACAAACTCCTTAGTGGTGTGAAGCCATGAAGTGCCCCTCCCCAGCGCCCCCTTCCTCACTCCTCCCTCTGGAAGAAGGGTGGCCCCTGGGCAGGTGCTTGGGGACAACGGCCTCATCAACCCCAAGGGTTCTCCTTTCCCTTGAGATTCGCTTTCCCTCCATGCTGGTAGGTGGGTCTTGCAGACTTTCCCCCGAGGCCGGGAACGGGGTGATGCATCTACATGATTCAGGGGATGACCCGGGCCAGCATCCTCCCGAGCGCACAGCTCCCACCGTGATACCCGCTGCACTATCTTCGTACTTATCTCTTTTTGAGGTCAGAGGGAAGAAGGGGGGTGATTTGGGGGCACCCAATGACTTCAGAGGCCTCTCAGTAGCTTGATTTCCTATAAATTTAGGAAATCAATCATCTGCATTATGCTGCTACGTGGAGAGCATCTTTCAGACCAGCCTCGCTGACTCTGGAGAAAAACCCCATCCTGGGCACGTCCGTAACACACTGTGTAGACACGGAGGCCCCAGAGCAGGCCTAACCCCTTACCGTCTCCCAGGGGAAAGGGCTTCCGGTTTATTAAAAAATAATCTGAGCATCTGGAGAAAGCTTAATGCCGCGGACTTGACGGTGGGGAGAAGAAGACCAGACAGTCGGTCCAAAACGCCTCTAGAGATGGAGCAAATCCGGCTCGGGAAATCTTAAAATAATTTTTTTTTGTCCTTTTTAAGATTTAACACCCTCCGCTATAACTTTTTGTGTCTAACACATAAAATGTATTTTAACCAATCTTTCCAGCAGTTTTATCATAACAATTATATTGGTCAAACGAAGATCCGTGAATGTTTTCCTATTTAAATATGGACTTGGATGATCATCGGATGTCATCATAAATTCGTGCGATCCAAAATAAGAATAATATAGGCAATATTAGAATATATGTGTGCATCATTTCATCCATATTTTAAAAGCTCCTCTTTAGAAGATTATAATCATTGCTTCGAATGTGTAAATGAAACAAATAGCCTTAAGATGTCTGTGTCAGAATTTATCACTATTTATTCTTAAACTTCCTTCCCCAACGATACTTTGAAAAAGAAAAAAAAGATTGAGTGACAGTATTTGAGTCTGGTGAGGCAAAGTGGGTGCTCCAACGTCTACGGAAGGTAAATGTACATTTGCTGATTTTCAATTTTTTCACACGTACATTTATTATCAATTTTGATGGAATACAGTTTGAAATTAAAGTCAGGTGCTTTGTAAATGATGATTTTATCCGTACCGCCTTCTTTAATTCTGTCCCCTACTTCATAGTCTCAGCCCTTTGGAGAAGACCGTGGCTGGGGCCCACCAGGCTTCTGTCCTTCCAGGCGGTGGAAGCTCGCGGCCCCGGGCCGGGCTTGCTGGGGAGGAGCGCTCCGAGCCACGGCGCCCAGGGCCCAGGGGCCAGGAGTAACGAGAGTCCCGCGTTCCCCGTCACCTGGCACCGGGCGGCTCATTCGCAAGGCTGAATGTCTGCGTCCCCCACCCTGCAAATTCACATGTTGGAATCCCGCCAGGCCCCGGGATGGCGTCAGGAGGGTGACACGAGTGCCCGCATCCAAGGGGCCGCCCAGCTCCCTCCTCCACGCGACGCCACAGCAAGAAATATGCCCCTGAAAGAGGGGAGGGCCTCAGGGGACCGACCTGCTGGCAGGTCTGTGGCTTCCGTGCTCCCGAGCTGTGCGTCCTGCACATTGTTGGCAAGCCTCCCGCGGGGGCAGTTGGTTTTGGCACCAAAAAGGGACGGACGGGGCTCCACGTGGTTTCCCTGGTGCCGGGCGTGCGCGGCTGTGGGCATCAGTGTCCCCTGCGAGAAGCGGGGCTGCGGCGGGTGGGCCCTCCCCAGAGAAGGCCAGCCGCTGCCTGGCTCTCGGCACAGTGTGGCCCCCGGCGGCCCCCTGCGGTGATCCCCAAACGTGTCGTCATGTCGCATTGACGGTTTTCAAGGCGCCTTGACGGTGGGAGACAGACAGCAGGGGGACGCTTACCGACACGAACATTTTTGAGCGAAGATTGCAACGGGGGGAGAGCACTGCCCTCCCGTGATCTGAGATCCTGCCTGGTTTCGTGCCTATTCCCATCCAACATGAGAAATCTCCGTGCTGACGAACGTGCTTAAAAATCACCCGAGTGACTCTCTCTTTTCTCCTTACACGTCTGCACTTTCGATTCCTGCCTGTCCCTGTTTTCACCTGGGCTCGTTTCCTGCTGGTGACCTGCAGTGGCCCATCCTCGCGGTCAGAGGTGACATCGGGTCCCCGGGTCTTGCGCATTTACTGCCCCCGCACCCCCTCCGGAGACCAACACGGACACGGTCCCCCTGGACCGTCCACCTGGGCTGAGTCTTTAAACTGCTGCGGGGGGAGAGTGATCGTGACAGTGTTTCTGCTTAACCTTCTATTGTCGGTCACAGCCCGGGGCTCCTCGTTAGAGGTCAGCCTGAAGGACCCGGTGGCCGAGGAGGAGATACTCTGTCGTGGCTTGACCTCAGACGATGTGAACGGTTTCAAGGCGTGCCCATGCATGCACACTCACGCACATGAATGCACACTCACGCAACACATGCACACACGCACACGCACACACATGCATACACACACGCATGCGCATGCACACACTCACGCACATGCATGCACACTCACATGCATGCACGCACACGCGTACACACTCATGCACACACGTACACGCACACACACACACGGATGCACACACACGCACACACACGCACACTCATGCATGACTCAAATTTTGACAGCTTAAGGATAAGACCAGCAATGCACTTAAATTTACATGATTCTGAAGAGTTTGGAGGCTGGGAAGGAGCTGTTCTTGCTTTCAGGATGACTTTGGAAATTAAAAAAACAAAAAAACAAAAAAAAACAACCCCAAAACACAAAACAGTGTATTTTTCAGGGTTTTAACTCTCCTCTAATGAAAAACATTCTAATACAAAAATTTATATTTCAAACGTCAAGATTCTCTTCAATATTTATGACTTTTCAACCCCTTCTGAAGTGATAAAATAAGAGGGGATGAGGAAAAGAGTTCAGGCATCTTCTAACTTTGAATCAATTTTACATATGTGTACTTGGCAATCAATGAGCTTTACACAACGTGTCTCTCAAGACTTTCGAAGCCCTGAAGGTATCACGGGCCGTGAAGCACGGTGAAAACTGTCTGGTACCTGCTCAACACAGGTCTGTTCCCGGAAGGTCCCTTATGGAAAACGCTGATTTCACTTGCAAACCTCTCATCCAGCTCCTACCATCGAAAGGTAGCGCCGCCTGCATTTGCTTCCAAATGGCCAAAAAATAAAATAAAATAAAAATAAAATTAAAAATGCAAAGCAAATCACTGTCTTTGACTAGACTTTTATGGAGATATTCTCAGAGTCTGACTCAGACGTAGAGAAATTGGGGGTGGTGTTCATGTTTAATATATTTCTTAAAATGTGTGATCATTTTTGCAAAGCAAGTGAAATATTTAAAATTCAGTCATGATGACAAAATGTAAAATACGGGCACAAAAATGGAAACACATTCAACCCCACCAACATTCCACAGAACTGGGGGAAACGGAGGTAATGACATTTAGATTTAGGGGTGGTAAGCGACCGTGTTCTGACAGGAACTTTTGTTTAATTTTCTTTTTCTGGGAATGTTACTTGCTTTTGTCTTCTTTTTTTTTTTTTTTCCTGTTAGCTTCTCAGGATATTTATGCACTTTTTTGCTCAGCATGTGGAATGAATATGGTGATTTCACTGAATTCACAATGAATATGGCAGGATTGCAGAGATCATCCAAAAATCGGCAGGCGCCCATCAACGCGCTACATTCTGAAAACCTGAAGGGAAACCAGGTGCGCCCCCGCCCCGCACCGTCCATACCCCGTTTCCAACATCCGTTCGTATCGTAAGCAATGGGCTGAAATAGACATTTAAACAACTTTGTGAATTGTATTGTTCAAGATTTCGAGGGACGCCTGGGGGGCTCAGCAGTTGAGCGTCTGCCTTTGGCTCAGGGCGTGACCCCCGGGGTCCTGGGATCGAGCTCCACATAAATAAAAAGAATCTTAAAAAAAAAAAAAAGAATTTGATTAACTAAGATGTGCAGGCTATTGGGACACATTAATAAGTGAACTACTACTACCTATGGACTTCCACGATTGCCACCCTAATACTCACTCTGCCAACATAGTAAACCTTCCAAAACCGCTCGCTACGATATCCAGAGTCCCACAGTGTCGGTGTTCACCCAGCAGGTACATAGACTCCAGTGACAGGAAGCTTCTGTCTCTCTATTCTCTTCCCCCGGCCCCGCACTGTGATTTTTTTTTTCTTGAGAACCAAACAGAATGAGAAACCAAGTGCCAGACCCCTTGTGGCCTGGGTCCAGGTTGGCATAGAACACGCCAGGGGCTCCCGTGAGGTCTAAACTTGAGGTTTAGGAAGCTCGCACGAACTACGGCGACTGTCTTGGAGACGTTAAGTCTTCTTAGCGGAGTGGGGTTTGGGGTTGGCATCGTCACCCAGGTCAGAGGTTGGGCGCAGGAGTGGGTGGCTCTGTCCCACGTGGCAGGGTCCCTTGTGTGTCTGTTCGGGGTTGCGGGCACTCTTCTCTGCCAAACCCTCCTTAGTTTCTAAGCAAATGTCCTTCTCCCTCAACACCTGCCCTGAAATGGAACGTGCCGTTAGAACGTTGGGTGTGAACGTGCATCTGCTGTTGTTAAACCAATGACTTTCTCTGCAAAGTTTTCACAAATGCAATAAGACGCAGGGTTTCCTATAGGAAGAAATTGGGTGAGATTTTGGGAAAAAAAAAAAAAAAAAAAGAGTGCCTAGCTCTGTTCCTACCCTGTATTGTATACTTTTTAATGTGCACGTCTGCAGTTTTTCTAGACTGGAAATGTCTTTAGTTCAGAAACTACGTGCTGTCTATCCGCGTATGCTGGGGCGAGCCGACACTGCCCGGCCCAGGTGGTGGGCACCCCACGCATGTTTGCCCAGTGAATGGATCTCGGACGGTTGAACCGACACACGAATGAATAAACTCATGTCAATGACGGAATGAATGACTGGCCGGCAGGTGATGGGAGCCTCACAGGCCTTCCCACGAGGGAGGGACTTTCCTGCCCCCTAATCTCATGTCCTCAATCCGTAAATGGGTCTCTGAAAGGGGAAAGAAAATCCGTCTCCGGTGTCTTTGAAATTTTACCAACTTTCTGAATAAAAGTCTTTAACAACAACAACAACAACGTCTGTTATGCTTTCTTCACATGAGATGAAGATCCAGCGGGAGCCACGAGGTCGCTGCCTCCCTGGCTTGCTGCACCTTTTGAGCCTCCTGTCCACCTGCCACGAATCCCGAAGACCCTGGCTCTTCCGTGCATCCCTGGGTCTCCAACCCGCTCGGCTTCACTGCCGCCCACTCACTTGCTGCCGTTCACCCTGCAAAGCCTGCCCTCCAATTCAGAGGGACAGAGAAACAGGGAAGCCTTTCCAAATTGTGCCCCGCCTGCCGTAATCTGGAGCGTCTTCCTGCTTCGAGGTTGTGTTTTCTTCCCAGCACCACCTCCAGCCAGCGGCACCTACCGGAGTTGGTGGTGTTCTCGGGCGCGCTGCCCCTTCCCAGCAGGCGATGCCGGAGCATATTCCCGGACGGAGGCCGACCTCCCTCTGTGGACTCGCCTAGGTCGCAGCACAGGACGTCAGAGGAGGTGTTTCGTGGTGTTTCATGAGAATAATCTAAGGACATCTTTGGGAAACCGTAGGTGTATCAGTTTTCTTTCTTTTTTCTTTATTGCCCTAGGATGGAACCCAACGTCTAAAACTCATGGACTTTTCTCCACAACAGTGGAATTGCTCTTAAAGTCTGTTAGGGGTGGGCAACCAAGACCTTATAGTGTTGGAAGATGGCAGCCCCAAAACCAACATTTCATGACCCAACTCTTCAGCAGAGAACACCAGGCAAGGTATGACTCTCAAGCTCTCATGCCGTCCCCCATCCTGTGACCCAAAAGACCGGAGAGAAAGGTGAAGGAGTCACAGCAGGTTCTTTGCTCACGGGAAGAAAAGTCAGAGAACTCTGTGAGGGAGGCAGAAAACCCAGGAAAACGTGGGCTTTTGGGAACTTGTGAGTTAACGTCGTCCGTGGAAACGGCATCAAATGCGACATCTTGTTCCGAGTCTTTTTCTGTCCTGTCGGGTTGGCCAAGAAACGGAACAATCCCACAAGAGCCTTGAACCATCGTGCCTATCTCTACCTCTTCACTGAGAACGTCACTTCTGTTTATTCATCGAGTCGACGTGTATCTGGCTTCCAGTGAGTAGCAGGCCTTGACCGAGATGCTGGGGGACACAGTCTGACCAGGTAACGTCCTATCCTCAGGGAATCTAAGGGGGGGGGCAGGCGCAGTGAATGGGAAACGCCGTAAATAAATAAAGAATATGCTTTTAGCCTAGTGACAAATTCTACAAAGAGGAATACATCTGACTAAGGGGATAGAAGGCTTTGGGGTGTCGTGTAAGTAATTTAGGGGGCTTCTTGGATCCCTACAACGTACTATGGTCCTTGACTGTTGCACTGACCCAAGTGCTCCAGACGTAAGGCAGACGCACGAAGAAGACACTTTGCTAAATTGGGCCGTGGGAACTCTCGGAAACACCTGAGTGTTTAAAATCGCTTTCATTTCGAAGAGCCCCCAGATCAGCGCTGGCCGAAAGCATTCGAATCTGTGGCTTCACACCAACTTGTCCTCGGAAAGATGTTCGGATTTCTTCATGTTTGCAAGAAAATTACACAGTATTTCAATGATACGCTTCGGTTGCCCAAGTTATGAAGCCATCTCGGAAAGTAATAATATGTAAGGAACACTTACGGGGTTTAATCCAAAAATTATGCCACCGGGGAGGTTATACTCATTATGTTCACGACGGGAAGCACGATGGAGGGAAGGCGTGTCCCCCCAGCTACGCCGAGGGACAAATGCTGCCAGGAACAAGGTGTCTCGGGAATGCTTCCCTCTCTATGTCGCCTCCTTTTATTACCTGGAAGTGGTGAATAAAATATAGTGTCTCCATGTCTAAGTGCCCGTCATCTGATCGTCAGTGGAAAGATGCAAATGACTTCAACAAAGTAATGACTATCTTGGCTTCACGAGTAACGGCATTAAGATCAGCAGGCCGGGCACTGTCTTACTTTCCACGGGCGCTGTCGTGCGGGCCTCACCCAGCAACGGGGCGGGAAACATGGCCACAGCACAGTGCGCAGGGACGCTCGGAGACGCGTGGACTTGTCCGTGTCCATGGAACTGTGGAGCGCTGGAGACTGATGCTCCCCGGAGGTAGAAGTTGTCCGGTTGTAGGCGATTTTCGTGAATGGATGCCGCTGCAGTGGGAACAGCGTCCTCTACGCTCACAACCCGACCTCACTGCACACGTGTATGAGGTCCACTGCATTGCATTTCAACAGTTCTTGGGCAAACCTGTACCTCTGCGGTGTCTAGCCTGGGGGTGGTGGGTGAGTGGCTGAGGCAGGGAGAGTAAGGCCGTCACAGTCGGGTGACGGAGGCACGGCGCCCTGTCCTCTAGGACTCGGCCGTGGAGTTGAAGGCGTGGGCGATCTGGCCTGTTGACGCGGCGCTTGTGCTTCCTGTAGGATACGGCGACGGCGGGCTCTTGATTTCAGTTTCCCCAACGGAGCCCTTCTGCTCCTCTTCCCCGTGTGGACCCTCCTACGCCATCACTCGGTTTCCCTCCAGGTTAAAAATGCATCTTGGTTTTGTGACTGCCATTGACCAAAGGAGGGACAGATTACCTGACTTCTACTTTCGATAAACTCCTTATCTCAGGAAGATGAACCTAACTTCTCCCTCCACTGACTGGGCTCCTCTGATAAACGTCAACAGTGGTGACAGATTGTCCGACGAAGCCTCGTTTCCTTCCTGTGTGTAACAGACCTTGTCACAGGGATTCACGAGACCAGGCAGAGGATCCCATTTTTAGAAGTTCGGGGAGGCGGGGACCTGCAGCCTGGAGTTGCATAGTGAGCTTCTAAACCGCGGTGTCCGTGGTAAGTGATCCAGACTTCAGGAGCGACGGGGCCGCGCGAGGTGACTCTGACTCGTCGGCGGCCCTCAACCACGGCTGCATGTTAGAATAGACCAGAAAACGTGAGAAGGCATTGAAGCCTAACGCTCAACCCCCATCAGTTAAATCAGAATCTCAAGCCACAGGACAGGTTGTCCCGTCCTGTAGGGTCATGGTGTGTCACCCGGGCTGCACGTACTAGAGCTGAAACTATGAATTACCCTATTTACCTGCCCCTTTCTTATGCCCTGCACGTTTGGCAGAACGGATTTGATGAGCAGGTTTCTACAAACCAATGTAATGTGCTCATGAGATCCTGCGTGTTCTTCAAAGATACGCTGTCCCTGAGGCGCTTTCCAGCAGATTTCCAATCCCTGATTGGAAATGCATGCCTGATTACAGACATGACCTGTAAATTCTCCATCGTTAGAATAGTCTCCATCTTTAAAAAATATATATTTTATTTATTTATCCATGAGAGACACAGAGAGAGGCAGAGACACAGGCAGAGGGAGAAGCAGGCTCCCTGCAGGGAGCTCGATGCAGGACTCGATCCCGGGACCCTGGGGTCGAGGGCAGACGCTCAACCCCTGACCACCCAGGCGCCCCGATAGTCTCCATCTTTAAGATTGTTGGAATTTTATTACTTGAGCCCAGAAGGAATTTTATTGGAATTTTATTACAATCCCACCCAGAAGGACGGCACTGAAAGGAAAATTTGTGAAATATTTCAGTAATTTTAATATCAGCCTCTGGGTGGGATTTTCCCACATTTAATTATGAATTCCTGGGATCCCTGGGTGGCGCAGCAGTTTAGCGCCGGCCTTTGGCCCAGGGCGCGATCCTGGAGACCCGGGATCGAATCCCACGTCGGGCTCCCGGTGCATGGAGCCTGCTTCTCCCTCTGCCTATGTCTCTGCTTCTCTCTCTCTCTCTCTGTGACTATCATAAAAAATAATAAAATAAAATAAAATCTTTAATTATGAATTCCTAAGCTATCTTTTGTGGCGGCGCATTCATCGCCACGTATTCATGTGCAGGAACATACGCAGTGATATCCGCGGCCGGTGGCTGTATCACTGACTACGTGCGACATTCATGTCTGATGATGGATTTCGGCAAATCGGGTAAGTGCACCTGCTTTAAGGATATATGAGGAATGAATGCAGTGACATTTGTTAAATTTGCCTGTAACTGGAAATTTAATAGAAACCTCTGGGGCCAATGCAAATCTACTTCGGGTAGAGAAGCTAAGGTACCTCATTATTTAATTCAGAGATTAGCAGGGCATCCTGAAAAGCACGTGACGTAGCGTCTCCCTGAGTCTGCTGCTACCTGGTTACGCCCATGAGCCCTTTGGGAGACCTCAACCCCCCTGACAGGCATCCTTTGAAATCCCGTGAGCATTTACCTGCTCCTGCCTGGGCAAGGGTTATAAACGCATTTCTTTGCTCACTTTGTCGTGCTTTTCATTTGTCTCTCTTCCCAACGCATCTTTTCCTTTGAACGTGGCTCAACACTCACCTACCAAAGGCCCCTGACCCCGCTCACTCCCCGACCCCAGGCTCTCCCAGCAGGTGCATTTCCAGGACGGATCTGCCCACGGGCTCCTGTCGACAGTCCTAGCGCCTCTGTCACTTTTATATCCCCGCGGTCAACGTAACGCTCAGGACAAGACCCACGCTCAGGCCCTGGGGCAGCTACGTGAGGGGAAAGCGCGTCCCTCATGCTGAAGGGGTCCCGGCACCACGCTCCCGGCTCTTTGTGCTTCTCTGCTTTGTTGGATCTGCTCTGCCCTGTGACTCGATCCGGCCCTTCGCTGACTGTGGAGGAAGCAGCGTCCCGGGCGGGTGACAGCCGGGGCAGGTGGAGGCGGACGGCGCCTCACAGGCGGGCTGCCCTGCCGACGACGGTCAGGGAGGCACCAGCCGCCAGGATGCTTCAGCGTGAGCGGCATCTCTCACACCCCGTGGCTTTGGCCGTGGGCCTCCTACGGGGACGTGCTGCTCGCCTACTGGGAGGATCACCTGCTGGCAACTACTTTGTGTTGTTGGCAGAAACGTGCCTCATGACGAGGGCCGTTTGGTAGTAACGCGTGCTGGGCCCTTCGGGGTGCAGGTCTGCCGAGGAGCTGGTCCTGTGCACGCTGGCTTCGCGGCTCTGGGGAGCGCGGGGGCTCGCTGGCGGGCTCGGCCTACTTTCTGGGGTGAACCGCACGCCCTCTTCCCACGGGCTGCTCAGGCCCCCTCCCCAGGCCCTTATTATACAGACGGAGCTGCCTCCTAAGGGCGGCCTCCATGAGGAGCTCACAGTCTCCCACGAATGGTCCGGGGGGCTCTCCTCGAGCAAGCCCTGCTAAGCCAGTTTAAGTCGTGATCAGAACCTCGCTGTTGGCGCGGATTCCAGGGGGCGTGAAGTGTGATGAGACCATCCCACCTCCCCGCCGCCGGGCGAATGTCACAACAAGGTCTTCCCATTTAAAAGTACCGGTAATAGATTAAAACTATTCTCCCTGGATCTAGTGCAATGGGAATTTCCACCCTTTCCCTCATATTTCACTTGATACTGAGACAGTCTGCTCATTTCCCGGGGTCCTGGGGCTTGTGCCAGGGGCACTGGAGGGGGGACGGGGGGGAGCAGTGTCTTCACAGATCACCTCCGGGGTGTCCTTCACCCACGGAGGCACGGCCTCTGCTCCTACGGGCAAGGGTCAGTGCTCAGCCCCACGGGACTTTGAATTCACTCTTTCTGGGCAGGTGGTTGCAGTGTTTGGGGTTCACCAGAGAAACACCACCAACAGGCCAGTAGGATACGTGAACGTTGCTAGGCCTCAAGGCTGGATCCCCACATACCTACGCAGACACACGCAGGACGTGGCTGAGGAGCCCCCGTCTGCCATCTGCAGCTGGGGAGCCGGGAAAGCCTGTGGTCTGCAGGCCGAGAACCGGGAGTACCGAGGGCCGAGGGCCGGAGGTGATGGGCATCTCAGCCAACAGAGTCCATCATCCTTTCCTCCACTGGCTCTACTCCTCCCACAGCCAGCGCATGGGGTGAGGCCCAGCTCATCGCCGGGGAGCCATCGCCTCCTGGCTCCAGCAATTCCAAGCTGATCTCCCCAGAACCCCCCACAGCCGTGCCCAGGAACAGGGTCCCCCGCCCCCAGCTCTCCAGGCCTGCCCCACCCTGGCCACACCAATGCAGAAAAAGGACCATCCCTGTCCTCCCCGAAGGAGCAGGTGTGGGCGAAGGAGCCCCGCCGGGCAAGGGAAGTGATGCTTCTTCTCTCAGCCGCCCGCCGCCCACTCATTCTTCGCTGTCATCCGCCGGCGAGGGGGGGGGGCGGTCTCTATCCGGGGGAATTCCTCAAGGCCGTTCCTACCCTTTCCAAATGCATCTTAAGCATCTTTAAATGTGCTAGAAACAAAATGCCCACCTGCTGTGTGTGGAAGAGACTCCTGCTAGGTAATAAATGAGTTCCCCGCGCGGAGTCGTGACTGTACCGGGAAGACTGTGCAGAGAATGAGCGGCCGGGGCAGGACATCCTGCAGGAGGACTGTCCTCTCGTCAGGACAGCCGGAGCACGCTGTGTGGGCTCCGTGTCCGCGGCCTTGCTGCAGAGGCAGCTCACTAGCTGCGGGGCCTGGGAGCCAGCGGGGGCATAGTTTGGGGAGTGTGTGCGGGCACAGAGATGAGGCTGGCTCTGGGGCTTTCCCTGTGTCTCTCAGGAGCACCCCTCTGCTACCCCATCCCCAAGTCCCCTGTGGGATCTTGGGAGCCCGTCACCCACAACAGCCCTTCACACGTGACAGCGGCACCCAATGCGGGCAGCGCTGACGTCACGGGCTCTATGTGCACCTGCTCCTTCAGTCCTGCCCTGGCACCCCAAGGGGTGTCATGTCACCAGCCTATTTCAGAGGACAAACAGACAGCCAGAGACTGAAGCAACTGGCCCAGGACCGTGATCCTCACGACGGCAGTCGGGGGCTCATCTTCGAGCTCTAAGTCACATTACAAGCCTGAAAGACATACGCAGCAGGTGCTCCACGCGTGGCCGTTTGCGTTAATGATTCGAAAACTTGGAACAGCGGGAATGCTTAATCAGACTTTTTTATGGCAAAAGATAAGCTTCGGTGCTACTGCACGGTTGCTCCGAGGCCTAGAATTTTGGCTCCTTTGTGGACCAAACTTGTTCGTCAGGGAATAATGCACGAGTCTGATGCAACCCAAGTGCGGAATTGCCCACACTCTAGCGGGTTCCTGAGAGCTCACCGTGCCCCGGGGCGTGACAGGCGCTGCGTAATCACCACCTCCCCAGCCCTCACCCAACACTGCGGGGAGACTAAGCTTTACAGTGCTGATTACTGGGCTGTTCCGGTAGGATGTGGATGGAGGATTTGAACTCGGGTCTGACTCTAAAGCCTGTGCTCTGAGGGCAGTGCTTTGTCATGGGTTGTCTGCCTGCTCCTGCACTACCACTGGATGACCTTCCCAGGAGACCTGCGCCCCGTCAAGGTCACCCTTCGGGGTGACGCTCCTTGCCGGCTCCCCTCTCTACCTGCTGGTCAAGCTACAAAAACGCTTTTTCAATACAAGCAACCTAGTCAGGTAACCCACGGGTGGATATTGCTATCACAGGGGAGGAGATGTCGGGTGCAAGGCCACCTAAATACTCCAGCACAGGACGTGCTCTTTGTTTTGATTTTTAAATATTTCTTAGAAGAGATACAACTTAAAACTCTTTGTAATCTCTTTCTTTATCTCTGTGTCCCAACATTATCTTCATTTAATTGAACTTGAGCATCTTGGTACGTACAAAGTAACTGGCTTCCTAGATCCTAATTTTTGAAATGCTAGCTTTGTTTTCAGAAAAGCACAAAGAGGGCAGCATGGGTGGCGCTGCGGTTTAGGGCCGCCTTCAGCCCGGGGCGGGACCCTGGAGACCCGAGATCAAGTCCCACATCAGGCTCCCGACATGGAGCCTGCTTCTCCCTCTGCCTGTGTCTCTACCTCTCTCTCTCTCTCTCTCTCTCTGTGTGTGTGTGTCTCTTGTGAATAAATAAATAAAATCTTAAAAAAAAAAGCACAAAGAGAGACAAAGAATTACAAACAAATTTATCAAATTAACATCAATCAGAAAATGTCTTAATTGTTGCTTCCCAGATGCTCAGGGCGAAGGCACTGAATTTAATGTCAGGCCTGGATTTGAATGATTCTTCTCTGAGCTCCTATGTTCATATCTGAGAAATGGGCAGAACGTTATACAGTTTTCAAACCATTGTCATTAGAAGATTGTCTCTATCGATCTATCTAATCATTATAAATGCATTTTACTACATACGGCATGCTTACATTGCCCTATACATAATGGATGCCTATGGAATGTTTTTGTTCTGTTCTGTTTGTTTTGTTCTTATTAGGCAACCAAAGCATACCAAAATTTTTGGCTGAGTGTGGTCAGTACCATGGAGAGGGCACCCAGAGCCTGTGGGGACCTGATGGTCAGGGGGACCCCAGGCTGAGGATGGTCAGGGCCATGGAGAGAGCACCCAGAGACTGTGGGAACCTGGTCAGAAGGGCCCAGGCTGAGGATGGTCAGTACCATGGACAGGGCACCCAGAGACTGGAGAGACCTGATGGTCAGGGGGACCCCAGGCTGAGGATGCTCAGGGCCATGGAGAGGGAACCCAGAGCCCGTGGGGACCTGATGGTCAGGGGGACCCCAGGCTGAGGATGGTCAGGGCCATGGAGAGGGCACCTAGAGCCTGTGGGGACCTGATGGTCGGGGGGACCCCAGGCTGAGGATGGTCAGTATCATGGAGAGGACACTCAGAGCCTGTGGGGACCTGATGGTCAGGGGGGAGGCAGGTTGAGGATGGTCAGGGCCATGGAGAGGGCACCCAGAGCCTGTGGGGACCTAATGGTCAGGGGGACCCCAGGCTGAGGATGGTCAGGGCCATGGAGAGGGCACCCAGAGCCTGTGGGGACCTGATGGTCAGGGGGGCCCCAGGCTGAGGATGGTAAGGACCATGGAGAGGGCACCCAGAGACTGTGGGGACCTGATGGTCAGGGGGGGCCCCAGGCTGGCTGAAAGGATCTGCCCATTCCTGAGAAGTGACCAAACGCCCCCTTCCCAAATGTTCATTCTTCCCCAGGATGCAGTCTCAGAGGGTGTCTGGGGACCAGAGAACAAAGGAGAGGCTGCAGGTTCTGATTCATCTCAGAGAAGGGGGCTCTCCGTGGGAGCTGCAAACCACAGCAACAGAAACGAGTGTCGAGGCCGCCTGATTGATTTCATGTTGAAAATCCCTGGGAAGTTCGATATTACCAGTCTCATCACCATGAAAATTCACAATGACATATATATTTGAGAGATTCAGTGTGCATGTACAAATTTATATATATATGGCCTTGTTTTAATTTTATTCCCACTGTATGCATTCTATATATACATTGAATAAAGAGCCGTTTTGCAGTTTTATTTAATATCCAAGTGCTGTAATTTATTGCAACTCCTTATGTTTGAGTAACTTAAGCATTATTTAGGAATTTAAAAATTCAAAAATGTAATCAATTGACTTGATTTAGTGTTACTTTGTCTCCATGGTAATATTTTGCTAAGAGCCAGTATAGCTATGCAAATATATGTACACTTTATGTCTAGAAATTCCACTTAATTTTAATAAGTAAGTTAGTAGACAAAAATCATATATTGTTGAATTAAAAGGATTATGAATAAAAAATGAAACAGTGATTATCTCACTAGAGAATTTTTATTATTCAATTACTCAGTTATGAATTAAAATGAGACCGGGAGTGAAAAACGTTGAGTTGATCCAGTCAAATTACATATTCTAGGAGCAAAATCCTTACCACGAATTTGCGGAGAAGACCAAAGGAAACAATATGAAAGCCACACTCTGAAAATTAACAGAACATGCCGCAGACCATGAAGGATTGCTAATTATAGTTACTTTTCGCTTCCATTCCCTAATATAGTTTTGGAGCTTTGAGCCACTCCAAAAAGACCCTCATCAGGCATTTTTAATAAAATGATTTTTAAGTACTCATAACACAATTGTGTACTCTCAAGCTTACAGAATAGAATTCTCCCAACATTTGCAATGTTTTAAGTGAAAAAAGTTCCAAAAACGATTTTGGACCCGTAGAAAGCAAGGTCCAACTTTGACCTGCAAACACAGCAGGCTCAGGCTGGAAGCAATGTGACGGAGCACGAGACCATAGTGCTGAATGGGGGTGATGGCCATCAGGGTGATGGACACGCAGACCTGCTGCTCCCAGGCTCCAGGGATGAGGTGAATCCTTGCTAGGTGTCTCCGCCAACCAGCAGTCCCAGGCCCGTACCCAAGGTCGGTCACGGCAAACAAGCTCCCTCTAGTTTCCAACATTGTGACAATGGGTGAGTTAAGAGAGCTGAACTCTAGGAAACAAACTGAGGGTCATTGGGGGTGGGGTGGGGGATGGGGTCGCTGGGTGATGGACAGTAAGGAGGGCACGGGGGTTATATGCAACTGATAGATCACTGACCCTTACCCTGAAACTATATGTTAACTGAATTGAATTAAAATAAAAAATTTTAAAAAATAATGAATTTAAGAAGTTCAAAAAAAAAAAAAAAAAAAAAAAAGAGAGAGACAGAAACTTCGGGACTTCAATATGGCCAGAGTTTTGTGGGCTTTAAAAATCTAACCCAGATCTGAGCTGGCTTGGGTTAAATAAATGTGAGTGTGATGTTTTCTTTTTTCTATATTCTTTACATTGCCCGTTGGGAGTCATATTTATTCCACAGTGTGAGGGTTGCTATCTGGGTCATTTTGTTTTGTAGTTAACAGTTTGCATTTAATCACACGAAGGTACTGTCTCTTCTCGTATTCATGTTAACAAGATTTTCCAGCCAACATTAAGGCACAATATTACCACGATTCTCAGATATGATCCACTGTAAGGCATATAATGAGGTTCACACCAGCTTTCATGAGGAAGCAAATAAAAGGCGCTAAATATACAGACCAGTTGCAAGAGGCATTATTAGAAACGTTGAGATCTGAACAAAGGTTTTTATGGGAAAAAGTAATGGAGCAGGATACCCAGATTAACTGTTCTATGTCTACGATCTTCTCAAAGCATCAATCCACAATAGATAGGATTTCATTCATTCTGTGCATCTTGAGGAAAAAATAATTTTTACAGAATTTTCTCAAAAACTCAGTTTATTTTTCAAATATGTGCTGCATATGGTACATCTTACTCTTTTTGTTTTAAACACTTTGACATTCATATTTCCAGTTGCAGTTGAACAAGCCTGGGCCATCATCCCTTTCAAACACAGTGAAGGTCCAACACATGGCAAATGGGCTGAGGGTAGCAGGTGGTTCCCTTTGCTGTTAGAAACCAGGATGGAGTCTTTAAATACACTGATACTCACCCGTGACACACTCTCCCCTGTGCAGACTGGCCCAGGCCCCTCTGCTCCTCTGCTCACGAGGCTTTACCCCACCTGCCAAGATGAGAACAAGCAGGAACAGGAGTTCCCACCCTCAAGGTCCCCGTCCTAGGCCACCCCAGCCCCACGGTGCCTGCCCGAGAAAGTCCAGCTGCAGAGAACAGCCAGCATGTCCGGTAGCACCTGGGGATGCCTTGGTGGTAGGAGCCTAAGCACCGGGAGTCCAGTCAGCAAACCTGGGGGGCACAGGGACCACTGCCTTCCAGGGTTTGCAGGTTTCACCCTGGGCTCCACTGACCCCGGCCGGCCCCCACCTCCCTTCACCCACCTGCTCCCTTTAAACCATCCCCTCTGCACAAATCCAGGAGTCCTCTTGTGTTCCAGGAATTCTGTCCCCAATCAGAGCCTGTGCTGCCCACCTGCCCAGTGCCTGCCCGCTGACCTCTGGCCCCACTAACTGGCCTGAGATGAGCCAGGAGCATCAGAGAGACCCTGACTCAGCCTGGCCTCCCTGTGGGGCCCTGTTCCCGAGCAGCAGGCACAGCCCAGGAAGGGCTCCCTTCCTATTCGGACCCCACCTGTCAGGTCCCCTTCCCACCTAATCCTCCAAAGACCTCCTGGAATACTCAGCTGCAAGTCCCCATCCCCTTCCCCAAGAAAGTCCATTTCCAGTCTCTTTTAAATGTTTGAAGACGGGAAAGGGAGCTGATTCCCAGAGCTCCTGCACCTGAAGCTTGAGACGACCTCATTCCCAACATCTGTTCCATGGAAGTCTGAGATGCCTGGGCTCCGGTGCCATACCGAGCAGGGCAGGAGGGCTGGGCCCTCTGGGGACATCACCAGACCGTCCACTTGTGGCCGTTCCAAGCTAGTATCCCACCTCCTTCCCCACTCCTACAGGAGGGCCCCTGCACAGCCACCGGGGGAGGACTCTGACCTCTGAGGTTGATGGGAAAGCAAACCTGCAGATGAACAGGCCTCCCCTCCCAGTGACAACCCACAGGACCCACGACAAGGGAAACTAAGGCACAAAATTGCCATCAAGCTTTGTTTGTGGGGTGGAAGACCTACAGAAAATGTCATCAATGAGGTGGACATAGGTTTCTTTGGAGAACAAAGCTGCAGAGAGGCAGCTGGAAGACCTGCTTCCCTCGCATGGAGAGAGATGCCGAGCAGGAGGTGGAAGGAGCATTACAGATATTTTTAGCTTGAAGCCACACAGCTAAGCCTAGTTATTTTTTAAATCACTCTGAAAGTTATTTTTGGATCTAGAGTAATAAGGAAACGGAAAAGGTATGCAATGATCCTTTATTGCAAAAAATCTTTTGAATAACTAAAAAATTATACATTTTTGATAAATGATTATAAACAACTGAAGGGACACATGGTAAATTGTTATTCAGCTATTTAACAAATGTTTATGGTGTCTTCACCCGGGGTTAGGAATTATCTCAGAGACCAGAATTTCAGGGCAACAGTGAGAAAATTGGGAGAAGAACGATCAACTGTTTACTACACAGGTTTTCGCACAGAGAGTAAGAGCCACCGATGGGACAGGTTATATTTCCTGTTATACAGTTTCTTCTTTTAAATTGCAGAGAAAAAAACAGATAATGTTCAGTACGTTAAGCGTTATACCTCAGTAGTTTCTCGTTTATATAAAATACTTTATATTTTAATGTCAAAGATTTTTGAAACATAATCTCCCTATAATTCATGCCTGTCCATACCTGCTCATGGAGCACGTGTATTTCAAGACTTTTTCTCCCCCGTAAGACGTATTCGCTTCTTCAGTGCGAATATTTTGATTCTTTGAATCTTTTTGAATTTTTTTAAAAAAAAAGATTTAAAAAATCTTTTGAAAAAATTCTTTGAATTTTTTGAATCTTTTGAATCTTCACCCAGACGAATATTACCATTTCCAACATAGTTAGAGGCATAGTGTATCATTAAAGATAAACTACTTCCTAACCCAAAAGACCTCTCCATGCAGGAAGAGATGAAGAAAACCGTTTTATCCTGGAATGAGCCTTAAGTCGGGATGTGATGTGCATCAGCGGCCATCTGCGAAGAGATTCCAAAGACAGAAAGAAATTGCTCCATCCCTGGAGCCGGGCAGATGCACCTGCTACGTGCACGGTGTCAGGGTCAACACTGGTAAGAAGACGCCCCGGCTCCGTTTGTCAGAGTTCATCTGAAATTCACCGGGTCATTGGGATGCGAAACTGTGTTGACTAATTGGCTTAATCCAAAAGGAAAAACACGTGCCCTGTTTGTGCAGCAGGAGGTTGTTTCCGTCCCTTGGAGCAGGTGCCCTGGAGTTGGTCTCCCACAGACCCTGGGAGGCAGGGGCCCCGGTCCTGGATGATGGCCCCTCAGGAGGAGGGGTTGGCTCCCACGTCTCTGAGGAAGGCACTCCTGAGTGCGAAGCTGGCAAGCCTAAAAAGATTAGATGCCTTGAAAGACACCGAAGGTTCTTACAAGTTTTCTAAAGTAAATGTTCTAAGGAAAGGCAGACGAGGGAATGTTCCCCTCAGTTAATTGCGTTTCCCGTCCCCGTCCCCGCGTCCTTGCTGTCCCCTCCCGCACTCCTTCCACCTGCAAGGTGGCCATAAGGGTCTGCAGTCGGGGAGGGCGTCAGGCCCCGCGTCCAGCCACACCCCAGGGCCACTGCAGGGGTGGCCACCTGTCTCCTCGAGTGGTGTGCCTTCCCTCACAGCTCCTGCTGCCCCCGCTCAGCCCCTGCCTCTCCCTAGTCCCACCACGGAAAGAGAGCTTTGCCTTCGAGCTCCTCTCTGTCCTCGCAAACACGTTTCCTGAGACTCCCGTGTCCTCATACCCAGCAGAGCGCCCGGGAAGGGTCAGCGGCTTAAAACGCGCACGCAACGGATCCGTGAAATAATAGTGCTGTGAACGTGCGAGCGTGCGGGTCGTAGACCTTGTGGAAGCGAATGCTTTCCGAGCCCCCAGGACTGTTGTAAATGCTGGTATGCGTGCCTCAAATGGCCTCTTCTACCATAAATACGCGTCCATTACAGTCCATGCCTGTTCCGATAGAGGTGATGTGGGTGTGGGTCTGCCTTTTCCTGAAGGAAGCTGAGGGCCCGAGCTCTGAGCAGAGTCCACGTTCACACGAGCTCCCCGGGCGGTCGGGCAGGAGAGCCAAGGCTGCGCACATTTTCCTCTAATGATCCCAACTGAAAATGAGTCTGTCTGCCAGAACTCTTAAAACAGGTGGATTTTCAGAATTTGGGTTCAGTCATGTTTGGGGGGTTTTGTGCCTTCTTGGGTGTTGCCGTAAAGGACTTATCCCCCCTCCCCCTGAGGAATATCAAGATGCTTTTACTAAAAGGGGAGCACCAGGTAGTCAAGACAACGCACACAGACTTAACTCTCCTTGTTCTACAAAAAATACAGATATGATGAAAATTTGTTTTCTTTGTTTTTCTCAAGGAAGCGATTTTAAACCCATATTTACTGCACTATGGAAATCTCTCATTCTGTGATCTTACAAAGCGAAGGTCATCTAATGCCAAGTTGGAAGTAAATTTAAGACTATAATGTGGTCTTTCTTTCTTTCTTTCTTTCTTTCTTTCTTTCTTTCTTTCTTTTTCTTTCTTTCTTTCTTCTTTCTTTTTCTTTCTTTCTTTCTTCTTTCTTTCTTTCTTTCTTTCTTTCTTTCTTTCTTTCTTCTTTCTTTTCTTTCTTCTTTCTTTTTCTCTTTCATGAAGAGCAATGGGAGAGAATGTTCTATGCGATCACAGTTTGTTTAACCCCTTATTTCAACCAGGGTGACATGTCTCGGAGAACAATGTGTCTTAATAGCCCTGCAATTCTGTTGAAGGAAGATGGGAATGGATTCCTCATAACCACCAGGGTACTGACTCATGACTTTGCTAAAATGTTTTCCATAACAGAAAAAGAATCAATATCTCAAACGTAAGCTTTCACAGAAAATAAATTTGGGTCTAAGGATTGGCCAGGAGTGTCCCCGGCATCACACGCAGAGCAGGGAATAGGAAAGCTCTACTTTGAAATCATCTTAGATTTGTATTTTACCCTCTTTTCCTTGGAAAACTGTCAGATTACCTTTTATCATGCACCAATTTATCTACAGTCTCTTTTTCATGTCAGAGAAAGAAACGGGAAATGTGTGGGGGCTGCCTGTTGGTTGAGTGTCCGACTCTTGATTTTGGTTCAGATCATGGTCCCAGGGTCCTGGCACCGAGCCCCATATTGGGCTCCACCCTTAGCTGGGAGCCTGCTTCCCCCTCTGCCTCTGCTCCTGCTCATGCACTTTCTCTCTCGAATAAATAAATCTTTAAAAAATGAGAAATGTGTGAAGTAGGATATCATCTACATAAAATATTTCAGAATACCTAGTTAAACAACTGATTTCATAAATTTATGTCAGTCTTTGAGTAAAGACTGATGCTCATTATAAAAGACAAAATGCACTGCTGTTGGGTTGTGGTTTTTTTCATTTCAATATTCAGTAGGTTTTTAGTGTTATATCTCTATTTATCTGTAAAATGCAGAAAGAGAAACAGAAAAAACTCAGTAAACTTACACTTCGACTGTGCAGAGACAGGCGTCTGTAACATGACCTGCTAACAGGGAGACTAGGTCAAGCTACTTAGCTTCAATAAACTGAAGGTGCCTGATATAGACACTGAGAAAAAAAGGAGTGCACCGATGCACCGATGCAAAAATCTAATGCACCGATGTGTCATCCTGGTTGGCATGGTTTATAGCATCCACCCCCCTGCAGGTGTATGACAAGGGCTCACAGGGGGAGTAGACGTGGGTATATTTACATACAACACAAATACATATGCGGTATACGGGCTTGTATGTATATTCAGGTGTATATACGCATCCACATGGATATACTACAGTGAAAATAAAGGCACATTCCTTCCAAGATCATGCACAAATGATAAATAACACGTATTGTACTTGACGCAAGTCTCAGGGAGCTAAATGATCCACTTTGTTTATTCCAGACCCTGAATCCACTGACCTACAAGTGCATCAGCTTTCCAGCCGTCTCTGTAATCTCAGTCCTCATGCAATATTTCTGACAAATCTTCGCTCTCCTCTGGGGGTATTTTGCCATTCTGCTTGTGGGCTGAGAGTTCGGACCAGCGCCACTCTAAGGACCACAGCTGGGTGGAGAAGAAGCCCGCAACACATCTACACTTGTGTGCAATGGATACGACCAAGTTGACCTCTGAGGGGCTTCTTCAAGTGGGACCAGCCCAGCCCCTTCTCCGTCGAGGCAGAACTTGTGGACAGGGGAGCCTCCAGAGGAGCCAGGGAAGGAGGCCGTCCACCCCCTCGACGCAGAGCCTCCAGGTTTCTCAAAGAGATTTCCACTCAGGTCTGTCTCCAGAGGTGGCCCTCAAGCCGACGTGGAATATTGCAATAGAAATCCAGTTGGATACGACAACTTGCACGTACTTTAGTAGCGTCATACCTAGAACTGAATTTTGTCTTTATTATTTTTAAGGAAAAGTTTTGTGAATTTCTCTATTGTCTCAGTTTACATTTTGTATATTTGTATTTAAATGAAAAAAAAAAAAAGAAAGAAAAGAAAGAAGGGGACAGGAAGGACCCAACACGAGATGTGAGAAGTCCCAAAGACATTAGCTCATTTTCCTCAGATGTGAATGCTGATGCTGCATGGGAGCCTGGTGAAGTGGACAGAACTGTGCGCACAAGGATGCTCGTGGCCTCACGCTGCCTAAAGAGCAATGACCCACGAGAGGCGTCTGGATCCCACCAGCAAGACATCAAAGCCCTGGACACAGATGACATGAGTGACTGGAATCCCTTCTCACTCACAACGCTGGTGGCAGAGAAGCTGTGCTTGACTTCAATGAAGAAAAGCTAAATAAAATTGGGGCCACCTGGCTCAGTCAGTGAGGCAGCCAACTCTTGATTTTAGCTCAGGTCAGATATCAGGGTCCTGGGATCGAGTTCTGTGTTGGGCTCTGTGCTTATTGGGGAGTTTGCTTGAGATTCTCTCTCTCTCTCTCTCTCCCTCTGCCCCTCTCCACCCCTGCCCCGCTCACATGCTCTAAACAAACAAACAAACAAGCAAATAAATAAATAAAATCTTAAAAAGTTAAATACAATCACACAGATAAGGTGAAAGTAACAGTATGGAGAAAAGAGAGGCCATCACAGTGGGATATACCAGTGCCAGGCAAATTAGATTTTATGGCAAGACTTACTAAAGATCTAGATGGCCACTCCCTGTGGTGATAGGGTCACAGAGACACAGAATAATCCAAAAGCTGTATCCTCTAGTAACTTGGCTTAAAAATATCTGAAGCACAACTGGAGGAATGAAGAGATATATAACTAAATGCACAGTCATGGTGGGACGCTGGAGCAAAAATCTCTCAATTTCTGATAGAGAAAGACTAAAAAAAAAAAAAAATCACTAGAATACCAACCTGAAAACCGTGGTTGCTCTGTATGTAACCCTGTGCCCCTCAGTAACAGAGTTCCTCTTCCTTTCAGGAGTGCACGGAATACTTATCAACGTCATATTTAACGTTTGTCCAATACATTTGAAAATATGGAAATCATTTAGAATATGTTCCCCTTCCACAACTAGGTTAGGCCATGAATCACGAACTAAGGAAAAGACTGGAAAATCTCCAGTTCGATGTCGATTAATTCACGGATAAACCACGTGTTAAAGAAGATATGACAGTGGTGTTTAATTTCAAATATTTTAAGCTACACGGTGGAGACGCTGCGGGGCGGCAAGAGCTGTTCCTTGAGAGACAGAGTAGCCACGAGCATCAGTTTGGGGAAAGAAGAGTGGCTGAAACGTCAACCACGGAGGTTGTCTCTCCAGCTGCTAGAGAAAGGGCAGCAAATCACAGCTCAGCCATCGGTGAAGACCGAAATAGGATGAAAACAGAAATCAACGAAATGGAAGCAAAATCCATGACAAAGGACGTGAGGAGAGCCACCGGCGGCCCTTGGACGAGAATAATGCCCTCAGGATTCACCACCAAGACCGACGGAGTGAGGAGGACAGAGAGACTAAGTGCAAGTTCGAGGAGAGACAGAAACCAGCAGCACAAACCCTACCCACACAAAAGGCTTTAAGGGGTTAGTCAGGCGCCATTCACACCAGTAGACTTGACACGTTGTCACAGCAAGTAAATTCTCCACGGTACGGTCTATCAACGCTGGCAGAAGTAAGTGAGAAAAAAAGTCCAAATGATGCAAAAAGGGGTTTTCGAAAACCGAGTCCGTGATTGTTACATCCTTTCACAAAGGAAACAAACCCAGACACAGATTCTTGGCTGGTGAGGTCCAGCATCGTCTAAGAAACCAAATACAGCGAGCGCAACACCCTTTCTTCTAAAGGACACGGAATGCAAGGCAAGCATCGCCCTCATTGTGCAAGAGCGGAGCCGACACACACAGCCGCACGCCTGCTGAGGGGCGGGGAGGGCCCGCGCGGCACTGCTCAGCGTACCCGCTACTCAGGGCGAGTCCACACGACGTGCACGCTGGTGGCGCTTCCTCTCTCCCGGTGGTGGATTGTGATAGGACCGACCTGTCAATCTTTTCCTTGGCGCTTCATGCCTTTTGTGTTGTATTTTGGTTTTTCTTTACATTTTTCCCTTTCACGCTTAGATTGACACCCCTGGAACCCTGCCATCAACCTCTATATATTTACACACGTATTTATGACGCATATATTTCTGTTTCAGTGAGAGATAAAAATGAACTCAATGGAAAAATGAGCATCGAAACAGACACAGCACAACTCATGGAAAATATTCTTAAAGTAACCAAAGATAGGAAAGTGCATGAGCTATATTTATCAACAAGAGTCTGAAAATTAGGGGCATCTGGGTGGCTCGGTGGTTGAGCATCTGCCTTTGGCTCAGGGCGTGGCCCCGGGATCCCGGGATCGAGTCCCGTGTCGGGCTCCCCGCAGGGAGCCTGCTTCTCCCTCTGCCTGGGTCTCTGCCTCTCTCTCTCTCTCTCTCTCTCTCTCTCTCTCTCTGTGTCTCTCATGAATAAATAAATAAAATATTTTTTTAAAAAAAGAATATGAAAATGACAACCACAAATTGCTAGGCACCCAATGAAGTGGCCGAAATTTTAAGAAGACGTCATCTTGCAAGGCTTGGCAAGACGTTGACCCCCTAGGACCTCTGAAGAAGGACACCTCTGAGGACGTGCCTGGCGCTCTGTCCTCCGCTGAGCACACCTGGGCCCCAGGACACAGCCGCTCCTCTCCCGGCTCAGAGGTCCAGACATGGCTTGACCACGTGATGCGTTAGGATGTGCAGCACTTCACCCCTCACCGCTGCCCCACCTGTAAGGTCCTGAAGCCTCCCTTCACAACAGTGGGTAGACAGACCGACGTGTAGATCGTGGGTTCTATCCACACATGATGCTGTGGGAGCATCAAACGACAGGTGCACATCGTTGCACTTACGGAACGTTCCGAAGGACAACACAGACTGACACCACCCCACTGAGCACGGTGTTGCTTGGGTGAGGGAGCCCCGAGGAGGCCCCACCCTGGTGGAGGCCGGGGGTTTCCACCCGATCCCACCCTGCGGACCCACACCAATGACCACTTAGCACATCTCATGAAGAACAGCATTGTCATGTTCCACCGAGGACTCTGTTTCTAGATCCTTCTGTTATCAGGCTTCACCAGCAGTTTGAGAATCATTCAACACACAGCGGTTACTGTTCCGTATCATTCTGTCATTTCCTGTGAACTGATTTTATGTGAAATCCTTCTTTCCAGTTTACCCATCAGAAATTTCATTATGTGATTTTTTTGTAAGCAGACTGATACAAAATAGAATATGTGTGTGGTTTCTTTTGTAAAATATATTTATGGAGGCACAAAGCCGTGATCTCTAATCAATCTCCCCAGTGTATCGACAATCCCAAGGGCTGGCGACTTGATTTCTTTAGAAATCACTTGGATACCAGCTTAGATCTTGAGCTTATTTTTTAAGTTTTAAAATTAGTCATAATCCGCCCATATGGTAAGTAAAAAAAAAATAAACGTGAGTTCAATTAGGATGTAAATATCCGCCTCACCAAATCGTATCATTTTTCCGACTTTTAAGTCAATGCTTGGGTTAACTGAATCTCACTTCGTTCCAGAAGTGACTCAAGAAGGCTCGCAAAACATACATGTGGCACAAACTGAACTAAGGAGAGGTCATCTGAGCAAAGTGGAAAATAAATGAGGAAGCCATTAGAAAAACCAAATGACGCCGGCGATCCGTGGCCAGGCTCCACACCTCCGCCCACAGCAGTGGGAGTCGGAGTCCGCGCGTGGCGAGCGGCCGAGGAGAAAGGGGAGCATCGCGCCGAAGGATGCGCGGTACCTTCAGAGCAAAATCCATGCATGACCCTAGGAGAGACCAATTATTTCTTTAGCTGAAACTAAACGCAAACAAGCTAATCCTTTCTGTGTTGTTTCCTCATTTTTTTTTAGAAAAATGACTTTTCCAACATCTCCACGCTACATCCTCAACGACACCCCCAAGTGGGGCGCGCCTCCGTGCCCATCTCAACTGTCGAGGAGGTTAGTGTAGACGGGTCACAAGCAGGGCCGCTCTGGCTTCCGCGGTGCAAAGAAAGACCCCTGGAGACGAGGCCTAGGGAAGCAGCCCGGGTCCAAGACACGGGCTGGGATCCGGAACAGCTGTATCCAGCACTAGCTCGGGGCAACGTTTCTTCATCCGATGACCACTTCGCTCACACGCAAAACGGGCAGAACGATGGTGTTTTCCTCTTGGTTTTGGTGCACGTGTTGAATCAGGTTAGGAAACAAAGGGCGTCGCTGGGCCAACTTTCTACCTGTTAACCTCTGCGCTGAGGTGGCCCCCGGCAGGTTGTAGACCGAAGCCTCGCGTGTAAGTCCTGCTGCCCAATGACACGTCCAGCCCATCTGTGAATGAAGCCACTCCCTTCCCCGCAAATGGTGCTTTTCGTCTCCATCCTCACGGCCTACGGCGCTCCGTTACTCGGTGGCCCGTCTGCCCACTGCAAGTCATTGGTTGCGTCGTGGTGATTTGAGGTGCGCGCCCTCCAGGAAAGGATCCCCCACCTGGTTAATCGGCACACCCAACACCCCGCACGTCTATCCGGTTTTGGTCCTACTCTTGGGCGGTTTCAGCCGCAGTCCCTGGCTGGACAGCAGGTGCGCAGGCCTCCTTGGTCTCACAGCTCGGCATTTGTCCCTTCCATCAACCTCTCCCTGTTTCCTCAGCCCCCAACTGCCCAACCCCCCCCAACCACTTTTCTACCGTGTTTCTAGGAGTTTGGCCTTTTCTTCACATTCCACATACGAGGGGCACCTGGGGCTTTCAGGTCATGATCTCAGGGTCCTGGGATCAAGTCCTGCGTCAGGCTCGCTGCTCAGCATGGACTCTCCTTCTCCCCCTGCCCCTTCCCTTGCTCATGTGCGCTCTCTCTCTCTCTATCCCTCTGTCTCTCTTTCTCAAATAAATAAATAAATAAATAAAATCTCTAAAAGAAAAAAGATTCCACATGAGTGGTACCAGGCCTGGGGGTTTCCGTGAAGGGGCCAGCACCCCATCCCGCTCCCCTCAGGCCCTGTCCGAGCAAGGACGTTCACCACCCCCGTGAGCCAACCTCAGCCCAAGACGTGTAAACCGGGGAATCCGCGTGAGAACCACGCTCACCGTGACGTCCCAGGTCTTCTTCACGGTTCTTAAAAATTCAGAAAAGACCTCGTATTTTGTTCTGCCGAGATACTGTAAGAGCATCTTCCCAAAGCATGGTGGCCAGAAATTAGACCGACACATGGAATCCGTCAGTTTTCCTACAAAACTTCACATTAACCCAGGAAGCGGCAGGTCTCAGGGTCGAAGCTCTGTGGCTGCAGACTCGGGCTCCGGCACGGGGTGGGTGCCTGGCACCGCAGGGCCCCTCAGGGTGCTGGAGCCTGGGGGCCAGGGGAGCAGGCCTTTCTCCTCAGCCTGTGCTGCACCGGGCCGGGGCCCCGTCTCTGCTGAGATCCCCTCAGAGATCCTCCCACCACAAACCCAAACAGACTTTTTGAGACGCTCGCTCCTATTTCCATCCCTCCTCTACTCCCGCACGCGGGAACTCCCATACTGTACGTCCGCCAGCGGGCTGGCCTCTCTTCCAGGCTTTGCTCCTTGACCCCAAACTCCCTCTTCTCCTGATCATAAAACAGAAGTGCCCCAGACACCGATGGGCAGGAGTACGGCCCACACGGAGTGCTTACCCCGAGCTCCAGCTCAGGCACCTAATGCAGCCTGATGAGATTCTAAGGTCCTTTTGATTGAACTGCTTCCCATTCAGCCACAGCCCCAAGCCCTCCCCACGTGGGCCTTGCACATCTCACTAGATTTGTCAGAAACCAGAGATTCATGAGGCAAACGCCGAAGTCCATGCCGGCTCTGATGTCAGTTGTAAGAAATGTGAATTTGGGGACTTTCATGTGCTTCTCTTCAACTCATTGTTTCATTCTCCTAAGTAACTTCTGGGGGAATCCTTGAAATTCAGAGTTTCCCGGGGGAATTTTGAACGAAATGATCAGAGGATATTTTATGGAATAATTTGCTAAAGTCACAGCAGAAGAAGGAACGATGTCGATGTTTACCATGGACAATGATGGATAAAGGAGACACACATGATGTACATTCTTCAAAAGTCGATCCTTGCTCGTTTATAATAAGGAGTTGATTGATTATCTCCTTACATCTTATTGTGGATGAAAGATCAACTTCGTGCACATGCCGAGAAGGATCTCACGACCTTCAAGACCGAGTGACCTATGGTGCTCGTACTGTTTTCTTGCATGACTGTAAGTGCAGATTGGATTTGCAGACTCTACCTTAAAGGTGACCGATCTTCAAACCCTCCTCGACCCACCAGCCCCGGGGGGTCTGCACACCCAGCTGCCTCCACGGTACCTGCAGGAAGCGGCAAAGTTTTACTTTACGCCTGGTGTTTGGACTGCTCGATAGAAGAACAATGCCCCTACCTCTTTCTGTGATGGAGTGAGCAAAGCCGACATATATAAACATATATGAATATATATATACATACATAAAATACTTTATATTTATATAAAATCGAAAATATTTTAAAATAATGTTTTGTGTTTATGTAAACAACATGGTTGGCAAATGCATTAAGATAGTATGAAATGTCTTTGACCAATGTCTTTAAGTAATTTCAAATTGTCTTTGTTTCTCATCTTATTAGTAGATATTGATATTTCTGGCTTTTTTTTTTTTTAAGTGTAAAAATCCCCTGCAGGTGTTTCTCTATGTGCTGGATTTGGGAGTCTCCTCTGAATTTCTACCCTGTTGTATACAGCCCATGAAGTAAGGGAAGGAGTCTGTTTCTATCTTGCTGCCTCGCACACCTGCACTGTGTCCGTGTAGTTCTAGTGGAGCCCACGTGTCAGGACCTCCCCAGCCCCTCCAAGGGTCCCTGCTGTGCACAGCAGGTCCACGGGCCTCCCGGGGCCACCACCCGAGGGGAGAGGCGGGAGGATCCAGCAGCAGCAGCAGCAGCCACAGCCTCGCTCTGCTCCTGCGTCCACAGCCACAGTGTGCGCCTGTCACGTGGTCACTCCCAGCCTCACGACCTGGGGGACAGCAATCCTCTCCCGCCCCAAACAGGCGAGCAGGGGCTGGCGAGCACCAGCAGCTCGTCCCTCGGCGGGAAATGAGCCTTGGCCTCCGCTCGGCCTGCTCCCCTCCCGGCTGCACCACCTTCCTCCAGCCCCAGAACGTGGGCCCTGCTTACAGACCTAGACGGGAATCTCCGTGGCTTGAGTCCAGCCAGGGCTGCTCTATTTTCAAAGTGCTCCAGGTGCCTCTCAGGGCACAGTCGGGCCTCCCGGGGAGTCCCCGGGCTCCCCTGGTTCTCTGAGGGCAACGAGCCCCCAGTCTGGGGTCTGCACTCGCGGAGCCAGGGGCCGCGGGGAAGCCTCCTGAGGTTCCCTGCCTGAGCCACAGCAACCCCCTGGAGGGGGAGCACCCGGCGGAGGTGGGCGTTGCTGGGTTTAGCTGTCAGCCTCCGGGACGGGCTGGATGTCACACGGTGCCTGGAGGGGACACCGCTCCGGCAGGAAGGCCCCGCCATGGGCCACGGAGGGCGAGCAAGGTCTGCTCCTTCCCTCACAGCCACAAAGCGAGCGTTCCTCCCGGCAGCCGAGGCCCTGCGGTCGCCCTGGGTGCCCTGTGAGCAGAGCGGGCCCGGGGACCCCCGGCGCGGCGGGTGCGGCCACTCGCGGAGCAGCATCCACAAAGCGAAGCTGCCCCAGGCGAGCCGGGACCCTCGGTCCCCCAGGCCTTAGAGCAAACGTCGCTTCTCAGGAAACACTGGCGTGAACAGAAGCGGGAGGGAACCTGCTGCTGCTCGTGTCCCCGGGGCCCAGCTCCGCATCTACTTGCTGATTATGCGCGTGAAGTAACTGCGTGTTGGCTGTTTGAGTCCTAGAAAATCTATGGCAACTCTACGGGGAAAACTTTCCAAAGGTAGTTATTTTAAAGACACCAACGTAAAAAAGAAAAGTAGAGGCCATTTAGGGCCATTCAGGCTGCCATTCAGGCCCGTCTGTCTCGGGTGAAGGTCCCCCACTTTCCCGCCCCCTGTCCCATCCCAAGCACTCTCCAGGGGATGACGGGGCCTATTTCTGGAGGACGATTGGGAGATCTGAAACAGACTCCACAATGTGGCATCACATTTATATTTTTGTGCGAAATTGAGGCCAGTAAAAGTGCTTACTTCATGCATTTTCTAATGCAATTTCAGTGACACATGGATGTGCCCTTCTGAGGATTTTGGTTACCAAATTTTATGCTGCAAGCCTCTGCTAAATAAGAATAACAAGTATTAAACGGTCTAGAAAAGTAGACATTTGGCTCTAAGACAGTCTTCATATTTTAGCTCAAAAGCATGTGAAAGGAGGCTCCTTCTCGAGCAAAAGCATATCTGCTGCCTTTGTAGAGCTCCTATTAGCAGCTCGCACAGAGGCAATCCGCGGCGTATAATCCGCTCGTCTCGAAGGGGGCAAGCGCCCCTCCATCAGGTTCCGTAGAGTCGAGCGCATGGCCTGATGCGTGTGCACATGTGTGCGCACGGGGGTCACGTCCCATCTGTAGGCTGTAGCAGCATAGAGAGCTTTGCACAGAGCTCAGTGGTTAATAAAAATAATAGAAATTCAGTAATGAAACAAATTCATTTTATTCGTTTATTACCGAATGAAATTCAGTGATAACGTGGATTCAGTCATAAATGAATGGAATGATCTAGGCTATAAATCACAGAGTGCCGGGAACACGGCCCCTTGACATCGGCGTCCATCAATACTGAGAGGAAGCGTGAGCGTGCAGGTAATGGTATTGTCAAGCAATTACATAGCATACGGAGTTGTTCCAGGGTTTTACAGGCACTTCGTGTTCTCAGGGTTTTCTTCTTAGCAGCGACCTGACAAAGGAGAAAAGCCAGACGGGAGTCATACCTGCTGGGCTAGAGCAGGAGGTTAGAGGTGGGGATGTCTCCGTGACAGGAGGCTGCATCACATGCTGAGCTCTGTCCTGCCGTCCACCTGAGAGGCACCCCGGAGATGAACGGGTGAAGTCTCGGGGCACCGCATGTGAAGAAGTATGAAAGGGTATCACATCCAAGGATTTGATTTGATTCATTTTATTATAGTTATTATTTTTAAAGATTTTATCTGTTTATTCATGAGAGACACAGAGAGAGAGGCAGAGACACAGGCAGAGGGAGAAACAGGCTCCCTGCGGGGAGCCCGATTGTGGGACTCGATCCCGGGACCCGGGGTCACACCCTGGGCCGAAGGCAGATGCTCAACCGCTAAGCCATCCAGGTGCCCCATCCCAGGATTTTAGACGAACTCTAGAATTCTTTCTCCACCAATATTATTTTAGTTTTAGAATCAAAACTCTTTTTGTGATCATTACTTGGTAAATAATTGAATGGCTGGCCTCTATGTGGATCTATAATGTAAAGTAGTTATTATTCTAGAAAAATTGAAAAAGTAAAAATGTGTGTGTGTGTGTGTGTGTGTGTGTGTGTGTGTGGCTAGAATGCTATAGGCTTTTAATCCTGCGTATTTTAAAAATAAAAAGAAAAAAGTTTGGACTTTTAAAAATTCAGCAGTGCTTTAACCTAATAAGAGAAAACCCAGCCTCCCAGTGAACCAGTAAAGAGGCAGAGGGAACATGACCCTCACCGCCCCCGGTCTTGGTATTCCTTGCAAATCCAGGCAGGCTATTCTAAATGTCCTGAGCGAATCGCAGATTTCCTGTCCGTAAATTGTGGGCATCAGACTATATGTTTTCCAAAAAGCCTTTTATTTTATTTTATTATTTTATTTTATTTTATTTATTTTATTATTTTATTTTATTTTTATTATTTATTATTTATTTATTTATTTATTTATTTGTTTGTTTATTTTTTTTTCCCAAGAAGACTTTTAATGCTACTATACAATTTAGCAAATTGGCACTTTCATACTGAAAATTCAATGAGCATTAGTATTTATGAACTTGTACATCAAATAAAGAAACATGTGGACTCCGTACAGTCTTATTCAAGTGTATCATGATTTCTCGTTACACAAAAGATTGGTAGCACTTAGAGAAGCGAGGTTGACCACGATAGTCCTTGAGCCCGGGTAGCGTAATCTCCAAAATGCCAGGAAACACAGATCCTACCGCCGACTTCGACCGTGAGGCACTTATTTATTCACGGGTTTGAGCATTTGGTTTTTCAGAAATTTAAAACTTCCCCGCTTAGAGTTTAGTCAACTAAGAAATTTCATAGGAATGTATCATTTCCTCCAGGAGTTTAAAGTAGTCAGACCAGGGATAAGCTTTTTCCAAACTGGACTTTTTTTTTTTTTTTTTAATGTGTTCTCTCTCAGGACCAACCCAGTCCTCTACACACTAACAAATCCTGCAAGGTCCTCGTGATGTAGAATTGCAGCCCTTTTTACGTGAAGTCTGTGCCTTTTCTTGCTGAAATTTAAATACAAAAGTTGGTTTCAATATGAGTCTATTCTTTCAACCAACTTTAAAAAAAGTTTGGTGCCAAGTCTATTTTTATTACCATGAGAGGTTTTTCTGCAGCCCGGGCAGGTGATTCTTATCTTTCCAATTTCAGTTTCTAAAGGAAATAAAAAATCCTCTAAGGCTTGGTGAGCTTGCACAGATAACCAGATTCCCTGAAGGTGAACGTGCCCCTGGCAACAGAGGGGGGTCTGGAAAGTCCGTGAGCCAGTAGCAGCGGGGGCCGGCCTCGGAGAATCCCTATCCTAACGAAGATTTAAGATGCGCCACGGAAATCTGAAATAATTAATCTTAAGCGAAGTAAATCAGTGAGTTCTGAGATACCTCAATGACCATAGGCAATTGTGAGCAATTCATCATGTTTAATATTATCAACCTAATTGCTTCAAAGGGGGCTCAGATTTGACATACACCATCCTTTAAAAACTGAGTATAACTGACAGTTTGTTATTGCGGAGTTAGTGGTATCTACAGAATCCAAAGCCATCACTGTTCACAACACTCATTTTTTTATTTAAGCCCAGGTAATGGTGCAACATTATGGCAAATTCTCTAGAAGGGGAGAAATACATCTTCTTGGATTTCCTAAGAGAATCGAACGACAACTTTGTGAACCTTGAAAACCAAAACTGCCTCCCCAAGCTCTGTTTGCCACTGCTACTTCCTTCTCACTATCGAAAAGTGCAAACACTGCCGTAGATTTGCCGTAGATTTTCTTGGCTGCATTCTAGAGAATAAATGAATTCTCACAGGTTTGGTTGAAATGATATTTTAATGTTCTGACTTCAAAGATTTGGACACGTAACACAGACACCGAGATGATGAATGCAGGAATTCAAAGGACATTGTAGATACTTTCATTAACCAAGGCCCTTCTCTCTCTTTATTGATTGATCTATCATCTATCTATCATCTATCCATCTTCTATCTATTTATCATCTATCTATCATCTATCTACCTATCATCTATTTATCCATCATCTATCATCTCTTTATCCATCTATCATCTATCATCGATTTATCTATCTTCTATCTATCATCTATCTATCATCTATCACCTCTTTATCCATCTATCATCTATTTATCTGTAGGTAGAAGACAATAGGTAGAGGCATAGGTACAGGTATAGACAGATAAGTCCAAATCTACTTATCTATCTAGAGAAATTTATTTTAAGAAACTGGCTCATGCGATTACTGGGCTGGCAAGCCTCAAATCTGCAGGGCCAGCTGGCAGGCTGGAATTTCCGGGGGCCTTGATGCTGCAGGCCTGACTTTGAAGGCATTCTGCAGACAGACAGACTTCCTTCCTCCTCTGGAGCCTCACTGTTTGCTTATAAGGCCTTCAACTGATTGCACGAGGCCCACCACATATGGAGGGAAATCTGCTTTACTCAATGTCTGCTGATTTAAATGTTAGTCACAGCTAATGCAATAGCTTCACAAGGACATGCAAAATCGGGGCCCTGTGGAGCAGCCACATTGACACCTACAATAATTCATCTGCACAGTATCCGAGTCAGACTTGAGTATTAATGACACTTGCAATGAAAATTCAAGGGTATAAGGTCAATAACATTCACTACTGTGCTGCCTGCACCAAGCAGAGAAGGGGACTTCCTGGACTAAGGCATTTTGGTGATATTTACACAATTCTGTAAATTTACTGGCAATGAATTGTATTTTTATGTTGAGTAAATTATATTGTATATAAACTATAACTCAATAAAGCTGTTAAGACTCTCAACACGGAGATGGGGGAGGGTCTTAAAATAACATCCCTGACAGCTTTAGCCCAAGAACACAATACCGGGGGCTGGCCTGCGCTACCAGCACAGAGCTCCGTCAAACCCGTAGATTTAAGGTGGGATCACGTTGCTTATCTCATGAACTAAAGCTTGAGTAAACTAAAAATGAACAGAACTGATATGAGGGGAAAGATCTCTTTTGAACATTGATTAGGCAGTTCTGAGTGACATTAGCCAACAGGTGCAGGTCCCATGAGAGCTGGGTAAGATTCTTATTTAATTAAATTAATTAATTAATTAATTAATTTATATTTATTTTTTATTGGAGTTCAATTTGCCAACATACATCATAACACCCAGTGCTCATCCCACCAAGTGCCCCCCTCAGTGCCCGTCACCCAGTCACCCCACCCCCCCGCCCACCTCCCTTCCACTACCCCTTGTTCATTTCCCAGAGTTAGGAGTCTCTCATGGTTTGTCAGCCGGGTAAGATTCTTAAAGGGAAGTCAGGCAACAACCCAGTGTGCTCGGGTGAGAACTTGAAAGACCGTGCGTGCGTGCTGTTTTGTATGTTTCCAGTGTAAGCTGAGGCGAAGAAATCAATTCTTCAAAAGAAAAAGAAATGGTCCAGTTTACAAAAAAAGAGGCACCTTCCTGTGATTGTAGTAACATCTAGAAAAAGAACCCAGCCAGCTGGCTGTCGGGCATCACACAGTTTGGTTCTCTCTAGCCTAGAAATAAACACTGCCGCAGCCTTTATATGTCGTGAACCCCCAGTGGCCCTCTTCTCATCGCAGGGCACCCTGTCTAAATAGCTCCTTTGGGTGGCAAGTGACAATATACAATAGGTGGGCTCTGGAGTTGGGTCAGAGAACAGTGCCTGGTGGCCGAGGACATTCGCTCCCTGGAACTAGCAGCACGCAGAAAGCAACAAAAAGGACCAAATCAGAAACGGACAACTGTCCATCCAGATCTTTCAGTGACCCCTGCTGCCCTACACACACCAACTTCACCCTCCTTTCTTGGCCGGAGAGAGCAGCCAGGTTGTGTCCACCAAGTTGCTGAGACTCTATTGACCAGCTCTTGGGAGCACAGCCATGCAACATGCAATTTATTTGGGAAATATCTCAGATCAAACATTTCTCTTCATAGAAAATTCACTAAAAAACTAGGTTAATCTTTTTTATCATTTACTTATTATTTATTTATTTTGAGAACGAGAGAGAGTGAAAGAGAGTGAGCAGGGAGGAGAGAGAGAGAGAAAATCTCAAGCAGACTCGACGCTCAGTGCTGAATGCAAACAGGGTTTGGTCCCACGACCCTGAGATCATGAACTGAGCAGAAATCAAGAGTCAGATGCTTAACCGACTGAGCCGCCCAGGTGCCCCTTGGTTGGTCTTTTGAGTCCCACCTTGTAGAGCTTATCTCCTGCACCAAATGTTAGATTGTTGAAAACTCTTCTCAGTTCACAGCTTCTAGCTCTCCTGGTTGCTTATGTATTTGATGATAATCGATGCATTAGTGCATTCAATATTTCTCTTCCTTTTAAAACGACCTCAATGCATTTTAGGATATTGGGAGATGGAAACATCAACTGTTACAGAAAATGTTCAGTTTCGAATTTTCAAGGTGAATATTGTGTGTGGGGGGCGGGGGCACCAGGGAGAGAGGTTAGCTGACACATATATCAGCCTTTCTCCCTTGCGTTTTCAGGAAATGCTTGTCCTTGCTCACTCACCAGATGATGTTTGAAGAAGGTACCGGATTCAGAGCTGGATCAGCCTCTAACATCATGCACAAGCCCACTCAAGTCAGCGCTGATATGCTCTGACTGTATATGCTGATATGCAAAGGACAGGTGACCACTAGAACTCTGGGCAGGGGCCATAGATTTGGGCAGGCCCTTTATCTTTTCCCAGGGAGGCCCATGTCCCTGGATCAAGAGCGAAACAAGGTGGAGACTTTGGAGTAGAGAGCTAGTCAGAACCAGTTCATCTGTGGCACTGGTAGTGGTAGTATTATCTAATTTCCGCTGTCATCATCAAATGATACACCGATACCTAAGATGCCAGATGTCACATTAAGTGCTTTGCATATCATGCAATTTAGGTCTTATTTTTAGCATTTCATAGATGAGAAATCTAAAAGAGAGATGAAGTGATTTACCCAACGCCATGGCACTCCATGGATGCTGACTTCAACAGGTCGGGCTGGACACTCTCTGAGATAACAGCTCTTATGCCCCAAGTGCCCCCAGCTCAGGTGAACTACACCTGTCCTAGGAGAGGAAACTCATCTTAAACCTGGAAGCAGAGAGATGTAGTAAAGATACACAACGCATGTGAGGAAAGCTCGCCTTTGATTGGATTCATAAACAAGACATTGCCCCAGTTACTGAGATTCTGAGTATAGAGACACTGACTCTTCAGGATGTAGGCACTGGGGCGGGAAGGGCTTCTGGTCTACCAGGATTGGTTCCCATTGTCAAAGCAGGTGGGTGGAGCACAGAATGTGGGTCACAGACGTTTAGTACCTGGAGCTGGGCAGAGCTCCGGGACCCAGACACAGGCAGGGTTTTATGGAAACACATGTCGATATTAAGACAACAGCCAACTTGTAAATAACTTATGCATTATAAAGGCACCAGAACCAAGTTCTGGTTACAAGGAAGGGATGCCAGGAAGACCAGAGAGAGCCATGGCAAAGTTACGTGGTAACACACTGCCTGGGTTGAGTTCTCCATGATCTGTTTTTTTTTTTTTTTTTTTTTTTTTTTTTAGCATTGGTCCATAACTTGGAATAAAAGTCCAATAATCAGAAAGTATATATCAGTTAATTCTATCCCTTTTTCTGAGAATTTGTTCCAAGTATATCATATGACCATTGTTTGTTTGTAGATTGGTCAAATCATCAGATTTGTTTCTTTCTAAAAAGGAGGTGACATACCCATGTCCACAGCAGCATCATTTACAATACAACAGGTGGAGTCACCCCAAATGTCCACCAATGGACAAGTGGATGAGCAAATGTAGTCTGTCCAAGGATAGTCAAGAGCCTCCAGGAAGAAACTTCTGGCACCTGTTACAATGTGGATTGACTTTGAGGACATCATGTAAAGTTAAAAGAGCCAGTCACAGAAGGACAAATGCTGTGTGATTTCACCTACGAGGTCCTGGGAGCAGTCAAATTCATAGAGACAGGAGTAGGACATGGGAGCCAGGGGCAGGGGCGGGGGGAGAAGGAGTTATTCCTTCAGTTATTCCTAACCTCCTTCCAAGTTATTCCTTGAACTCTGTTCAATCGGAACAGAGTTCAGATTGGCAAAATGAAGATTCCTGTAGATCTGTTTCCCGACAATGTGAATATACTTAACGTTACTGAACTCAACAATTAAAAATGGCTAAGATGGTCAATTTTGTGCTCTTTATTTTTAATACAATTTTTTTTTAAAGTGAGGGGAGTTCTGTGTTAGAGAATGAAGACTGGATTAGACAGGAAGAAGGTCACTGAATTAGGATGTGACTCACGTTGTAAGTGTGGGGCATGTCCAATGGAAGGGGCGGCTCCAAGGTGGGGTGAGGTGTTCAGACGCCTTGCTCATTCACACCTGAAGACAAAGGCAGGGCAAGAAGTTATTTGGGAAGATAGCAAAGAACAGTGTGACATGTGTGTGCTACTTGGAGGATTTCTATAAAGGAAATCTGGAAACTCTACTATTTCAAGAAAACAAACTTCCAGGGGTACCCGGGTGACTCAGTCTGTTGAGCGTCCACCTCTGGCTCAGATCCTGCTATTGAGCCCCACATCAGGCTCCCCAGTCAGTGGGGAGTCTGCTTCTCCCCCTCTCTCTGCCCCTCCCCCATCTGTGCTCTATCAGATAAATAAATAAAATCTTTAAAAAAAACAGAAAATAAAATTCTGTTAATGCCGTTGATCAGCAATATTGTAAATTCAATCATAGGCTTCGTCAAGTCTAGAACATTCACATACATTTGGAGCTTTTGAACCTCTTACAAGAAGTATCCTCTGAGTTCAAAACCACACACCTTGGAAACCTGCTCGTATCTGGGGATGACCTGCCTGTGTGTCATAGCCTAAACGTGTTTCCTAGCTGGTTGTCTAGTTGGGCAAAATAAAATGCAAACCTCGCCGTATCATCCCACTGAGGACCGTCCTTCTACCTGTGACCCCGATAGTCATGTGCCATCTGAATGATTAATAGGAAGCTTCAAATATCGCCTCAACTTTATTCTTATTACTGTATCTGTGAAATCGTAAAATAATTCCACATCAGAACCTTTTCGGTTTATTTAAAGGAAAAGCTTAAAGACAGCTTAGTGTTTTGCTTATCATCTCTCCTCCCTGTTCTGTCATTTTTGATTCTTATGTTTTGAAACTCTGTGGTTAGGAGCATTAATATTTAGGATTGTTGGGTCTCGCAGACAATGCACCTCTTTATGACTCAGTAATGTCTCCCCCTTTTCTTGCAAATATTCTTTGTTCTGAACTCTGCTTTAGCTCTTATTCACATAGTTGTGCCAGCTTGCTTTTGGGCTGTGTTTGCATGTATATTTTTCTTTATTCTTTTATTTTTAACCTACTTATGTCTTTATTTTTTATGATTTTATTTATTTATTTGAGAGACAGAGAGCGATGAGCAAGCACACAAGCAGGGGGAGGGAGAGGGACAAGTAGATTCCACGCTGAATATGGAGCCTGGTGTGGGGCTCAATCTCATGACCCTGAGATCATGACCTGGCCCAGAATCAAGACTGAGCCCCCACATGCCCCTCTAAGCTATTTATGTCTTTACACTGAAGGTGGGTTTCCTATATATAGTACTTAACTGGGATTTGCTTCCTTATCTAACCTTAGATCCCTCTCTCTTCTAAAAACTGGTGAGTTTAGATAATTGCCATTTAGAGTAATTACTGATATGTTTTGGATGAAATCTACTGTGTGGCTGGCTGTTTTGTATTTATTCAACTGTTTTTTTTTTTTTTTTTTTTGCCTTCTCTCTGGTATTAGTTGAGCATCTTTTCTTTTTTTTTTTTCAGTTGAGCATCTTTATTCCATTTATTTTCTCCAGTGATTTATGTATACATCTGACCATACTACGCTATGATATATGCGCCATATGAAATGATATTTATATATTTTATGCCAGATCTTCCAAGCTATTTAGAGTTCTCCCAATGTAATGCAACTTCAGGTTACATTGAGAAACTGTTGCAGGAGACACTCGAGTCCTGAAGAGTTAAGCCTAGGCGTGAACACAGTCCTCTGATTTGCGCTTTATTGTAGAGTTGTAGCACCATATCCCTTTATGAAGGTAATACAATCTTATTAACGCAAATTGGATTAAATTAGGAACTTCACCCTGTTTAAAGGACAAACTCTTTTATCTTTCCTTTTGTTTCTGTTCTTGACTCATTTAGAAATTCTTCCCTCGTGGAGTATGCCGATGAAGCTTGTATCTGACTCTCCATGTCCACCTTTCTCATTCCTCTTGGAAAGTGATTGAATTCTTGTCCATTAGGGGAGAAAAGGAGTGTGAGTGGCGGAGCAGAACGTCCACCTCCTGCCTTGCTCTTGCTCTCATTTTGAAGCTGGTAGACCGACACAGAGCCTCCTCTGCTCCGTCCACCTGAGTGGGGTTGACTCTACAAACTCTGCCTCCTTCAGAAAAAAAGAGGAATCTCATTTTTGTATTAGAATCGGATCAGATTCTCCAATCCAAACAGTGGGAATGCAGAATCTAAAGAAACTAGAGGTAAGGAATTATCCCCCTCAAAATCCACTGTGAAGGAGCCCAGTGCTGTAAGCAGGGCAACTGAGTCTCACCTATAATCTGCCATTCATACCCTTACTGGCTCTAGGGTTTTGGTTTTGGTTTTGGATTTTTGAGACTACTCTGTATTATTCAACTCTGACGTTATCGACAATATAAGTGAGGAAGAAATGTGTCATTATTGCAGATATCTGCCTAATGACACCTTATTCCCTGAATAAAGGCTCTCACTTTCATTTTCTCATGTAACCATGGTCTATGTGTCATCTTCCATCGATCTGCCAGGACTGATATGAACAGGTTTCAGAAAACGATGACCAAGGATGAACTACTTGGAATCAAACACCATGTTGTCACTAAAGCTCTGTGGGCCCAGAATTCCATGAATCTTGATAATGGACTTTGCATTTATTGTGATCCAAACAGGCTCTGAGCCTTCTCATTCCTGCTCCTCCCTTTTCTAGAACAATTTCTCCTGCCCCATGCCACCAAACAGAAACATGCTCTCTTTTGAAACATAAATGAATTTAGATGACACTCTTCTTTTAAAATCACAGCAATTATCTCTTTAAGTGGACCTACCCCCATGCTTTGATAAGAACAGTGGCCTCATTGTCTTATTATCCTACTGTACCGCCATGCCAGTAATGCACAGGTATTCACTAAAAGTATATAGTGATAGAAAAAAAAAAAAAACAGAGAAAACATGACCCAGTGCAGGAACCACATACACAGACTCTTCATTCACGATAATGATTCAGTTACTCTTATGCTTGGAATAAATGCTGACATTTTCCAGCTTAAGGTATGTCAATGATATATAAAGTTTAAATTATAACCAATATAAATAGTTTTATTCTAAACACCAGAACTTGCAGATACAGACTATCATCTATCTATCTATCTACCTAATCTCTTACTATGTATATTAAATACTAAAGAAATTTCAAATCACTTTGATTTTTAAAAATATGGAATATATTTTGTAGACATTTCTAATATATTCTGGGACACACACACACACACACACACACACACATATATGATCTTCATGGATGACCAAATGTTGGCTTACCCAAAATAGCATCCATCAAGCTTTAGGGAAAAAATTAGAAATTTATCTCCATGAGAATAGAAGTATATTGCTATTATATCATTTTACCATATAGTTTTGAAATCTTCAGCTCCCTTATTGGTTCCCTCATAGGAATATAAGCTTCTGAAATCAGAGAATGTGTGTATGTCTGTATGTTGAAACTCTAGCTCTCACAGTGTATGTATCCCAGATGGGATGTTCTTTAAATGCTTGCTGAATAGTTGACTATAATCAAACTAATCACTCACAGAAGTAGAGATGATCAATATTCTATGGTTAATGCATTTAGAACATTGTCCATGAATCTTTAATGAGATGGCTGCTGGAGAGAATGACTTTAATTTAAAGGGGATCCTAGAAAGCATCAGATGTTCCAATCCTGGTGAATTTGAACTCTGCTGTGGGGAGGGTAGGACTAGACAGACATGCCTCTTTGGAAAACACGTTCTGGGACTTCACTTGATGTGCTGGGAACCTGACTTCACAGTGGTTTTGTACCCAACCAAGAGAGAGCCCTCTGAGCATCCAACTTTTGTTATAAACAAATAAAAGTATAAAATACAGTGCACCTAAATCCCACTCTATCACAATAGTGCATCCATTCCTTCTGACGGATCTTCCAAGACCAGTATTGTTCCCAAAGATTAACATGATGGAGAAAACAAGGTAGATTTTTCTCAACAGGCAAATGTTCTCTCTCATCGCGGTCATTCTCCAGAGTGCAACACACCTTTCAGCCTTTACTATACTGCTTGTCAAGTCTCACCTCTGCAGTGGTGGGTACAGGAAATGCAAAGCAAGGGCAAAGTCTTCTGAACTTGCTAAAGATGGAAATATACTCAATAATCAAAAGATATACTCCAGGAAACTTCCTTCGTTTGTTTAACGCCAGGACACGGAAATTAAGAAAGCTGAGACAGTCCTATTTAGTAGAAAGCCCGAGTGTTCAGAATATGTGAGATTTCGTTTATTTGCATTGAAATATCTATTTTAGATATTAGAATAATAGAATTGCTTATCAAAGTATAAACTTTGCACGTTGGAGGCCATGCTAGGAGTGATGTCATCCACGTCTTTCCTGCAACATCGAAGGAATGTGAGCCCAGGACAAATACGATGTAGCTAGCTGATGAAAGGTGGCTGTAGAAGAGGGCCACATCTCTGTCCCATCGCAGCTCTGGGGACAGGCAGGGTCCAGAGAACAGCTCTCGGTCCTCCACTTGCTGACCCAGTAAGGACGAGGTTCTGGCTCTTCTTTTTTAGATTTTATCCTCATTAAAATGGCACACTTGCAGGGTGTCTGGGTGGCCCAGTCACTTAAGCGTCCAACTCTTGATTGCTGCTCAGGTTATGATTTCAGGGTTGCGGGATGGAGCCCCAGGTTGGGCTCTGTGCTGAGTGTAGAGCCTGCTTAAGATTCTCACTCTCCCTCTGTCCTCTCTGCTCCTCCCCCTTTTCTGTAAAAAATTAAAATAAAATAACAAAATATATTAACAAACTTATTTAACTTTTTTTCCTGGACACAAAATTCAACCATTCATTTTTCTTCTTTTCTTTCTTTCTTTCTTTCTTTCTTTCTTTCTTTCTTTCTTCTTTCTTTCTTCTTCTTTCTTTCTTTCTTTCTTCTTTCTTCTTTCTTTCTTTCTTTCTTCTTCTTTCTTTCTTTCTTTCTTTCTTTCTTTCTTTCTTCTTTCTTTCTTTCTTTCTTTCTTCTTTCTTTCTTCTTTCTTTCTTTCTTTCTTTCTTCTTTCTTTCTTTCTTTCTTTCTTTTTTTCTCTTCCTTTCTTTCTTCTCTTTCTTTCTTCTTTCTTTCTTTCTTCTTTCTTCTTTCTTTCTTTTTCCTTCCTTTCTTTCTTCTTTTCCTTTCTTTTTCTTTCTTTCTTTCTTTCTTTCTTTCTTTCTTTCTTTCTTTCTTCTTTCTTTCTTTCTTTTTTTCTTTCTTTCTTTCTTTCTTTCTTTCTTTCTTTCTTTCTCTTTCTTTCTTTCTTTCTTTCTTTCTTCCTTCCTTCCTTCCTTCCTTCCTTCCTTCCTTCCTTCCTTCCTTTCTTTCTTTCCTTCCTTCCTTTCTTCTTTCTTTCCTTCCTTCCTTCCTTCCTTCCTTTCTCTCTCTCTCTCCTTTCTTTCTTTCTTTCCTTCTTTCTTTCTTTCTTTCTTTCTTCTTCTTCTTCTTCTTCTTCTTCTTCTTCTTCTCCTTCCTTCCTTCCTTCCTTCCTTCCTTCCTTCCTTCCTTCCTTTCTTTTTTCTTTCTTTCTTTCTTTCTTTCTTTCTTTCTTTCTTTCTTTCTTCTTTCTTTCTTTTTCTTTCCTTCTTTCTTTCTTTCTTCTTTTTAATTTCTGTCATCCGAACTCCTACACTGCTTCCTAGAGGCAGAGAACCACTGATAGTCTTGAATTGAAAGGGGAAGTGAGCTTTGAGTGAGATGCATCTCCACTCCCATGGTGAAGTGGGCCATTCTGGTCATATTTTAAGACCTGTGTTTGGCAGGAATATGTTACTGGAAATCTATGAATTAGTTAAAAGATTTTACCAAATGTGTTTGGTGGTATCGATCAAAGTAAAATTTCATTCATCTTCCTTGTCACACAGTCTTGGTGGAAGTTGAAAAGTCAACCAGGTTAGCTGTTATTTGCAAAGTTCATTTAAGGTTCCTGCACTCACAGCTGCTGGGAGGCAGCCCTCAGTGTCTGAACCAGTGAGGGGGAGCAGAGAGGCGCTGTCAGCTGTGGGACTGTGAGCATGCATGGAGTTTCCCAACGGGCACGCATGGCTCAGGACTGGGAGACCCTGGCTGAGGCCTCACACCCAGAGCCCCAGCGGGTCGAGCACCACCAGCTGCCTGCAGCCATGTGATGAGAAAAATATGCTCTTTGGTGCTCAGTGAAGGAGATGCTTCAGCTGAGGGAGGTGCAGGGGTGCAGAAGCCTTGGGGTGGAATCTGTACTTGCCGGGGCTTCAGTAGAGGATTAATAGTAGGGGATCTCAGTGAGGAATGGAAGCCAGCTCCAAAGAGAAGAAAACTGTGGAGGATGAGGCCAGCCATGGGCTAACAGACCCAAAATTAGTTTAAGGAAAAAAGCATGATGACATAAATTATTAGAAACATGCTTTGTATATTTACATCATTCTAAATATATGTGTATGGCAACTCAGATGCATTCTTTTTTTAAAACAAATTTGTTGATTTCCAGTCTTTCTTTCCAATAGTTAAATTAGCATTCCTTAACTGATGATAGACAGGTCGTGCGTCACCACAGCTTTCTGACACTAACAAAATACAACAGATGAGAACGAGGGACAATTCCACATTTTTTTTTTTTTTTTTTTTTTTTGCTAGTCTGAGAACTTGACTGGAGAACTTTAGGTACATGATATTAATGATCAAGAAGACTGAGTGAGTATCTTGTCAGTTCACGCCAGGTTCACTCGGGACAAAACGACAAAGAGTGATATTTTTCCTTTATGGAGCAAATGATGTGCAACTGTTACTGATTACCCAAAACCATGGAGTGTTCTAGGGCATTAACATGCAAAATGCCAGCCATGGGGCCAGGGTCTTGCTCTTTCAGCTCAATATTGTTTGTCAGTTTAGGAGACATCATGCAAAAATAAGGTGAATGTGTGTATTTTCTTGTAAAACAAGTGAAAGTCTACCTTTGGAATGGACTGAAAGAGCACACTTGTACTGCAAACGTTGCATCCAGTTAAGAACTGGGTGATTCATGGAAATAGCTGCATGTCTGCTCTAATTTATAAATAGATATTTCTAAAGCAATGTGCATCAGACATTCTAATGTGGAAATGTTTATGCATTACACATATACCTAGGCTGCTCCCTATTAATAAAATATTTAACTTTTCATTGATCAAATTTTAAACATTAATTAGGCATTTTCCTCTCAAAAAATTTGTGGCTTAGTAGTTTGCCGCTGTATCAGATCTGACCCTAAAATGCCAGTAAAATCACACATGTAGATAAATAATTCATGTACGGTTGACATGATTATGGCAACACTTCCGTGAATTTGTCATTAGGCTTAGAAATGATGTTTCCTGTTTTCAACACAAAGCATTTTTCCTTTAGGTGATCATTTTGATGTTCCTCCCATATCTGAATATTGCACTATTATTTTGAACACCTTAAAGGATAGTTGTTAACCTTTGCTCCCTGTTTTCATGGAGTGCAATTGTGTTATACATGTGATTTGGTTGGGATTTTAGTAATGCTTGTTATTCTGCATGACAGAAATCGGATTTCTTGTAGAAATCACACTCACCTGGAATGCAGTCCCCTCTTCCATCCCCTGTCACCTCTGGCTGGTCCGGAGCTCTTGCTTCTGGGATTAGCAGAAGTTCTAGCCTCTATGCTATTGCCCTACTGCTACCCTAGCCATCCTTCTCCTCCTGCCTCCCCCTCCTCCTCTTTCCATCCTCTCTTCCTCTCCTCCTCCTCCTCCTCTTTTTCTCTTCAACATCTCTTCTTCCCAGAGCTGAAGTGGTTCCAGAGCACTCATACATGGGGGTACTTAGAGAACTTGTGGCCTTGAGGATGGTCACAGCTTTATTTCATAGGAAAGGGTCTGGTAAGTGTGGACAAGCATATGCTGACTTGGGTTAAGCACTTTACCACGTCAAGAGAGGATGAGACAAATCTTAACACAAGACCTTGGTTTCGTATAGGGTCTCCTTGAAGCATAGGAAGAAACTACAATTATCATTCCTTTTTTATTTTTATCTTTTCAGAAAGAGAATGGGGAGAGGGAGAGGAAGAGAGAGAATCTCAGGCAGACTCCCAGCTGACCACAGAGCCCGACATGGAGCTCGATCCCAGGACCCTGAGATCACAACCTGAGCGGCAACCAAGAGTCTGACGCTCGAGAGACTGAGTCACTCAGGTGCCCCCACAATGATCATTTCAGTACATGACCCCAAATCATAAAATCTTGCTTCCATATTTCAGTTGTATGATTTACAGGGAAAGAAATCCAGAGCATAATGTAATAAAGACATGCTAAATGTTACCTCGTGTCGAAATGGGTTCTAATTAAGATAATTCATAGATTTGGTCAGATTCTGTATTTTTCCAGTAAGTATTGCGTTCATTCACTTCTGTGTTTCCTCTACATTGGAGTGGAAGTGGTTGGTTCTATTTTGCTCCATCTCTTTCTTGCCTCCGTGGAAATTCAGCTAATTGAGGAGAATTATGTCCTTGAGTCCTGACATATTCTTACAGTATTTGTCAACACGATGTGCTACGCAGGCTGATTGTGGAGTGTTAGCTACTGTGATGACAGCTTTCCAACCTGGCTTAATGCTTTTCCACCAGGGGCCCCTTCTGCATAGTTCTACTGTCCTGTGCCCGTCTTCTCATCCAACTTACTGTCTACACTACATCTATCTATCTATCTATCTATCTATCTATCTATCTATCTATCTTCCAGAATTAGAATGAGCAGCCTTGTTAGGATATTAACTCTATCTTCATTTCCCTCCATCTTCAACCATGTCTCATAGAGTGAGTCTTGCACAGTAATAACAATTATGACTATTAGGGGGAACTCCCAGGTTTTGATTATTCATCTAATCCCAAAGAGCTGATAATCCCTAAATCATCACTATTTGAATTTGAAATGAATCCTTGTGCTGCTGCTAAATTTGCCTTACTAATCACCTTTTATCAAAGCTAATATTTACATTCGTTTGCATTCCCCTGGCACACGCTAATTAATTCTGAGCTGGGCTTGTGAATCCAATCAGCAATTTAAAGCTGTCAGAAAAGGATGCAAACACCAAAGCTCCTGCACTGACTTTCATTTCGTTTTTCAAGCCTTTTGTATCTGTGTGTAGACTTCTACTTGAAGGATGGTTGATTGGAAACACCCCCCTCCAAGTACAACTATGGATATGAAGTAAGAAGCAGCTATCAGAAGAATCAGAAAAATTAAGAGGAGAAAAGTCACATTGACTTGGGGCCTTAGGACGTAAGGAATGCAGCGTGATGAGTTTCCTGGGTCTTCTTCTGCCTTATTTCTGCCTAAATTGTAGAGAAAAAGCCAACCATGTGGGAATGCCAATGGGAGTGAACAAAAGGAACCCCAGCATCAGGCTCCCTCTCTGGCCTTAGAATGGGACGGTCAGTGGAGCAGGATGGACAAACTTTCAAGCCATACCCTCTACATTCCAGCCAAAAAAGGGCACTCTTCCACCACACAGATCAGAAAGAGCCAAGTCACTCTACATACTTGTCCTCTGGAGGATCTAACAAGGCAGCCCAACCCCTGTGGAGTCACTGTAGGGCTGTGGGCATGGTCCTGAGGCACCCACACGTAGCAGCCCATGAGGTATGAGAGAAAGCCCAGTGGGACCATCGCTCCTGCTGCTGTAGTAGGGAGGCCTCCACCCCGCACACCACTAGCATCTCCAGAGGTGAGTGGGGCCCAGACTTCTGTCCCTACCTACCAGCTGTGAGGCTGCTCCTCAGCTGGATGGCGTTAGGGAAAGCCAGCAGAAACAAGTGATTTCAGTGGTATCGTCTTACGACATGAGGATATTCGGATTTCAGGTGAAAACCACACATCATACAAGAAACAGAAAGATCTCAAACTGAAAGGATCATCAACAGAAGCCACCAGTGCAACGGCAGGTGTCATTACCATCTGGTTCCATAAAGCAGTCAGCCTTCAAACGCTTGTCGGTGATGACAAACTAACCGGACACAAATGAAAAAGTAGAACATCCCAGGTATAAACAAGAGCCATATGGAAATTTTAGAAATCATCAACAACAATGAATTCGATGTGTGAGTTCAGCAGATGAATGGGAAGGCAGAGAACACGCTTGGTCTGCTTGGATCCAGACCAATGAAAATATCCATTACGAGCAACAGAGACTGGAAATAGATTAATATTTTAATCCAGGATTTGTTAAGCTACAAAGAGACCTAATTTTGTGTCCCTGGGTTATGTGTCATTGGAAAGTGGCTGTCTATCGGGTGCTGTGCTTTTGTGTCACGCAGGACTGTGTTCTCATAAGTTGAACTGCAGCTACAGTGCATCCTCACACAACAGGAAGGACTGCCCTTCGCCCCGCGCTTGTGTGTGCCGGGGCCTCAACAAGCAGCTCACCTGCTACTTCACTTTCACGAAAAGCATAGCTGGGACTCAGTTCCAGGCCTCCTGAACTCAAAAATCGATCTCACCACTCTTTCTGCTCCATGGGTCACATCCTGCATTGTCATCACGGCTGCCCATCGACAAGCTGGAGTTTCCAGAGTGGAACAGAATTTTGCAATCTTTACAATCGTACAGCGACAGGCATGTCGTTGGGGCTCACAGATCTTGCTGGAAGGTTGTCGAATTGCCAAAGCGCACACGTTCAGCCAAACAGCACAATGGTTATTGTGAACACACCCCAAAGATGTTATTAATGTGGGTTCACGTGTATCTCGTAATTGAGATAGTAAAAGATCTTGTTTGGGGCACGTGATTAAAATAGTCACAGTTAATTTTTTAAGATCAATGTTTAGGAGTGACCTAGAGATCAATATCCATTTTTTACTTCCACAGTAAAGATCTATAGACATAAAAAATAAAAATTACTCGTAACTGATGCAAAACCAAGCACCTATTTATTTCTGTCTATGGGTCAGCAGTGCAAGTCACCGAGGAATCGAACACTGTTGTGCCGTCTGCGGTAGGAACCGTGTCTCCCCGAGAGTAGGAGGTGTGTTTCATTTGCCTCATTATTGCGGTGCTTGGCAGGATAGCGATTCGGTGGATGGGCGTGTGGATAAATGAGCACACAGTTTGTAAATGCTTAATTTCTATTTATTTCTCTGCATTTTAAAAATGAAAGAAACACGAATACGATGGAATATGTCTCATGTTGTTAAAGTCATGCTGAAGCTCTGACTAAAATTCACATGGCAAATGGATGAGAAACAAATGCTTCAAGTAAGAAGCATCATGGTGGTCGTAATGGCAAACGCAGGCCAATTAGTCACGTTTCTGAATGGATTTCAAAAGATGGCCAAGGATGACATTAAAGAAATGTCATAAACGCTAAGTTGTAAAAAGATGTGAGATATAAAAATGCTGAGTTCTCAGGCTAGCGATCACGACTCGGGTGTGATTACCACGGATCGTCCTGCCAAATCCGTGCTGTGGTGACCTTGTTCATTTTTCCTTTCCAGCTGTGACGCGGAATTTTATGTGTTGGCCTGACGGGTCTAAGAGATGCCCAGAGAGTTGATGCATGTCTGTATTTGATCTAGACATAGCTTGCATCTGTGATTATGCTCGAGGAGTTCTTGAAATCTCTTTTTTTATAGTTTATTTTTCTTTAAAGATTTTATTCATAAAAAATAAAGATTTTATTCATTTATTCATGAGACACACACCCAGAGAGAGAGAGAGAGAGAGGCAGAGACCCAGGCAGAGGGAGAAGCAGGCTCCATGCAGGGAGCCCGACATGGGACGCGATCCCGGGACCCCGGGGTCATGCCCTGGGCTGAAGGCAGCACTAAAATGCTGAGCCACCCGGGCGGCCTGAGTTCTTGAAATCTTAAGGAAGTTGAATTAACAGGTGGCTGGGCATTTAGTGACCTTAATTTCTGTTGCACTGCTCTGTTTTCTCGACTGGCAGCCATGCTTTACCAAGACTCTACAGTGAACAGCGATTGGGATGAGGGGAATTCTCAGCCTGCTTTACTGAGGATCATTCATAATTCCCTGGCAGCAGCCACCAGCAAGAAATGAAACACGGTAGGACGAACATTCTGCTGATAAGGTGTGTGAACACAAATCTACCTGCTGGGCAAGATTTAAACCATATTTCTGGCCTTCCACTTTTCTTGGTTATAGAGATGTCTAGAGGATGGATCCACACTGAATTGTGGAGTATGCTTGATGCTTCAGCTAAGTAGCCAAGGCCTTAAGAAGACCAGATTGAAGAATTAGGGAAACAGTGTGGTAAAGGGGCACTTGGAACACATCACATTCCCTGTGGGTAAAATTCCATGGGTAGAGCAGGTACATGCTCAGTAAGGACACCTACTTCTAGGGAGGTACACGTAAGCAGGCAGTGCCACCCATTCTGAAGATATCACTTTTCTTCTCCCAGACACAAGGTGTCTGCTCATGGGGTCGTGTGCAGACCACTCCTGGCTGCAAAGGTGGGGGATATACATTGGTTCAAAACACAGACTTTCCCTTCCTAGATGGGTTAGACCATTGCTGTGGTAACGTGCCCAACAGGAAAAGGGCAAAGGCCAGTGCTTAATTCCCATGTGGCCCCGTTCCTTGGGTGGGTCATCTAGACACACACACACACACACACACACACACATGCACACACGCATGCACACAGTGCCCCCCAAACTGGAACTCATTTTAGAGATCCTACACTCATGAAATCCATCGTCTTACCAGTATCCATACCCCAGAGCTGCTGTTTTACTGGAGGAGGGAGGGATCTGGGGAGATTCCGTGGTGGGACCAGCTGACTGACATGGTCCTGGAAAACTGGTTTATAGTCCTAGGGGCTGTAGCATAACCATGTAGGTCATATCTCCAAAAGCCAAGATATAAAGATTTGGTTACTCAGAGGTAAAAACAGGAGTGGCTTCTCTTACTCCTAAACCTAAGAATCACTTGCGTATGTTCTCTTCCAGATTCTCACAATTTGGGGCTCCGTTTATTTGGAAAACTTGATTCTCTCTCTCTCTTTTTTGAACCTGGCTATTTATTTATTTAGTATGTATTTTTTAAATTGAAGTTTGATTTGCAAACATATAGCATAACACCCAGTGCTCATCCTATCAAGTGCCCCCCTCAGTGCCCGTCACCCAGTCACCCCAAACCCCCGTCCACCTCCCCTTCCACTCCCCTTGTTCGTTTCCCAGAGTTAGGAGTCTCTCATGTTCTATCTCCATCTCTGATATTTCCTCATTTTCTCTCCTTTCCCCTTTAATCCTTTTCACTATTTCTTATATTCCCCATAGGATTGAAACCATATAATGTTTGTCCTTCTCCGACTGACTTACTTCACTCAGCATAATACCCTCCAGGTCCATCCATGTTGAAGCAAATGGTGGGTATTTGTCGTTTCTAATGGCTGAGGAATATTCCATCGTATACATAAACCACATCTTCTTTATCCATCATCTTTCGATGGACACCGAGGCTCCTTCCACAGTGTGGCGATTGTGGACATTGCTGCTAGAAACATCGGGGTGCAGGTGTCCCGGCGCTTCATTGCATCTGTATCTTTGGGGTAAATCCCCAACAGTGCAATTGCTGGGTCGTAGGGCAGGTCTATTTTTAACTCTCTGAGGAACCTCCACACAGTTTTCCAGAGTGGCTGCACCAGGTCACATTCCCACCAACAGTGTAAGAGGGTTCCCCTTTCTCCACATCCTCTCCAACATTTGTGGTTTCCTGCCTTGTTAATGTTCCCCGTTCTCACTGGGGTGAGGTGGTATCTCATTGTGGCTTTGATTTGTATTTCCCTGATGGCAAGTGATGCTGAGCATTTTCTCATGTGCTTGTTGGCCATGTCTATGTCTTCTTTGGTGAAACGTCTGTTCATGTCTTCTGCTCATTTCATGATTGGATTGTTTGTTTCTTGGGTGTTGAGTTTAATAAATTCTTTCTAGATCTTGGATACTAGCCCTTTATCTGATACGTCATTTGCAAATATCTTCTCCCATTCTGTAGGGTGTCTTGTAGTTTTGTAGACTGTTTCCTTTGCTGTGCAGAAGGTTTTTATCCTGATTAAGTCTCAATAGTTCATTTTTGCTTTTGTTTCTCTTGCCTTCCTAGATGTGTCTTGCAAGAAGTTACTGTGGCCGAGTTCAAAAAGGGTGTTGCCTGTGTTCTCCTCTAGGATTTTGATGGAATCTTGTCTCACATTTAGATCTTTCATCCATTTTGAGTTTATCTTTGTGTCTGGTGTAAGAGAATGATCTAGTTTCATTCTTCTGCACGTGGATGCCCAATTTTCCCAGCACCATGTATTGAAGAAACTGTCCAGCTGCAAAAATTCCCACCAAGATACTAGCCAATAGGATCCTACAATATATTAAGAAAATTATTCAAAACAACCCAGTGGGATTTATCCCCGGGATGCAAGGCTGGTTCAACACTCATAAAATAATCAGCATGATAGATCATATCAACAAGAGAAAAACAAGAACCATAGGATCCTCTCAATAGGTGCAGAGAAAGCATTTGACAAAATACAGCGTCCATTCCTGATCAAAACTCTAGAGGGAACATTCCTCAACATCTTAAAAGCCATCTATGGAAAGCCCACAGCAAATATCATTCTCAATGGGGAAGCACTGGGAGCCTTTCCCCTAAGATCAGGAACAAGACAGGGATGTCCACTCTCACCACTGCTGTTCAACATAGTACTGGAAGTCCTGGCCTCAGCAATTGGGCAACAAAGAGAAATCAAAGGCATTCAAATCAGAAAGAAGAAGTCAAACTCTCCCTCTTCACCGATGACATGATCCTCTACATAGAAAACCCAAACCCACCCCAAGATTGCTAGAACTCATACAGCAATTTGGCAGCGTGTCAGGATACAAAATCAATGCCCAGAAGTCAGTGGCATTTCTATACACTAACAATGAGACTGAAAGAGAAATTAAGTTGTCAATCCCATTTACAATTGCACCCAAAAGCATAAGATACCTAGGAATAAACCTAACCAAAGAGGTAAAGGATCTAAACCCTAAAAACTACAGAACACCTCTGAAAGAAATTGAGGAAGACACAAAGAGATGGAAAAATATTCCATGCTCATGGATTGGCAGAATTAATATTGTGAAAATGTCAATGTTACCCAGGGCAATGTACACGTTTAATGCAATCCCTATCAAAATACCATGGACTTTCTTCAGAGAGTTGGAACAAATTATTTTAAGATTTGTGTGGAATCAGAAAAGAGCCCGAATAGCCAGGGGAATTTTAAAAAAGAAAACCATATCTGGGGGCATCACAATGCCAGATTTCAGGTTGTACTACAAAGCTGTGGTCATCAAGACAGTGTGGTCCTGGCACAAAGACAGACACATAGATCAGTGGAACAGAATAGAGAACCCAGAAGTTCTTTATGGTCAACTAATATTCGACAAAGCAGGAAAGACTCTCCACTGGAAAAAGGAAAACTTGATCTTCCAAGGAGAAGCGCATGCACAGGGAGGCATAGAAATGGTTTCCACTGAGCTTTATGATGAGATTACCTCTCAGATAGGCTGGGCCTCTTGGGAAGAGCACGTGTTCCCTTGCCGTCTGGGCCGAGCTGATCTAGAAGACGGGGGAAGAACAGGAACGTGTTGCTACTGCTTCCGGCGGCCCAGGTCAGGTCCCTGCCCGCACCGTATTGTGCATGTCGATGACATCGGCGCGGACCCTGATGGAAGTGCATCAGCAGGTGGCTGCAAAGGGTGGACTTGACAACTGACTGGAGGTGGTGTCTCTCCCTTTTGGTGGAAGAGAGAACCAAAGGGGAACAGAATCGTATAAAGTAGAAATATGGTATTTGAGTCATTGCTACGTGGAGTTTAAATATCCATCTAAGGGTGAGAATGGGTGTTTCTTGGCCAAAGGAGAGGATGGCGTAATCGCTGGCCCCTGGATCTCAGCTGGGACGCTCTCCAGTCCACCATGTGTCATGTATTATAGGAGCTGGGGCAGGATGAATCGCATCATTCTGACTCTCCAGCCACTTGCCCTCTTATGTCAGCAGGTACTGGGGAGGGGGTGGCCGATCAGAAAGCAGGAGGAGAGCAGAGCTGGGGGGAGTGCAGGGGTTCTTGGTGCGGGCGACCCGTCCTCACTGGGGTTCCCTGATGCACAGTGGCCACGGCCAGCTGCCCTGGGGACATTAGCAGGTGAACCTTCCACTTCTGTATTTGTGTCTCCTTCCGCTCCTTCGCGAATGTTTTGCCCAAATTAATGATGACTACATGGGACATAAATGTGAAAATGAGGCAGTCCGCCTTGAGGAAAGACACCGAGTAATGCATGAGACGGCAAGTGCAGTCCCGTAGGCCGAGGACTCAGCCCTGGGCACTCCCTCGCCCCGACCACGCGGTTCTCACCTGCAAGAGCCGCTGAAGTACTGGAAGAAGGGGTGGTGGTGGGTGTGTGTGCCCCAGCGACCACAGTGGGAACCCAGCACCCGGCTTGTGAGAAGTAGAGGGAGACTCAGGTAAACATGGTATTTAGAGAGGGAAAAGCCAATGTGAGGACCCAGCTAAATTGCGGAGACCGTCTGCCCCTGCAGAGTGGGCATCAGAGCGGAATGGTGCGGAGTGTTCATCCTCACGGTTTCCGTACTGTGTGATTTTTAAGTTGGGTACACGAGTTACTTCAATTTAAGAAATCTGGGGGACTCTGTGGTTGAGCGTCTGCCTTCGGCTCAGGGTGTGACCGGGGCCTGGGGATCGAGTCCCGTGTGGGGCCCCCTGCATGGAGCCTGCTTCTCCTCTGCCTGTGTCTCTGCCTCTCTCTCTCTCTCTCTCTCTGGGTCTCTCATGAATAAATAAATAAAATCTTTAAAAGAGACCCTGAACCCTGTGGCCACATATTGTTCCTTGAGAAAATGACTTCGCCCAACAGCTCTTGGGGAGTCGGGTGCTGTGCTCCACCTCCCTCCTCATTTTGCTGCCACGCACAGCGCACAGCAGCCCCGGAGGTGGGAGCCCCGAGGTGGCTTGGGGAGGACTCCTCTGAGGACGCGGGGACGACACTGGGCCTGAGCCGCCGCCGTGGTTGTGGCTCTTTGGACTAGCACGGCCGCCCCTGTGCCTGTGCCTGTGCCTGTGCCTGTCGGAGGCAGAGGCAGGAAGAGCGCGTGTTTCCTGGGATTGCTCCACATGTTAGGAAAAGGGGTTGAAACGCTCTGGTTGTTTTCCTCTAATCGCAGAAATGACTGTCCTCGCCTCTAGCGTCTGTCTTTCTGCCTCCCCAGGCCGCCCGGCTCCGAATGCGCACGGTTTAATGCTGGGGGCAGGAGGCTCTGCTGGGGCAGGGGCGGGCCTCGCAGGGGTGCTCCCCGGGCGGCACCCCCACGTCACGGTTGCACACAGCAGACCGTGACTACAATCTGATGTTGAAATTTAGAGTTAAAATAGCAGAGTCATGAAGAAGTGCCGGTGAGTGTGAGTGAGTGTTGGCGGCTCAACGCTGATGGAGCTGTGGTTTGTCTGGAACTCACTTGAGGACAGGTCCTCGGCCGCCTGCCCTGGGGGCACCTCGTTGCCTCTGTGAACACGGGGTACACACCCCGGACCTGTGGGCTGTGACTTCACAGCAGCCGAAACAGGTGCCGGTGAGAACGGACTGTGTAGGGTTATACTAATGACAGGTCAAGCGTTAAAACAGCGCCAGAGATATTTAGGATACTTATTGGCAACCCTTTGAGAATGTTTAAAAAATAAAAAAAAGAAAAGAAAAAGAATGAACTGGGGAATCAGGTTTTTAAATTATTTTATTAATTTAGCTTTGAAATTTTTTGGCATTTTGCCTGAAATATGCCCATGTTGAATTCCTTCTGCCTTTTTGAGGTGCTTGTTAGTAACAGGATCAGTAAACATTTTCCAGTTTACAAGAGTTCTAAACCTCTAGTTCTTGAAAAAAAAAAAAAGACAATTTAAAGGTTAGCATTAAAAAATAAAACTTGAAGATCTCTAAATATTACAAAATGCTGCCATTTTAAAAGCTGTGTGCACATAATTAAAGAGCTTAATAAATATTTTTCTATATTGTGTGTTTAATTTAAAAAAAAGAAACAAAAAACAGAGATGCTCATTCCCACAAAACCCACACACATTGCTTTGGGAAATATTCGTGAAATGAATGTTATGTTACTGTATTTATGGGACGTAAAATTTTCTTTAGGTTAGAGACCAAATCTAATGCTTTTGAACATTTGTCATAAAAGGTTGGGGAATCACACCGTTTTTACTATGTGATTGGATTAATAGATTCGGCGTGTGGTTTGATTTTTCACGGTTCTTCGTGGTAAGATTTGGGTTAAGACATACAGGTACAAGGTGTGCTGATATCAGCAGAGGTTTTTGTCTTTCCGGTTTTTTGGGTATCAGAAAAAAAATACAACAACTTAGTGCATTTGACTAGGAGACGTTGCTGGTTTAACCCCCTTCCTGCCTAATCACGTCACTACTGGGATCCTCGGCGCAGCGCTCCGAGCTAATGTATGGAAAGGAATTGTCTTCAACTGTGATGTTTACAAGAACTTCCCTGGAATCTCTCTTTTTTTTTTTTTTTTTTGGAATCTCTTTAAAATACATAGTTTCAGGCTCCACGAAAAACCTAACAAATCAAATTTTTATTGTCAGAAACCCAGTAAACTGTTTTGTGTTTCTTCCTTTCCCTCCGCTGCCCTCAGGGAGAGGCGGTGTAGCTGGGCCGACCCCGTTCTGTGCACAGTCATTTAGAAATCACTATAGAATTTAAGACATTTCTTAGAAAAATACCACTAACTCTAGCAGATAAATACCTAAAAATAATCCTCTCTGACATAGCCTAGGCATAGACATAGGAAGAAAATAGGTCCTTCTTATTTTTTTTTAGGTGTGGGAATAATTAGGAATAATTAGGAATATTACATTTTATCTTTATGTTTATAATAGGATCACAAAAAAAAAAAAAAAGGAAACGCTAGCTATAATAAAGTGACACATAAATCTCCATATAAACACAAGCACAGATCTACATGGTTGGAGAAGAGCCGTGTCTGGTGCTAAAGGAAGATTCTCTGTGCCTCTGTCTCAGTCAAGAGCCAGCAGAAGTGACCGGGGGTGGAAGACGGGCTCCCATCCGCGGGTGGAAAGCCGGTGTGTTGCTTCTTAGTATTTTTAATTGTGAGGGATGTGAAAGTGGAATCCCAGCTTACCTGTCGGAGGTAACCTTCTCCCACCCTAGCACTGAGCACAAAACCCCACTCAGCAGAGCGGGACCATGTCAGAGTTATGTCATTCTTAGGGTCAGGATACAGCTCATTTACACCTATTGTCGAGGCTACTTTCTTCCCCCCCTTCAGGTATTTTTCAAAGTAGCTACTGTTCTTGGGCCTCTCAGATCGAGCGGAAATCTAAGGTCATCGAGATAACTTGGAGAGGTTATGTCCAGCTTTTACCGTTCAATACGAACAATGGTAATCAGTGCAGAAAACGTATACGTCTGTAGCATTTGTACAATCACTCACACGCACTCTCCTCTCAGCCCCCCAACGACCCGCTAGGGTCCCGAAGAGGGAGGGGAGGATGCTACAGTTCAGAGGTCTGGAGAGCTCCATTGTGCCGCCGTGCAACCACGGGACTCACACCCGCACGTGCCTGCCCGGATCCTCGGCGAAGGTGGGCCTCACACGCCGATTCACACGCACAGGGAGCGCACGATCCCGACACATCCTTCTGGGTGCCCCACGCACCGGTTCCTGGAATCCGCAGGGCGCGGTTAATGAGATGAGCAGCACCGGGATTGTTTGCAATGAGGAAACGAAAGCACAGGAAGATGAGGGAATTTAACTGGGGCGAGCGAGGAGGGTTAGAGAAGACTAGGAATTATAGAAAAATAGGTTTTTAAATGGCTGGTATGATTAGGAACCTCACCTCACCTACAGGGCACGCGGTGTTAGGAACTGGGATGGAACAGTCACGGCTGCTTTTCACCACAAGGGAAGAGAAACTCCCTGTTCTGGTCACGGGTAGAGGGAGGGATGCCTCGCTCCATGATGTGATCCCAAGCCGGTGGGGGTCGGCTTCCCGTTGGGAAGGAGGCCCTTGAGTGAGGAGAGACAGGATTCACGGCGGAAGCTGGAGAAAATTTGCAGCAGGAAAGTTCTACGTGATCAATAATACTTTTCATTCTTTCTTTGATATTTTCCTGCTGTCTAGCTCAGAGGAACCATAATTCTAAAAGGAGAAACCAGCAGCAAAGCAGGTTAATTAGTGAGAGAAGCGGCTCCAAGGAAAAACATAGCCCACATTCTGTTATTATTCCAATGTATTATAGGAATATTTATAATATTTTTATATATAATATTTTTAAGGAGACTATAGAAACATGATGAAATTATCATTTTTACATAGTTACAAATATGAGTTGACAATATTAATTCTTCCAATCCATGAGCATGGAATATTTTTCCATCTCTTTGTGTCTTCCTCCATTTCTCTCAGAAGTGTTCTGTAGTTTTTAGGGTACAGATCCTTTACATCTTTGGTTAGGTTTATTCCTAGGTATCTTATGCTTTTGGGTGCAATTGTAAATGGGATTGACTCCTTAATTTCTCTTTCTTCAGTCTCATTGTTAGTGTATAGAAATGCCACTGACTTCTGGGCATTGATTTTGTATCCTGCCACGCTACCGAATTGCTGTATGAGTTCTAGCAATCTTGGGGTGGAGGCTTTTGGGTTTTCTAGGTAGAGTATCATGTCATCAGCGAAGAGGGAGAGTTTGACTTCTTCTTTGCCAATTTGAATGCCTTTAATGTCTTTTTGTTGTCTGATTGCTGAGGCTAGGACTTCCAGTACTATGTTGAATAGCAGTGGTGAGAGTGGACATCCCTGTCTTGTTCCTGATCTGAGGGGAAAGGCTCCCAGTGCTTCCCCATTGAGAATGATATTTGCTGTGGGCTTTTCGTAGATGGCTTTTAAGAAGTTGAGGAATGTTCCCTCTATCCCTGCACTCTGAAGAGTTTTGATCAGAAATGGATGCTGTATTTTGTCAAATGCTTTCTCTGCATCTATTGAAAAGATCCTATGGTTCTTGGTTTTTCTCTTGCTGATATGATCAATCACATTGATTGTTTTACGAGTGTTGAACCAACCTTGCATCCCGGGGATAAATCCTACTTGGTCTTGGTGAATAATCTTCTTAATGTACTGTTGGATCCTATTGGCTAGTATCTTGTTGAGAATTTTTGCATCCATGTTCATCAGGGATATTGGTCTATAATTCTCCTTTTTGGTGAGGTCTTTGTCTGGTTTTGGAATTAAGGTGATGCTGGCCTCATAGAACGGATTTGGAAGTACTCCATCTCTTTCTATCTTTCCAAACAGCTTTAGTAGTATAGGTATGGATTCTTCTTTAAACGTTTGATAGAATTCCCCTGGGAAGCCATCTGGCCCTGGACTTTTGTGTCTTGGGAGATTTTTGATGACTGCTTTGGCTCATTTTCTTGTGTCACAGCATAAAATATGTAATATACTCTATCATATATTTATAAACACATGTAAACAAGAATAACAACTCCCAAAAGAGACAGACTACTGTGTCTCAGCCCCTACTGTGGATTCTGTGACAATGTCAGGGGTCCCAAGTGTATGTGTGTCCCGTCATGGAAGGTTCTCACACCCTGGGGGTGAGAGGGAACAGGTCTAGCCGGACCAAGGACTGGCAGCTGGACACGGGTTGAAATGGCCCAAATAAAACAGGGCTTCACGACAGACTGTCAAAGGAAGCCTGACGACAAGGAACGTGACTGACCACCTTGCAAAGCCAGCCAGGTAACGTGTTTCTGTGTCATCACCTGCACGGTCTATACCTACCATTCCCTTGCACATCCGCAGAGTTCAGAGTTCAGGTCTGACTCCTGGGGGCTGGAGCACAGCTGTGTTCCTTGGAGTCACTCAGAAGTGAAATAATATATGAAAACAAAAACAATGACAAGTTATAACAGGCTAACAGTTGGCAGGTGGATGGTAGACAGATGCGCAGAGACACAGATACGTAGGTGGGTAGGAAGATGTGACGATGGCGAGGGCCCCAGGCTCACAGTGAGGGCACTGAGCTGCACACGTGGGCAAGTGGTGACTGAGCTATGTCCTGCATGTCCCCAGGGCACGGCCCCACCGCGTGGGGACAAGGGATGGTGCCCAGGCTCCTTCTCCGTCCAGAGTAGCGTCATGTCTTCTTGTTTTACTTACCCATTGGATTTCCAGAGACAGCACTTCAATTACAGTTGGAAAACACCGGTTTTGTTGAATGACTTTCCTTTTCAGTCTCTATCTTACACCCCCAGGAGCTCAAGGCACTAACTTAGGGACTCAGGATGAGAGATCATGTCTCTTCCAGGTCCTCAGAAATTGTAGGTACCGACGTGCTCAGAGACTGTGCAAGGTGGGCACGGTGGGACCAGTGTTTGTGACCCCTCACGTGATGTCCCACGGGGCACAAGTGCCCTCTGAGGAACACGCTTTGGGAATGTTGCATGAATCTCTCTCCTCAGTGGAACGTGGGGAACCTGAGTATACGTAAGAATAACATCAGAAACTCCGGCAAGCTCTCGAGTCCGGTGTCCTTGCTACACCTCTTCTACTGGTTCTAGGCTCCTTCAGGGGATACGGGAGCCAAGATCTGCCTGGGGGCTCAGAGGTCGCCTTGCTTTCTCTGCCGCTCGCCTCTCTGTTTTGATTGCGGCTCTTGTGTGCATCAGGAAATGCACCAGTACGGTAGTCCTAGGCCTCTTCCAGCTATGCAAGGTACATGCCACCATCCTAATTTTAACCATGGCCTACTTTACAGTTAGCCAAGTTTAGGGTTTTGTCCAAAGGGGTTTTAGCCAGGATTTCACCACCGACTGTCCTCCCATTAGGGCTGTAGTCACTCGACAGGCCTCCTTCTGTATCTCACGACATCTGAGAAGTTAGAACTCAAGCAAAAGAAAAAAAATGTTGATATGCAATCATCACCAAGAACACATTTAAAAGAAATAAATAGTTTGGCACAGTGACACACGGAAAGGGAAGAGTTACGTTCTGTGGACCTTTATTTTGAGCCATATCCTGCTCATTAGGGGGACACACTGGGCTCGGTGCTTTTTTATAGCCTTACGTTACAAAATCGCTTAAGAAACCAGTATTACGTACAGGAAGCATGACAATACTCAGTATGATCCCTTTCACAAACTGCAAAATTCGATGCACAACAAAATAATAAAATGTCTATTTCCTTTATTTTACGTTAAATAGTCCTACAAGATAAAAATTCATCAACAACACCTGCAAGATGATGTGGAATATGAATTGTCACATGACCAGCATCGCTGGTACGTTACAGACTTCCAGGGGGGGCTTCCTCAGTTACGATTCCTTTTCTCCTGCCCTTGCCCAGGAACATCCATTATTGCAGATTTTGTGTTAATCACTTTGCTGTATCCATTTAGAGTTATTTCTCCTATTCGTCTGTTTGGGATGGTTATTTTTGAATGTCATATAAATGGACTCCCCCCGTCTGTTTTTGTCTGTGATTCGGTTGTTTCAGTTGGTGGATGAGATGCATCCATGTCTGTACAGCATTCCACTCTCTGGCTCGACTCGAGTTTATTCTTTGTTGAAAGATTTGGGTGAATGATTCGAGGAGCAGCGATCCTATACACATTCTCAGGCACATCCTCCAGCACCTGTGTGCAAGAGTTTCTGCAGGGAACGCGCTTGCTGCAGGATGTCTGCACCACGGACAATGGGCGTGTTCCAAGGGGCCAAGGGATGTCAGAGCACGTCCCACCAGCCTCTTACAGGCGCGAGATACACATTCTTTTTGCTCAATGCTAGATTTGACCAACTTATAGCTTAAGCATGAAGTGGCCTCACATTTTGGGTTCCACGTGCATCTCTGTTTTTAGGCGGAACACATTTTCACATGCTTATGGATCAAATATAGTCAATCCTTCATAATGCATCTGTTCAAATGTCTTTCCCTCCCGACTCTTAGGGATTATTCATGCCCTTACTGGACAATAAGGAGTTTTTCTATATTGAGGACTTTCATCACTATAGGCTGCATATGTTCAATGGTCTTCTCCCTATTTGTGGCTTGATTTTTCTGTTTTTTTTTTTAAATTATTTTTATTCATATATCTTAAAATTGCGAATTTTTTAGAAAATATTCTAAAGACTGTGATTCTTTCCCACATCTAAGTATTGAGTGTGAAGAGTGCGTGTGTATGTGTGTATGTGTGGGTGTGTGTGTGGTGCAAACCAGGAAGGAAATTCGATGTTTTCCAGACGAGTAACCAGTTTCTATGCACCCCTTGTTGATTGATCTGGACTTTCCTACTAAAGCTGCAGAACCTTTCAAAAAAAACTGGTGCAAATAAATTTATTATTAAAAAAATTGGTGCATTTCACACATGCACAGGACCGCCAGGGTCTTTATCGCCTTCTGCTATTTTAATTTTTGATCTTAGATCAACTCAATCTTATTTTTAAAAAAGGGATTTTATTTTCTTAGAGAAGTTCACGGCAAAATTGGGAGGGAGGTAAATATACCCCGTCACAGCGTCCGGGCCTATGAACGTGCCCCACCCACTAGATGGGACATCGGTCACCACTGATGAACCCACCTGGACCCGTCGTCATCCCCCGGAGCCCACAGTCCACATCGGGGTCATTTTGTGGGTTTGGACAGATGTACAGTGTCCTGTATGCACCAGTGCAGCATCACATGGAGCATCTGCACTGCCCTAAAAGCCCTCGGTGCTCTACGAAGTCATCTTCCCCTTCCTTTCAAACCCCAGGCAGCTACTGATCTTTTTCCCGTTTCCATTGTTTTGTCCTTTCCAGAATGTCGTAGAGTTGGAATCATACTGTTTGCCGCCTGTTCAGATTGGCTTATTTCACTCGGTAACGGGCACTCGAGGCTCCTCCCGGTGTCTCATGACCTGAAGAGCATCCCACTGTGTGGATGGACCAGCTGGTGGGTCCAGCACCTACCGAAGCGCATCTGATTGCTCCCAGGTTCCAGCGATTATGAACGAAGCTGCCATGAACATGCGTGTGTAGGTTCTGTGTGCCCAGAGGTTTCAGTTCATTTGGGTGAATTCCTCGGACTGCTGGGCCGTCGGGTCGGACTGTGAAAAACCGCCGAGCTGTCTTCCGAAGTGGCTGGACTGTTCTGCGGTCCCGTCCACAGTGAAGGACAGCTGCTGTCCCTGCACATTTCAGGTGCCAGGACCCGCTCCGGGGGCAGCTTAGGGGACCCTCGGCTTGGCCTTCACTGTACTCGAGCCCCTTTATGGGCTTTAATGTCCAGCCGACGTAGCAACACGTTCTAGGTCAATCAGTGCACCCGTCAATATGGTCCAGCAGTTTCTTTATTTCATTCGGGGCTTCCTCGGAGGTTCTACTACGGGAAATTGTATTTTATACGCGTGGGCTGGACGAGGCATTCCTACGATTTCACTCGGGGTGCAGGTCAATCTACGTAGGCTGACAGCAGGTCTACTCGTGCGTCCAGGCAGCAACCGGCCGGGCGCTCGCTGCTCAGGGTGTGGTGGTGTGCGACCCTCTGCACTGGCTGCCCTGGAGGCCACTTTTCCTTCGGGGAATAACTCGGTCATAATCGACTATAATCCCTTTTCTAAAGACGCGTGTTCTTGTTTTTCTTCCGGCCACTTTATTAACTTAGGAGTTTGGACAGGTACCAGCGAGCTTTGCGCAATGTGACATCCCTCCCTACGCAGCAAAGGTGAGGATGAAGGTAAACGCATGTCTGGAAAGTTTCGTTTTTCTACAGGAAAGGCCGAGTGCGTGTATCTATGTATGTGTGTACGTATGTGTGTGTATATACACGTACACCCACAGGCCGGGTGCTCTCCTCGTATACTTAGTAAGGGATCACTGGAGGCCCCTGAGGATGCCAGGGTCAGGGGCCCCGAGCTACCGTCTGAGAAAGGAACCTGTGATGGTCACTCTGACAAAAGGTAGAAGGAGAAGCAATTTCCTGACCATTTTCGAGTCTACAAAAGGGTTTGCTACTCAGGGGAGGCTCACTCACGGTGATTTCTTTAAAAACGGAGCTGAAGTCATGGTTCTAAGAGGGATTCCCACCGAGGAAGGCACTTCGGAGTGGGCTCAGGGATGGCGTGGCTGCGAGCCTTCCTCCTACGGCCTGAACACGGAGCATCGTGTGGATTCAGCAGTCGGTGAGGTTGTACGTGCTGCAAAGTCCGAGGCCGCTTACTGTGTCTCCCTTCTGTCTTCCAGATTGAGAAGGACACGCAGGTGGGGTGAGCACGCCCCAGGGCCCCCGTCTGCCTTCCCTCCGACCTTCGTGCTAGGCGGTCTGGGGGCCGTGCCGGTGGTGTTAGCCCAAACCTCAGGCTGCAAAACAGGCACAGAGCGTGCGGCTCTTATTTCTGCCTCTATCAGGCCACGTGATCGCAGGCAGCAGGGCCGGATCCCCCCCAGTGAAAAAGTCTAAGTGTTGCCTGTGTTCGTCCTCTAATCTGAGATATTCCCTGCTGGATTCAAGGGCCAGTCCGTATGAGATTTCTCTCCCTCCCCAGACGGTTTTTCCTAATTAGCTAAAACAAGTAAATCCACTTAAATACATAGGACCTGACCACCTGCAAGCGCCTCCGCTGTACAATTATTGAGATCAGGTGCGCAGCCAGTCGGCTGGAATGAGTAAAGACTTTTAACGGAAACCTAGTGTAATTCATCATATCATTCTGCACTTTGAGGTTTGACCCCATTAGAATCATAGCCTGAAACAAGGGTTTATGAAAGGATCGTCGAGTCAAATAAAAACCGGTTGCATAAAACCTGCAGGAAGGACTCGGCCACATTTGAATCACATCGGATACTGGAGACGCGGATATAAGCACCAGCAACGCGCGAGTCTGCAGAGTGCACGTACCGGAGCTCTTTTATGAAATCGACGTATCGCTGGCACACAGCGTTATGCTCCTTTTGGGCGTAAACGCAGAGATCCACCGATCTCATCTATTACCGCTCGCTCGCCGCGTCGTCCGCGCACAGCGTCATCACAGCCCTGTTGACCACGCTCCCTATGCTGTCCTTTTCTTTTTTTTTTAATTTTTTTTAATTTTTATTTATTTATGATAGTCACAGAGAGAGAGAGAGAGGCAGAGACACAGGCAGAGGGAGAAGCAGGCTCCATGCACCGGGAGCCCGATGTGGGATTCGATCCCGGGTCTCCAGGATCGCACCCTGGGCCAAAGCGCCAAACCGCTGCGCCACCCAGGGATCCCTATGCTGTCCTTTTCATCCCTGCGACGTATTTATTTTATGACGAGAAGTCTGAACCCCTCGTACGCGTGAGATGCATCTGCAGGCCCTATCAGGCTTGTTGCACACGGATATCCACAGGGTTTGCCGGAGAGCCAGGGGGCCGAGGGGGCGAAGAAGGCAACACCCCCGTGACACCCTGAGGACTGGAGGGCAAGGGCAAGGCGGCACCTGCAGCAGGACGCCAGTGCCCGAAGCACGCCCTGCACCCCGCGGCATCACACCCGCTCGCCCTGCGCGCTTGGGGACGGGGCGTCCGCCGAACGGCAACGACCGTTTCACAGTCTCGCTTCCCGAGAGTTTGGAGAAGACGTCAGAGTGGTGCTGAGGAGGGAGGTGTCCATGAGGCCGGAGGCCGCCCACCAAGGATGGAGTTGAAGTCTAACTCAGAAGAACATTTCCGGCCATTTCCAAAATTCTAAGATTCAGTGAGTTGCCGTGGATGCCCACATGCGGACCCCAGGCCCCTGCCAGTTGCTCATGATGGGTTTTTCTTGTAATTGTTGGTGCTTTGAGCAGCTGGGGCAGCCCGGGCCTCCTCCTGGGTCATTCCTCCCAGCACCGCCCTCGGAACACGTGCTCCGTGCGGGTCAGGCACGGGCGCTGCCCTGTGGTCCCACTGCCAGGGGTAGAACAAGACACGAAAAGGACGTTTCCAGTCCCGATGGAACCTCCCCTGGAGCAGCGACCCACACAGTAAATGCACGTGCGAAAGGGAATTTGACCTCAAACAGAGCAAAGAGCAAAACAGGATGAATGTTGTTGGCTGGCCTGGCGGCGACCACATCCAGGATAAAGAGGGATTTGGACAGAGGCCCCGGAGGAGGGAAGAGGGAGCAGAAGGGGAAGGCGGGAGGAGCGGCGGCCCCGAGAGCAGCAGGGAGCAGGGGAGCCAGAGCACTGAGGGCTGAGGAGCCCAGACCCCAGGGCACAGGGGCCCGGGGCGCGGGGCTTCAGTTGGGCCTGGCTCAGCGGCCCGTGTGCGCAGTAGGCCCGTCGGAAAGCTTGCTCGAGCCGGGGTGGGCCTGGGCGTCCCTCCAGGCTGGAGGGCAGCAGGGGGCAGCCGTGTCACCCGCATGCATAGTAGGACTGTTGGAAAGCTTGCTTGAGCTGGGGTGGGCCTGGGCCTCCCTCCAGGCCGGGGGGCAGTAGGGGGCAGCCGTGCCCTCTTCTGTGTGCGGAGGCCTGGGTGCTCTGTGGGGAGTGCTCTGCAGACAGGCACCCCTGGGTGACGGACGGGGCGGGCACACCGGCTGCCTCGGAGAGTCTGGCGGTGGGTCCCAAAGAGGCTGCTTCGGAAAAGATGTGTCATGCTGTCGGTGGACCGGACGACGCTTGGGCCAAGAACCAGGGCACCGAGGTCAGCGGACGGTTCGAGCCCTGCAGCTGCGGGACTGGCAGTGAGTGAGGGTCCTCGGGCCCACACCCCCGTGTTCTGCTGCCCCCATCGGCCGTTGGCCCGCGGGGGTGGATGGAGAAGCTTCCACGGACGCCCACTTCGGCCTCTCTCCGGGCGACTGCAGCCGCACACTTGGACAAATGAATCAAGAACCCGCTTGTGTGTAAGTTTTATTTGAAAAGCGTGAGTGGAGAAAGAGCAGTAGGAGCTCGGTGGAGACGCACAGTGCAGAGCTACGTTTCTGAGCCATCATGGCAAAGGTGGCACGGGGTCCTGCCCACTTGCAGTCTGACCGCACGATAGTGTCTCACAGTAGCTCGATTCATTCACATTTTTTGCATTTTTTTTCGTTTTGCAAGAAATCAGACAACCTCAGTGATGCCGGGAAATAGGAAAATGCTAGCACATGAAGTTTGGCTCCCTGAGAAAATTCATGGCGTTTTGCAAGAATGAAGGACCTGGAAGCTTCCTGGCCTGTTTCCAACAGACACCAGACCCCCTCAGAGCAGGTCATCCCATTGTCCTTCCTACGAATCCTGCATGTCGCCAATGTCGGAATTCGAAAGCCCCGGTCCATTTTGCCCCTGTTATCACAGACTCATGTTCTTTGGGACTTTCGGGTTGAGTTGTGGCCAACACGAGGGCCAAGTCTATGGCTACTCAGTCTCCCATCCTACGAGGATCATTTTGTGTCTGGGCCAACGGTGTTGTTAAGAGTAGGGGCAGAGCAAGGGCTCCCGAAGAGAGGGACGGGGGCCAGGATGGGAGTCCAGTCTCTTAGGGCTTCCACCCAAAATCAGAAGATGTGAAACATGCTCTGCAGCTAACTTGAGTTATTAAAAAAAAATCCACATTCAGCAAAAGGCAAGCCCATATTCAAAGCATATAGGAATTGTTTTAGGGCAGCCCTGGTGGTGCAGCGGTTTAGCACCGCCTGCAGCCCAGGGCATGATCCTGGAGACCCGGGACTGAGTCCCACCTCGGGCTCCCTGCATGGAGCCTGCTGCTCCCTCTGCCTGTGTCTCTGCTCTCTCTGTGTGTCTCTATGAATAAATAAATAAAATCTTTTTTTAAAAAAAGGTATTGTTTTAAAGACATGTCATGAATTTTTCTGAGCTTATCCCCATGAATGGGAAGACATAGAAATTAGTGACACACGATTGAAATAAGAATATAAAAAAAAAGAAATAAGAATATATTGCCTTAGAAATGCCCCAGAAGAATAAAGGGGAAAGGAGAAAAAATAAGTGGGAAATATCAGGAGGGAGACAGACCATGAGAGACTCCTAACTCTGGGAAACGAACTAGGGGTGGTGGAAGGGGAGGAGGGCGGGGGGTGGGGGTGACTGGGTGGGGGGCACTGAGGGGGGCACATGATGGGATGAGCACTGGGTGTTATATGTTGGCAAATTGAACACCAATAAAAAATAAATTTATTAAAAAAAAGAAAATACATGGGAAAAAAAAAAGAAAAAGAAATGCCCCAGAAGAGTTGCTTCCAGTGTACGATATTTAATGATGACTGATCCCGTTAAACAGCACGTGTGTCATTACCACTGCAGCTCTGGGTGGACGCAGGGTGTTATACTCGGTTTCTTACACAGAGGACCCGTCTCTGGTACATCTCACACTGGATTCACGTTTAACTCCTAAAATATATCTCATCCTTTGAGGTCAACATTTTCTGACATTAAGCATGGTGTGAAAAACATTATTAAAACCCTGCATCAAAAAAACAAAACAAAACAAAACAAAACAAAACAAAAAAAACCCTGCATCATTTGATCAAAGATTATTTATTTATTTATTTATTTATTTATTTATTTATTTATTTATTCATTCATTCATTCATTTAGAGAGAGCACACAAGCAGAGGGAGGGAGAGAGAATCTCAGCAGACAGCCCCGTCACGGGGCTTGAATCCAGGACCCTGAGCTGGTGACCTGAGCCAAGTTAGCAGCCCAACGTTGCACCGAAGACACCCAGGAGCCCCCAAACCCCGTGTCTTTAACAAGAGAAAAGCGCACGAGGTTCAAAGAGCAACCAACAAACCTCCCTGGGTTCTCTTCCGTCTTCGCGACAGCACGCAGGCCCCCAGAGCCCAGCTGGTGACCCTCGGGCAGCACACGTCCAGCGATGACATCAAGCCAGGGTTCCGCGGAGGGCTGGGGCCCCAGAAACACGCCCGCCCCTCCCGCCCCAGAGGCCTGCCCAGGGAGCCGGCACGCACACCCCCCCCTGCATTGCTGCCCACGCTCCACCTGGCAGCGTTCCTGAGAAGTGTCGTGGTCGGATGGCCTCCTCATCCTTCCCACGGCAGATATTATTTCACCAGCCCCCCCCCCTTTGCACACAACAGGTGTTATAATAGAAGAGAAATTGATGCAGCGAATGCTCATCCAGCAGATACAAATGCCGCTTTATTAGGTCTGGTTGCTGACTAGGCTTCTGCTACCTTTGCAGAGAATACGCAACAAAGCAGGAAGTCATTATGCTGAGGACAGACATGATGAAATACTGGATGGATATTACTAGGTTTTCCCTGTGGGGTGGCGAGCGCGGCGGTGGGCTCTGTGGTGGGTGACGTGGACCAGGAGGCCCCATGGACGCCCATGTAGACGGGGCCCCCAAGGCATCAGCCCGTAGAAACTGCCCTTGGATTCCTCTTTGACAGTGGAGCCAAGTTTAATGTCCTTACAGGTTGTCCTTCCCTGAAACTGCCACAATTCTGGTGTCTTGTCCCTCGATGGGAGGCACCATCTCTAAGGTCAGACTCAAAATAAAAATAAATAGACTCGAAATAAAAATTAGAATGCACCATCTACAAAATAAATAAATTAATTAATTAAAAATAAATAAATAAAAATAAGTAAATAAATAAATAAAAAATTAAAAAAATGCGCCATCTACACTATGGAAAAATATAAATATGAGAGACTTAGCAAGTCAGATGATGCGTTTTAAGATCTATAAATAAACATGATGTAGACATCTCAATAGGAAACGATAATTAACACGGAGATAAAAAGTTTTATGTGCTACAACGCTTTATCCCCTGAAATTCAGGATTTATCACTTGCCCAGAAAATAGTATTATTATATTTATGTCTGTTGACCTGTACATCTGTAGGCTTCGTAACATGGATGATGTTTTGGGGCTGAATAGCGTTAAAATGCTTCTGATTCTCCAAAACCTCTCAGGTTCGTGTGTAAATATTTCACCACAAAGAAATTTGGGGAAAATCCCATTCTGTGGCATAGGCTAGATCACAGAGACCCCCCATGTGCTCAGATGCTCATTGTACCTGCAAAAAATTCATGTTAAGATGATGTACACCATTGTTCCCCCCATTTCCTCTACTTTGCTCCAGATTCCTCTTCCTAGGTGGCCCAGAGCCCGAGGAGGCACCACAGAGTGCAGGGCTTGTTGTCTGCATGCCCCACGGGCTGCCTGGGGCCGGCTCAGGCACGGAGAGATGTAAGCCAGACATGAGGGGACCAGAGTCCTTAAGTCCTTATGTTCTCGGAAATTCTGTCAAGACAGTAAGCAGAAAAAAAATAAATAGTTTTGCAGTAGGAAGGACAGCGGTTGTGGAAGGCATGTGAGTGCGAAGAAAGAGAAGGATGGGCAACGTCTCCTCCAGGGCTCCTCCAAGGTTTGGGAACCAACATCCTAATCTCCCGTCTCCTTTTTTACAACAGCCACTACTAATGGAAACGTAGCAGGTCTAACTCACACGTTCGGGCGGAAGTGCCCTTGGGGGACCGCCCGTGCGCTCGCCCAATCCCGCCCGACTACAAATAAAGCACAGGATACGAGAGGTTGCTCCAGGAGAGCTCTGACCGAGCCACCTCTGTGACCCCTGCTGTCGCCGATGCTTCTCTGTGCATCGTCCAAACTCCCCAAAGCTCAGCCTGATCCCATCAGAGTCAGAGGGGTGGGGAGACAGGCCGTTAGGGGGCACGGGGTCCCTGCTATGTATGGAGGTGCGGGTGTGCGTCTAATAGACACTATCTGTGTAATTATCTCATGTAAAACACCTGTCATAAGTGCCACTTTGTACGAGCTCTGATGTTATGCTTCATGCTTTGCCTGCTGCCGGATTCCCTCTTGGGAACTTGGAGATCCCAGATCCTATTCCTCGCTCCACATCTGTTGCCAACTTTGTGACCCACCTTGTGGCTGGAGCCCAACAATGCGATGGTTTCTCTTTCCCTGAGCTTCACACGACTGTAGCCAAGGTTGACTACGCGGGATGGAACTCAAATCTACCCTTTCGTCTTTCTAAAAAATATTCTTGGGGCTGTTTTTTTTTTTTTAATGAATTCCAATATTTCACTACATTTCTATTCAAAGCTCCACTGGAGTGGTGGGCAATGGGCAATGGACCAAGATCAGAAATCCTGATGCAAGTGTCCACGCTCGGATGACCTCACGGGACAATGCTACCGAATATTCCAACAAGAAAAACTAACCGTAATTTTACACAGTGTCTCCTAGAAATGGTTAGATGGATGTTTAATCCCCATTATCACCTTATAGGAGCCCAGGATCACCCTGAGGCTAAAAAGTAGAGACCATCCAAAACAAAACAGGACCAAAGAACCCTACTGACCAATGGCTGTCATGAAGCTGGACGGAATAATCCCCAACAAACCAAATCTTCCCAGACTGACATCCAGGGGTGGGGGTGGGGGATCCAGGCATGCAGACTGCTCCAACATTTGAAAATCAATCCCTATAATTCATCCTATCAAACATCCAGAAAAGTCCTATGATCTCATCATTCAAAGTAGAACGTGCGTTTGACGGACTTCAACACTTTCAATACAAACTCTCCGGACAGTGAGGATGGAGAGGGTCTTCCTTCCTCGGTCAAGACGATGACAAGCGTCTAGGGCTGACACCGTGCTTCATAGTGAGAGCCTGACTCCTTCCCCTCTATGACTGAGAACAAGGTAAAGAGCCTCTCCCGACACTTTCTGTAGGACGCACACGCACACGCACACGCACACACGCAGGTGTAACTGGTGCAATCATGCGGGCTCCTTTCCTGCCATCCATCTCGTCCCGCTGTCATGCGCCAAGCTCGTGTGGGCAGAGGCTGGGCGGGGTGCACACGACAGCCCCGAACGGTCCTGCGCGACTCCCTGCGAATCTATGATTACTTTCCGAGCAGGCGTCATAGGCAAAAGTATGTAAATATTTCACATTTAAGGCGTTTTGGTGACAGCGGATCACTAACCTAATAGTAAAGACTCGGGCACACCCGTCAAGCTCTTTATTTTCCTCATTTCCTTTCATTCCCACGTGATGCTTTGGGCTTGCTCTTGAGAACTTCCAAGGGCAAGGACCTCTACTTCCCAGCGTGTGGATGAGAAGAACACCGTAGGGATGTGACATTTGTCTCTATGACACGATTCAGTACGTATCCCACTTAGGTCGCAAGTGACAGCCAATAGAAGAGTGCTCTATCATCTCTAGATGCGTTCTCTGCCCTTTTCTCCCTCATTGTCCTGGCGCACCCTATGGGGAGAGACAAACGGCGTCTGCAGGCCGCCGCACCTGGGCAGACGCCCTTGGCAGCGTTGCCTCGCTACTTAGAGCAGCTTGTCCTCGGAGGGCTCCGGGGCAGCCGCGAATGCAAGGCAAGGACGGACTCGCTGCAGGACACGTCTGTGCATTCGGAGGGATCCAACGCACACCAGGACACCACGTGCCGAGCCGACCAACATCCAAGTCTTGGAGGTCTGGTAAAAGTAGAACACACGGCCTGCCTCTAAAATCATTTCGCAGACACACAGCAAAATCCCATTTCTCTGTGTAACAACTTCTGGTGGGCGACGGCCAGCGATTTATCGCACCCAAGGAGGCGGGACTCGGAAACTAATCATTGTCTCTGGTTTTCGTTTATTTGGAAATCGCGAGAGGTTAATAGAAATCCCCAGGCTGTTCGGAATGCCTGGTAGCTCCAGAGGCTTTATTTGGTGTAACAGCGATTTCCTACGTTGCTTTGCACGTAGCATTAGTCTGAGTAATAACATTTCCTTTCATAACGGATTCCGGTCGCAATGTTTTCCAGCGTGATAGTGTAGGGAGAACATTTAGCAGTAATTTAGGTGATGTGAGGGACAGTTACGTAGTTAATCACGGCGCGCTTCAACAGCGGAGAAACGCTGACAACTCCAATCGTGGCTCACCTAATAATGTTACTTGGAGAAATTGTCTACACCACGGATGTTATCATTCTTACATCTTTATGAGAAAAACCAGCTTGCATTTTGCATATGCAGAAATTTATTTCCCCCAGCCGAATATATTACCGTAAAATAATAAATTTTCTCGAATTGTAATTGAGATATTTTGTTGACCTCCAAATCAAAGCGAAGGAACGGACGACAAATACAAAGAGGCGGATGCAAAAGAGATGGCTTGCATTTCGTTTGTAATGTAAGGAAGTGAAGTTATTTTAATTAGAAATAAAACGACTTCCTAAGTCTGCGTCTAGCGGACAGTTGGTAGCAAGTTGGTCTTGTCGCAGGCCGTCATTTGTGATTCTCAGGTCGCATTTGAAGGCTCTGCTTTGTACTTGCTGATATTTAACACGAGGCAGAGGAGCGTAGATAGTAGCATTTCGGGCTTCCAAGTGAAATTAATGGGGTTTGGCCCCTGGGCACCTCAGTTCTGTTGTGTGGGAGCTGTTGGACCCTTGTGTCCGCGGTTCTGCGGTGGTGGGTGGTGATGGTGGTGATGCACAGCCCCACAGGGGTGATGCACAGCCCCGCAGGGTTCTCAGCCTCGGGGATGGCACATGCATGCACCGCACATGGTACCACCGCTGTCGGAATCGGGACCAGCAACCGACGAAACCACATGCAAGGTGATCTGCATCACCCGCCGAGCACCTGCTCGCGAGCAGGACACGCACTTTGCACGCACCCCTGTGCGAAGTACGTTTGGAGCACGCCAGGGCTCCCGCCTGGAGGTAAGGAAGATCCACCTGTGCCATGGCTGCTGCCCTTCTGTCCACCCTCCTCCCCACAACCTCCCATGTGTATTTTATTTGTGGGGACTAATCGTCAGGCCTGAGATATCAAGGCACCTTCAACTCAGATGGCTTGAGCTCCAGCAGGTTCACTGGTATTAGCAGATAATAATTAAAAATGCCTGAAGGCAGTAAAGCAGTACGGTCTCCTCCCTGTGGCAACGTTCCTACCACGAGAGGCTTCTTTTTATTATTCTGAAAACCACACTATTATCCTAATTGTCGTTGTACAAGTGACCACGAGTGGGTATCCCAGAGGTTCAGAATTCTGACTCTCCGTGACATCTGAAATAACACGTCCCAGAACAGAGGCGCCAGCCATCACGTGGAGAGACATCACTGCACTTTGTTAGCCAAGTTTTTATTTACATTCTCAACCGAGACGATGATGATGTAAATTTTGTGATGCTACAGGAATCACTTTTGTCATTAAAACATAAAAATTTGTGAGCAGTCATTAATGACACTAGCGCCACTACTAGCCAGTTAAATGCCGCCTGACTTCGTAAAGCTCCTTATTCTCTGATGACTTCGGGCCCCTTCTCACAGCTTCCATCCCACAGACACCAGGAATCCAAGGAGTGCCTCAGAAATTATAGTTACTGGCTCACTCTACTACCTGGTACACCACCTTTGCCTTTTATTTGTGACAAGGAACTTCTTCCACAAAGTCAGCTTCAGAATTACGCAGGTCCCCAGCCCTTGCTCTGTCCTCCGCAGCACTGTGCCCTGACCCTCGAAGAACACCATTTATCTGGATCAAGATTGACCGTGTCTGTATAGGTCTTTCCTGGTACCCCATGGAGTATTTATAGATATGGGTAACCTCTCAGTGTGAGGGCCTAGAAAGTTATTCAGCACATCCAATGCTGGGCTTCTTTCAATTGGCTTGAACTTATATTCCCAATAGAGGAATTACCATGTCAATAAGAATATTAAATTAACTGGAATACTAAATGGTGCTTAAAGAAGCCAGGGATTAGGCAGTGATTAAAACCAGAGACAGAAATATATAGAGACAGAAATTCTGTTTAAATTCAGTGGGCCTCATTTATCCAGAAAGATCCAGTTTTTCCATTTTTCTAGAAGACTTTGTTTATTTATGAGAGACAGAGAGACGGGCGGAGACACAGGCAGAGGGAGAAGCAGGCTCCGTGCAGGGAGCCCAATATGAGACTTGATCCCAGGACCCCGGGATCATGCCCTGAGCCAAAGGCTGACGCTCAACCACTGAGCCACCCAAGCATCCTGTTTTTTTCATTTTTATAACCCCTTCATCTCTTCCTTCCAGAAGCTAATGTGACTATAATGCAGATGCAGAAGATTTCTGTAGAGAAATATTTTGACTTAGAAGTAATACAGCTTTCAAATAAACTCAAGAATTCAGTAAGCATGTCTTTAGGTAAAACTGATAAACTAATGCCAGTTATCTCATCTGGTTGTTACAAAAGCTGCCAAATACTTCTGAATTAGAGAATACTGTCAGCTGAGTTAGAAGAGTAGCGTAACTTTGCAGAAAAAATGGTGCTGCATCTCGCGACTGTTTCCTCCCATTCTTCATGTGCCCGATGCACCACATGCAAAGACAGTTTTGCACTCTCAGCTTTAGAATGAACGATGCACAAATGAGTTGCAATAAAATAAAGAAGGAAAATCATCGATCACTGGAGGCTTGTCCTTTGCCTAATGTCTTACTGCGTAACAGATTCTGCTTGAATTGCTAAATCATTTGTGTCTCATCTGTTTATGACGAATATAACAAAAAAATGAGATTTTCATAAATGCAGTCATCCGAAAATGCCAAGTCAAATGTGTAAAAGGCTTAGTAAGCCATGGTGTAACTTAGAAATAAACTTCTTTAAAACAAGCTCTGGTTAAATTTGCCATTTTATATTGACAGTTGTCGGAAAGAAATGACATTGAAAAAGTAAACCAGATTGCTCACTTATACATAAGGAGATTTTAACAATGTATATCTAGCCAGAACAAAATTTAGTTTTTAGTGTTTCAGTTGGAAAATGTATAACTAGATGAAGGCATTTAACACTCTGTGGAAATATATATCTTTGACATTTGGGGGAAATAATGTTCTATGTTGAATCTATTTCAAAAAGCAAAAGAAATTCCACAATATTGGTTCCCTACTCCTTTGGTTTCTAAGTATTCATGTGCCCCTTCCTTCTACTACCATTTTTTTTTTCTAAGAAAATAAATGGCAACCACAAGTCTTCTTTAAATAATATGTACTTGGGCCAGATGATAACAGCACATGCTGCCATTTATATTCATTTTATGAATACAGGTGAGAAGTGAAAACACCAAAACCAGCAGTTCACAAAGTGAACTTGGATTTTCTCGTATCAGTCGTGATTTGAAAGGACAAGCAAAGAAATAAAACATGTCATTGAAAATGTTTACTATTAATAACCAATATTGTGAAGACACAACAACTTAAAAAAAAAAAAAAAGAACAACTTGAAGGAGTTCCCAAGAGTTTTAATGTGTATGAAAACTATCAGCTGGCTGATACTTGATTGATTTGAAATTCCCGAACTTGTGGAATCACGAGGATAGGTGCAGCCGAGGTAGCTGTAGGGAGAGAGAGTGGTTCAGGTCTATGCAACACTCCGATATGGTTGGCGCGGCCGGAGGCACCGAGGACCTGTGGTGGGATTCATCTTCGGCCACTGCCACTACCTGGTGAGTCTCCATCCCCTGAGGGCTGCTCCTTGGAAGCCCATCCCCTCAGGATTCTGGTTTAGCTTCTTTTCCCCAACCTTTATGATCCAAAACTCATTCATCTCCCCATGTAATTACTGACATCCTTCACTGGGAATCCTTCCTGGTAAGGACCAGAACAGAAGCAACTTGAATCAATAATTTGCAATATTTCAAAAGTGAGTCGCTAAGAAGGCAATTTTTTTCTGTAGTTCCTTAACATCTTACCTCCTCCTCCTAGGTAGTGAAGTGTAAATTGATTGCAAACTGAAATGTATATCTGACCAGAGGTTTAAAAATTGGATGTGGAATATTTTATATTGCTATACATTGACATACTTGTTTTTGAAAACAAGGGCATAGTCCTATGCACCCTCTATGTATACAGAGGACTGCTAATTTGTTCATTAAGGTAGGCAATAAATATATAGTGAATATGAAGTATGCACCAGACACAGATATGTGAGCGGAAGGCTATTGGGGGTGCTTCTGCTATACTGTAACTCAAGTACAGCTGGCCTCAAGGAGATACTTTGAGGACGTGGCCAGTTTCCCATCAAGCCTTTTAGGACGCAGCTTGGGACTGAATCCAAATCCAAAAAAGCTGACAGGCTGGAGGTTGTGGCTGGCTCGTTACTCTAAGTGCAGAATGAAGACAGATGGCTACATCGGGAAAGGTGGGCACTGCCATGGATCACAACTGATCCACTTAGGAGGGAGGCATGTGCATTAGTCAGGGTTTACCAGAGAAAAGAACCGATATAGAGAGAGATCATAGGAGATTAATTATAGGAATTAGCTTATGTGATTGTAAAGGCCAAGAGGGCCTACCATCTGCCCTCTGTAAGTTCAAGGACCAGGAAGGTTGGTGGCGTAATCCCAAAGACCCAAGAACCAGAGCACCAGGGTCCAAGCACAGGGGCACATTCACGTCACTGCTACAAAGAGAGTGAAAATTCGTCCTCCCTCCACCTTTCTGTACTATCCAGGCCCTCAATGGACTGGATGATGCCCACAGTGGAGAGGATGGGTCTTCTTTACTCAATCCATCTATTCAAATGCTAACTTTTCCAGGAACACCCAGAAATGACATTTTTACCGGCTACCTGGGCTTCCGTGAGACCAGTCAAGTTGACACATAAACTTAAACTTTATAATCCCTTTGCGTCAACATAAAATAGCCTCTTGCCTATGGTCTATAAATTTCAAATTCAAATCCAAATCCTCCAAAGACAGAGAGAAGATGTAAATTCTACTCATTCTAAAAACATTAAGGAAAAGAAACAGGGTAAACACACACAGAAAATAGGAGGAACAAAATAAGAAAAACCAATAAATTCAACAAAAGTTAGGATCATTAAAACCAAAGAAAGATCGTTCTTCAACTATGCAATAAAGTGTTGTTATTGCTCATTAAAACAGTAAACACCTCCCTGTAAAGGGTTCAGGTGACCACACCTGGGCTGGCGTCTGGGTCACAACTTCATGAGAGTTCTGGAACCAGAACCATCCAACTAAGTCGTTTCTGGATTTCAGAACCAGGAAACTGCAAAGTGATAAATGTAAGTGGCTTTAACACATTGATTTTTAATACAAAAATATGTGAGTAATAAGAAGGGGAAGGGAACAGTAAAATAAGATACCTATATACAGGCGAGATTCAAATATATAGATAGACGCGTATGGAATACAGGAGTCATGTGAGGATTGACAAGAAAGAACAAAATGCCATTTTTTGAAACACATACATGATGGCCTATGTGGAATGCTTAATAGTTTTAACAGGCAAAAATCAGGAAAAAAATGTTGCATAGTCATTTTTTTGATACATAATTAAAATGAAAAGTAAATGACACGTCAACATGTCATCGACGGAATTTGTAATCTTCAATGGTAGTGTAAATAGAAAAAGATATCATTTACAAAAGAAGGAAAGTCTGATACCTATAAATTACACATAATGGGAAACCTACATGGTTCCTATAGAATTACAGACACATCATTGAAAGACGTCCGCGTATAGCTAATAAAAGGTGTGGAGTTCAGGGGTGTAGAGGAAGGCTCGATTTCAGAGAAGTGGCAGTGCTTCTGAAATTGATTTATAGACTAAATTCAATTATAGTCAGGAACCATGGAGAGATAACATAAATCTGAGTCTATTCCTGAATTTATAGGGAGAAACAAAAGGCCGATGATACCCATACAATTCTGAAAATAATATGGTAGGGGAGCTTGTTCAACCAGAGAGGATTTCTTGAATATGACATAGCATGGAAATAGCCAAACAGAAAAGGAGGATAGAATTATTTCTATTGAATTTTTAAATGTCTGAACAGTGGGACAAAGTGAAAATACGAGCCACATTGTGGAAGATATAACTTCCATGTACTTCACTGATAATGGCCTAGGATCCAGCCTACTAAAGAATTCACACAGACCCAAAGACCAACAAACAAGACTCACAATGTGATAGAAAAAGAATGTCAAGGGACTTGAAAAGGACGTTCAAAAAGTAAATTATACTCCCGGAACATGACATCATCCCAACCCGATTAATATGCAGGAAGAGCAAACTCGAAGTGAAAGTATATACACAGTGCAACGGCCAAGAAATCACAAATAAAAACAAAAGATTTGCTAATTGTGAATATCTGTCTATCTATCTATCTATCTATCATCTATCTATCTATCTATCTATCTAAATATTAGCAAGGAGAACTCATCTACCCATTCAGATCAAGCCAGATCCTGTAACAGATGCTTCGACTAGTATTTGTAAACATCTGCTCTACCTGAAGACGCTCTCCGGCACGTCACCCTCTTCCCAGTACATACGCCGGAGAGATGTATGCGCTCATGCCCGGAGAGACATTTGAATGAATGTCATCGACAGGAGACCAAATCAATAATGGCGCATTGTTCACATAACTGGGCCTAACGTGTAGCACTTGCAGGGACTAAATACCACACGGAAGTTGCAGAAGAAAAGCAAGTGGTGGAAGCGTCCTAGATCCTAGAAGCACCGTTCAGGCCGTGAAAACGCCACCTCGGACCGGGTGGTTCAACCACAGACATTCACTTCTCAGGGCTGCGCAGGCTGGGGCACAAGGTCAAGGGGCCGGCCAGCTCCGAGTCGGGGAGGGCCTTCCCGGAGGGCAGACGGCCCTCTTCTCCTTCTGTCCTCGCGGGGTACACAGAGGGCCCTACCCGTTCTCTGAAGGACACTAATCCCAACACAGGGGCTCCCCGCCTTGACCTTCTCTAAACCTGATTATTTCCCAAATGCTCCACCTCCAAACACCAGCTCACTACTGGGTAGGGCTTCAACACACGGATTTGGGGGGCGCACAGACATTCAGTCCGTAGCAAGAAGGCTACACCAATGTGTCACTCACTGAATACTCTCAGACCAGTCGTGCACGTATTATGTCTGTGTGCGTAAGGAGATGATTTTAGAACACTCGTGGGAGGTCAAACAGGAAGAAAATAGACCAGATATTGGACAAACATACAGACATAGCTGTTGTGTTTATTTTTAAAAAGAATCTGGAACATACGGGTTCCTGGGCGGCTCAGCTGTTGAGCGTCTGCCTTCGGCCCAGGGCATGATCCTGGGGTCTGGGGATCGAGTGCCACGTCGGGCATCTCCCTCTGCCTGTGTCTCTGCCTCTCTCTCTCTCTGTGTCCCTCATGAATAAATAAATGAATAAATAATCTTTAAAAAAACCTAGAACATGGTTGGTAAAGTAATAACATTTGTCCAAATATGAGAAATAACTCTATGGCCATTTTTTTTTTATACTACTACTTACCTTCTTTGTGTGTCTAAAATATTTCAAAATATGAGAGAAATTCTGCACGAGTGGGCATCCTGGAAACCCGAGGGGTCCTGCACAATGTGTCACACGTGGCCTGTCTTTGGGTTGGAGGATCGTGTAGAACAGGGTGCCGGGGCCCAGGCTGCACCGTTGCTTCCTCGGCCTGCAGTCACCAGAGCTGGAAAACCGTGAGTCCTGATGAGGGCACAAAGGTCCAGGGTGGCACAGGGTGGGCCTCAGAGCCCGCCTTGGGTCCAAAGGGCAGCAGGTGCGCCCGGCCAGCCCACCGCGGGCCCCTGGGACAGTCACCTTCGTGAGCTCGGGATCTTCGGTCCAGGGGCCCTTCCTTGCGTGGTAGGACAGGTCGTGAGCTCACTCTCAAATTCCAGGGGAGCGAAGTGTGTTATGTAGGTGCTGTCACCAAAAATGGGGTGTTTCCCTCCTACCATCCCCAGGGCCCCAGGTCGCCGGTATTCCACGTCTTAATTCACGTGTGCAGTCCTCACGCGATGCACGTTGAAAGTCTGGTTTTACGGTTATGCATCAAGTAATAAACTGAAACTACCTCCAGTTATGTCGTATGCAGGCTGAACAAGCCTGGGATGATTTTTTGTTTGTTTGTTTTGTTTTTTAAAGACAAGAGGTAAACCCAGGAGTCACTGACGAAAACAAAGCAACAAGGAGCAGTAAACGCCCCATTTCCTATTTATGGGATAACAGAGTCTTCACACTATTTGACGCAGCAACGGCCCCTTCCTGGGTGGAGGAACCGTGAGTCTGAGGGCCAAGAATGAAGGGAGATTATTGCGTCGTAACATGGGGCCTGGGAACCACGACGCCCCAATGTCTTGTGTTGGCGACCCTCCTGTTCTCCTCCAGCCCCTGTGGTGGGAGCGCACCTCCCTCTCGCCCTGCCCGGGGGCCTGGGCCATGTTCAGACGGGATCCGGTGCAAATCCCGGGATCCTTATTTTATGTTAAATTAGCACATAAAAGCCCCATGAGCAGAGACACCCTGTTGGCTTGAAGGATTGTGTCACTGAGGATCAGCAAAGTGAGGGCTGGGTGGTGGGGAAGGCCCCTTCAGTCGCCGCCCAACCAAGTCTCGTATTTTGTACGAAGGCCTTGTAAAGTGATTTAACAGAGAGCAAGATGCTGGCCCCCTAAACACGGCTGCGGAATACTTGGGAGATTTTTAACTAATTATCTTACTCCAATAAACAGTGAAAAGAGGCACTGAAATTTTATGTGTTCAGAAAAGGGACTAAAATGAGTGATGAAAAGACGGTAAATAAAAACGTATACGAAGCGTTGAAGTAATATCTTCTCAAGCAAGAGTGACGGTGAGGTAATCTGATTATAAACACAGATGTCTGGAAATTTCATTACACAGCTTGCTGATTAGGGAGCGCTACATCTGGCCTTGAGGCAAGCACTTGGGCTGATAAAGCTATTCCACTTGGAATACTTTATTTTTCATTATATGCTCAATAATAATGTGATTAAAAAACAAAATTGCATTCAGATCGTTCTGTGGCTGTTCATGTTCTCCATCCCACGGGGAGAGCGGGAATCGTGTGCCACCCCTGCGTTAAGGATTTCATCGGGCGCTGAGACTCACCTAAGACATTGAATTTGTGCCTACAATAAACGAAATTATTTTTGACAGATTTATCATAAAAAAAAGGTTTAATATGCACAAGGTCCTGCGAAAGTAGCATCTTGCGGCCCGCTACAGATCCTGCTGACGATGGTCACACTCCACACAGTGGCGGGGACTGACGGGATATTTAACCCGCTAGCGACAGTGGGAAACTCAGAGCTGGTTTTTCAGATGCGTCCAGCGGTGAGAAATCGTGGACGTATCTCCGTCCCACACGCGAGTCCCCAGCACCCCTATCACCTGGGGAGGAGTGGACATCCATCCCGCATCTTGATGAGCGCGGCCCACGTCAGCATTACAGACACACGCAAACAATGTAGGAAAATATGCAGATAAAGCAAGACCTTACCCACGATGCCACCGCGGGGAGAACTGTGCCAGCGTCGCTCCCGGGATGGGAACCAGAGCAACAGAGGGACGGACAGACAGCGAGGGAGACACAAGACCATCCTCTACACGGGGTGTTTCTAGGATCAAATCCAATTTGCTTGGGTTCATTACAAGAAAAGTAGAAAGAGTTCAACAAAAGACTGACATTAAGATACGTGTGTCTTTGTTTCAAGGTGCGCCTCGCTAAAGACAGAGGAGCAACACCAAGCTTCTAAGAATGCCAAGAGGGCTGCGATCATTACGAACCACGAGTGTCCGTCTCCCGGTTGTGCGTGGCCCCCTGCTGTAAGGACAGAGATTGAACGTGCTTCCGAGTGCGTGACTCTCCGCTCAGTACTGCTTACCGCCCGGCCATGTGCAATAGCTTCTCTAACCTCCTCGTAATCCCACACGCGTGTCTGACGCTGATATTCACGGAGAAATGCTCCACTCTTCCTCGCTCATAACCTCTACGTTCTCGGGCCCTTCATTCGCGTCCCTTGGACGTGGTGGGTAGTAGCCATGGGCGTTTCCTTCGGCCAAGGCTTGCGTGTGCTTGGGGCCTGCTATTCTTCATTGCTTGCTGGTCACTCCTGCCTCCTTGGGCTCCTACACACGTGTGGGGCAGTTTTGTTACCCTCAGAATCCCTTACTCCCCCGTTCCTTGATTGGAGGCGTGTTTCTTGATCCTATTCATCGTAGTTTCACGATTAGGCCTCATGGCATTTCAGATCTTATACGACGACGCTTCCAGTTTGCTGTATCATTGTCAAGAGCGGGAACGAATTCTCCAGACGCCATGTTCCCACCTTCTGATGTGTGTTGTGTGAGGAAGTGTTGACTCAACGGCCTGGGTTGGGCAAACCCTGCATATTCCTCAGCCAGTTTGCACCCCAGCCCTTGCACAGCCTCTGGGCCCTGAGCCTCAGGGATATTGTGTGGGGTAGAGCATTTCTGCAAGGCTGAGGCCTCGAGCTCATACCCGTCTGCTGAGGTAGTTCATGCTGAGGACGTGATCGGCGGCCAATACCTGCTGTCCTGCTGGGGCTGCAGAGCGTCCATCCCTGAGGTCGCAGAGGTCACTAAGGCCACAGAGGTGCTACAGGCCTACACCATGGGCTCCCCAGGAAGACCCCTGGACACCCAGGCCAGAGCAAGCATCCCTGTTGGCAACACTTGAAACGTGTCACCTCTCATCGCAGGGAAGATTGTGTCCCATGCAATTCCACCGAGAGAGGCTCTGTGATCTGGGGTGTCCGCCCCCAGAGCCCTGAGAAGTAAATACCTGCTGTCCACGAGCCCCCAGTCTATAATATTCACTTACAACAGCCCAACCAGACCAGGATATAGTCTTTTGCTCATCTATCACTAGGAGGAAATGCACCTTGAATTTCCAAAACCCCAGACCCTCTAGTCATCTATCTCAGAGCGTTCATGACTATATCGACCCTTTAAAATTCATTTTACTGGGATGCCCGGGTGGCTCCGTGGTTGAGTGTCTGCCTCTGGCTCAGGGCGTGACCCCGGGGTCCTGGGATCGAGTCCTGCAGGGAGCCTGCCTCTCCCTCTGCCTGTGTCTCTGCCTCTCTCTCTGTGTCTCTCATGAATATATAAATAATAAAAAAATAAAATTCATTTTACTAAGAGATGAAAAAGACACATTCCTAGCTCCGTGAAAAACTTAGAACAGAAAGTCGTTTCCAAGTTTCTATTAGCACGTGTACCTGACTGCACTTATGCTGAGTGAGGAAGGAAAGAGCTGACCTGGCCGTCCCCTGGAGGCCGGAGAGGCACCGGACGTCAGCGCGGGCACCGGGTGGGGACCCACAGCCCTGGGTGAGGGGCGCTGCGTGTGGCCGAGGCTGCCACGCTGGTCTTGCAGAGACACCCACAAGAGAAAGATCACCTTGCCTAATTTGAGAATCCCGTACACGATCTCTGCATTTCTCCGAGCTGAGGCAATCTATTGAATTTTTTAGATGACTGAATCTTTCAGGCTGAGTTTTAGAAAATTTAGAACATAAGTAATGTGAACTTTATTATTTTGAATTTTTTATAACCTCTTAAATTGATTTGAGTTCAGTTTTTTTGTGTTGTTGCTGTTGTTTTACTTTTTAAGAAATTAATTTTGGGTTTTATCATTCTTGCCACTTTTTGTAGGGGGATCCTTTCTATTTTCTTCTTTTGTAAGTACGCGTCGTGTACCTGTAAGGTGTACCATGAGAGGACAGCCAGGTGCACCCGGACGCCGTGACCTGACTATCACGCCACGCTCTTGAGCGATCCCTTCACACGTCACCGTTTCCCAGTGTGGTGAGGGCACCCGGAATCTGCTCCCAGCATCCTCCCGGCAGACGACCCGGTGTCATCAGCTGCGGCCTCTCGCCTGACGTCAGAGCGCTCCCTTAGTGGTCCTGCAGAACGGCTGCCTTCTGCCCTGTGGCCGCAGCCCCCTCAGCCCTGGCTGGTCCCTGGGGCCAAGCCTGGAGCCTGTCCGCAGGGGTGACCTCGCACTGGGATGGGCCCGGCCCTGAGTCTGAGGGGTGTCCTGGTGCACGGGAGGGTCAGGGATACAGTCTGAGCCCCAGGTGAGCAGACGCTGTGTCCACAGGGGCCAGCCCGGAGTCCGGGTCTGTGGGGGCCGGCCTGGCCCAGGGAGGGGCTGCAGCTGTGTGAGCAGGTGCCTGGGCCGGGGACGCCGGCCTAGCCCTGGTGTGGGCCGTGGGGGAGACATGGGGCCTCTTCAGTTGGGCCAGAGTGATGCGCTGGGGGCGGTGGCTGTCCCTCCTCCTCCTCCTCCAGAGCCCCTTTGCCCAAATCTGCATCCACCATGTGCTGGGATCTCTGCCCTGGTCGTGGAATGATGAGGAGAGTCCTGGTCATCGGAGGATTGTCTGGGCGCTGAGGGTGAGAGGTTTAACTAGCTCCTGAGTCCTGCTGACCCCACCCTCTGTCCCTGGGGCCGGGGGCTGGCCACACAGCACCTGCCTGTGGTCCTCAGCTCTCCTCGCAGCCTCCCTTATAAACCCCAAGTCACAAGTGAACATTTGGGGTTCCGGCCCACAGAATGGTCTTGGAGAAGGAAGAACTGGGGAACAATCCTCCAATGACCCCAGGGACTCCCCTCATCATCCTGCTGGCTCATCCGACTCCTCCCGGCACTCCGTGTCTAAACCCGACCTGTGGGCTTAGTACCTGACCTCAGCGACTGCTCCTCTCCCTTGCTTCTCCCAAGCCGGGGGATTGTGTCCTACTTACTGCCCAGAGGGATGTGTCCTTCGCCTGCTGCTTTGTCTCAGAATCCCCATATTTCCCGTCCTCTTGCACAGATTCCATCAGCGCACCTTCAGGAACCTTCCCCCAGTCTTCATGCCAGAGCTTCCATCTCGAGGTGGATTTCCTCCCCAGGATTCGTATTGTACTCGGATTTGACTGCAGCCATGGAAGAAAGCACGATTCTCATTTTCTTTATTTTCTGCTTCTATTATTCTCTGCGCGAGCTCTTCTCTGCTCTCCGTAGACTCCACAGAAGGCTTGTCCACATTGCTCAGTAAAGAACGAGCTGCCGCTGCTGGCTCCCGTGCCCTCCAGCTCCCCCAGCGAGCCTCGGGGCCGCACTGTACCACCCTCTGGCATCCCCAGAGCACTTTCCTGTTTGCGTTTGCTCAGAAAGTCCATTCTTTGTCTTTCTTTCCGGAACCTGGCAGCGAACCCTTGCCACCTGCTTTGTTAGTTGTAGGGAGGTTTTGGAGGATATGCTCCCTATCACCATGGAAGAAAACAAAACAAAACAAAAAACAGCCACCACCTCTATACAATTTCCAGTTTTTCTCTACCTATAAAATACATTTACTTTCTACACATTGGAATCATTGACTTTGGGGAGGAAAGGTCTACAGTATAAGAAAGATAAATGAAATGACTTCCAAGAAAGAGCGAGACCTTGTCTCTGATCAGTGGATGTAAGGGATAGTTCATTTTATGGATGACTTCTTTTTTTTTTAATAATAAATTTATTTTTTATTGGTGTTCAATTTGCCAACATACAGAATAACACCCCCCCGTGACGGAGAACGGAACACACGAACTCAAAATATGCCAGCTTGGCATGTGGGTCATTTGGGGTTGAAGACAATCATGATGGCCTAAGAGACTCACGAAGAGGTGCTTCTTTTCTTTTTGCTTTACTTCCCCTTAAAAATCTACCTTGGGGGCCTGTGCCAGGAAGACAGCTATCGCCAGAGAAAATATATCAGAAAGACTGAGTTGTCTGGCATGTGCACTTGCCCAAGACTTGCTCTTGCCATTTACCTGTGAATTGTCTTCCTCCCTTTTGAAGCCTCGGGCCCCGAGCTCCTTCTCCTTAGCTCAGGATGGCATATGTGCCCCAACTGCCTGACTCTCTGGGGCCCCATGCTTTTGGGCCTCCCTTGTACATACGACATTAAATTTGCTTTTCCCCCTCCTGTTAACTTGCCTTGCATCAATTTATTTATTAGACCATCCAGAGAAGCTAAGAGGAAAGAAGGGAAACTTTTTCCCCTATAGCAGACAGCATACTGCTATTTTTCTTAGTTACAGTGTCATAATATTTAAGACACATCATTCCTTTTTTTGGCTACTAATCTTAACTAATAACTAATTTAAACTGCTAGTAGGTCACCAGTATTTTCTGTGAAGCCTATTTCTTTTTCTTTTTTCTTTTAAAGGGTATTTTATTTTAAGTAGGCTCCATATGCAGAGTGGGGCTGGAATCAGAACCCTGAGATCAAGAGTCACATGCTCCACTGACTGAACCAGCCAGAGGCCTCGAGGCCTATTTCTTTATTTTTCTAGTTATGGTATGGTAATCTTCACAAATCCAATTTCTGAGGTTTTTTTATTTCCTTAAAAACTTTAAATCTCCTTACTGATTTTCTATCTACTAATTCTGTCAATTACTGAGTGACAGAAGACTGTTTGCATTCTCAAAAGAAAAAAATTACTGTGTTTGTCTATTCAGTTTTATTAATTTTTGCCACATGTGTTTAAGAGCCCTGTTGTTAGGTGCGTACACATTTAGGACTGTGTTACTGTCTTGGAGAACTGACCTGGCCCCTCTGTCCATTATCTTCATCCCTCATAAAATTTCTTGTTTGTTACTAATGAAGCTTGTCAAGCTTTACTTTGACAATTTTTTGCCTGTATTATCTTCTTTTATCTATTTATTTAAATTCATCTATGTCTTTATATTAATGTAGACAGTTTGGTTTGATCTTCTTTTCTATCCAGTCAGGTTAGCCTCTGTCTTTTCATTGGGGTATTTGAAAAGTTCGCATTTAATGTGATTTTTGACATATTTCTGTGCATCTGTATGCTTTCTCTATTTTTTTAATCTGTAACCCTTTCTCTTCCTTTTCTATATTTTTAAAATTATTTTATCTTTCTTATAGAATTAGTATTTATGCTTTTATCAAAGGAAGGTTAGTGCATTTTTCTAGTTTTTTTTTTTTTTTTTTTTTTTTTTTAATGACAGATATGCCCTATTGATATGCACTCAGAGAGGAGTAGCTAGCTAACACCAGAAGGGGCAGGTGCTTATGTGTGTGTATGTTGGGGGGTTAGTGGGGAGAAGAAGAATGACATTTACATAATGGCAACTAAAAGCCAGATGTTTTACCTCCATTTACCCTTCAACTCTGAAAATAGTGTCATCACTATTTTCAAATGGTTTTACCCCTCTTCAGATGCTCATGATTTTGATGACACTATATATATTCTGAATCGAATGTCTCTGAAGCTGATTTGACATTCTCAGATAAAATATATTTATTAATATATATTCTTATAATATATTCTAATGTATTCCTCACCCCCTAACCCACACTGATTTGAAATATTATGGGAAAAGCTTACCACAAATTTAACATCATATCACTTGTTTTAAATATGGCACTCAAGCTTTCTAGAGTGCTAATGACATTTAAAATACTGTCATTTTTAAACAGTTTTAAAATTTCAACTGTTTTTTTAAAAATGTTCTCTTGGCAAACTTCTAATGTTTGCTAGTTTCCAATTAAAGGAAATGCTAAATAACAATCCAGAATTCATTTTGAGCATATGTTCAGGTGAAATGAAAGATGGGCTTTTTAAATGACATAATTAAAAATGTGTAAACATCAATGTTCTTTAAAATGTAATTATTATTTTTAAAAGCATTGTAAAGAAATGAAAGTGATGATTATCTAAGATGATAATAAGAGCTTTCTCAAGGTTGACTTATTGTTATAAAGAGATATATATGTATATATTATGTATCTGTATACATATATCTCCTATCAGGATTACTTTCTTAGATATCCTGGAGCCCTGAAAGACTATACCCATATTAAAGTGAATACTCGTGGTATCTACATCCAGGAAAAGAGTTTGTTTTTTAAATGGTGACCAGGGAAAAATCTTAAGTGATCATACTATTCAAACTTGGCACTGTCTTCTCCAATTTATCCACCTAAAGCCTATTGGCAGAGAAGGTTCTTAAATCACTACATTCCTCGGGGAAGCAATAATTGAGTTCTGCACAACAAATATGTCACCTAACAAATGTCTCCATGCCTGAAATAAGTGTAGACATATGCCAGGTACAATGGTAAACACAATGGATGCTTTATTTTATTTCTATAGGTGAACATTTTAGCAGACCCCCCGAACACTAAAATGATTGCCTACACTCCCATTTCTAAAAAAAAAAATAATAATAATAATAATAATAATAATAATAATAATAATTGTGGGTTTATCTGAGATTTCATTTTCAGAAGTGGAAAACAAATATAGAAGAAAAAGATATTTTTTTCCTACCTTGGCCAGAAGCTCACATTGCTCCATCGGTGGTTTTGGGTAGGTATTTGAAATGAAAAGTCAAGGGCTATCACAGGAGGAAATTTCTGCTTATATTGGTTACTTGTTCCAAATTCTGCCTTAAGAAATATGAACTTAACTTCTTCCTATAACAGTTGTGAATATCCTTCTCAGAACGTTTTACCAACACCTGAGTGGATTTTTGATAGTTTATTCTATTAACCAATAATAATAATAGTTACATTATTTTTTTATGTGTGGATTATGCATTTTTGATCAATCTACAAACACTTCTCTTTATTCCCAGCACAGTCTGGTCTAATGGAAAAAGTAAAGGACTAGGAATGGGACGACAGTAAAGCAGATTCCACAGCCTGTGGCATGCAGAAAATGACCAATACAGGTTAATTGTTGTTGCCATCACTGATATGTGGGGCCAATAAATGCATGACTTTGGGCAAACTGCTTGAATTCTCTCATATGTTAAAGTGGCCTGTCTACATTCTGGGGTTGCAACAATAGTATATGAGATGAAAGAGGATTAAAAATGCCTTGAGAAATGAAAATTGACAATCTAAAATAAGACATTATCATTACCCCCAACAAGCTTCTGGACTTGCCTCCTCATTAGCTGGTGCATGATCCTGGAATGCAAAGTGGTTTTATCATTTACTGCAAGAGGTAAAATCAAGTCAGGAAAGCCCACTCTATGTACAGAGGATATAATCCACACTAACTCTAAATATAAGGCAATACTGGCTTCCTCCACTTGTGGTTTTCAAATCGTAGCTTGACTTCCACCAATATGGACAACTGCCCACGGGCTATGTCTGGTGCCTCATCTCCTTAGTTAGCCTCACCTGATGTAGAAAAGTACTCCCACATTGGCTCCGGGAAGGTGCTCAGAGAGTTACCTGTAGGTTGGATCAATACTCTGGTTGGCGGTAGCTAACTCTGATGGAGGTATTCACATAGATAATGTGTCCCCAGTGACCCATTTTGTCCACTCAAATAAACCAAGTCTGTACAGATCTTCAGGTGATTTTCTTATTTTAAACCTTTCAAGATGTTGTGCAATCTAAACACAGTGCAGGGATGGGGAGAAGTAGTCATGGCCAATAATGGTTTACTCTGTAATAAGGCTCCACTCACTAGTCTTGCTTGTAAACATCCAAATATGGTGATTGGAACCTCTTTCCCATAATCCCAGAAACACCACTCCACTGATGTAAGCTCTGAGGCATGTTCAGATTGGTGCGTAGGTAGCAGCCTTTGGCATCAAAGCACTGGGATAGCTAGTACTTCCCAAACACAACACCCATCCTCTCACCATGCCAACACACAGGCATGACCAGGGTGTCTACCAGCCTTCAGAGGCTTCCTGGGCTGGCAGATGATCATCGGGGGAGCTGTCTCCCCCAGGCCCTGGTCCTCCTACTGTCACTTCCCCAACACACCATCACCAGATGACAGAGCATTGGAAGATGCTGTTTAAGATGGAGTAAGAATAATAAGTTATCCAGATGCTGCCTTCATCAGCTTTGGCAGTGGACTTCTCAGGCAGGAGTCCAGAGCAGCCACTGGCTGAGGAGGTGCCATAGATCAAGCCTCACTGATGCTGGTCTTCTCTATCGGGACCAGCTCCAGCTTGCCATCATGTGTGATGTAGGCCTAGCAGACCTGTAATGTCTCATGGGTAGCAAACCAGGTATCTCCCAAGAACCTAATGGGCACCCAGTTGCAGCCTAGTTTAACCTCAGTGTTTGGGCTAGTTTCTTCAGCATAGGTCAGCGGTAGCTTGGAAGCAGTAAACCAGAAGCTACGTGAAGCTCTTTCTTATAAGATTCCATGTATACATTGGTTTTGGACTCAACCTCCACAGCATCAGTGGCAAAGTCCTTGAGGACATCTGTGCTGTCTTCCTTCACCAAGAGGTCAGTGAAGTTGGAGGAGGTCAATGGGGCTGAGAACTTGCATTTCCAGAGACTGATGGTGGTTTGCAGGGCTTCCTGCAGCGCATCTACCTCACTGTCCTCACACAATAACTGGCAGAAGGTGATGTGGGGGGAAGATGCTGTGTGCTTTGTTCTTCTTGTAGCTCTGCTTTGACTGTTGCCCAAACCAGGAGAGCTTGTGTGCTGAGGGGCTGGTGGGTTGGAGGTAAAGGATGTATTGAGGTCATCCAGAAAGGAGTCACCAGTGTGGGAGAACCACCAATCCCATGGCTTTTGAACACTTCTTCCTCCTGCAGATGCCAAGGCTTTTTGTCATCTATAACTCTGGTCAGGGCCCAAACCAAGGAAGGGACAATACTCTCAATGTTAAACCATCCACCCAGCACTTAATTTAAAGCCTTTGAGAAACTGGGTCTCAACCCAGATCTATAAAGAATTGACTTCTGGGTCTACTACCTAGTCAGCAGTGACTGATATATTCCTCACCATGGAGCAGGGCTGCTCCATGGGCGATCATGGTTGCCCTACCTTCTTCACCTGGTCTCTAGACTCCCACTTTCATGACTATATTACAACTTTAGAAGCTCTTTTCAAAATTATAATAAATGAAAAATTAAACCACTGAATGCTTAAACACTACAGTTAAAAAAGAGACAGTTAACCTTTCTCCTCAATCCCTACCTTATGGAGAAGGAAGGATAATCTCACTTAAAAAAGGAAGCATACAACTTACACCAAGTTATTGATATGGAAATTCTCAAACCATGAAAAGAATCCCTATTGTTTTACATAGTTAATATTGGGACCAAAGAAGCAAAATGTGATATGGTTAGTACCGGGGTCTAATTTGGGGTCTGCTGTGGAAGACCTTAGGAATGCTGAATATATTGTTGAGCTTTTCTGACTTTTTTTTTATTTTAAAATGAGAATATTGGGAGTGATGGGGTGAGACCCTTCCACACTGAGTCCTTCATATAAATCAATGACAAAATCTGGGCTGATTATGAGTAGCCACTTGGGGGTATAGGAGAATGAATAGAATCAGGGAGATGGATGGGGAGTCCATACATAGAAAAGAGAGGACAAGATAAGTTCCATTTTAAGGGCATGTGGCTCTGAGCTAAGTTGACATTGTTATGAGTTGGCAAGAGAACTGGTAGGAAATGTATAGTGATCTTTCTGTCAAAAAAGCCCCAGAGAACTGATACTGGAGAATCTGTGGGTGCTGGGGGGAGCTTTGAAGTCCCATGGGTAAAAGATACAGGGTGAGGATGCCCATATCACTGACTCATCACAGGAAAGTGCATGTGTGAAAGAGACAAGCGCAGCCCAACTAAAGACAAAAAATCTAAATTGGGACTGGAGCTGCCATCCAGCGTTTCAGCCCAAGTCAAGCCAGGGTCATTACTTGTTAAAACAAAAGACAGTGTGCAGAAGAAAACAAATAGCTTGAGGACAGATCAAATAAGGAGATAGAAATTTTCCAATGTAAGCAATAGAAAAGAAAAGGGTTTAAATATATATAAATGTAACACTGGCGACCTGTTAGTTCATATGAAGTGGTTCAGTATTATATATAAATGTAGATGGAATTACTAGGCAGAAGAGAAAATGGATGAGAAAGTCTTTGGAAGAAATAATAGCCAAAATTTTCCCTAGTTTGATGAAAGATGGGAATCCACAAATACAATAGCCTCTACAGTAGATGTAGTTTTTCTTCTGCCAAAAATCGAGGTTGCAAACTATACCCAAACACCATAAACAAACCAGAAATCACATTTATTCCAACCTGGGCTTCATCCCTGGGAAGGTAAATGGACAATGCACCCTGCTCTGGGGGTACAGCCCTCTGGGAGTCCAACAAGAAGCCCGAGTAAACTGCTTCTTGGCGGATTCCAAACTCACCTTTATGTTCTCCTATCTCCATGAATCTGTCAACAACCCTGCACATCCTCTCAGCCACTCTGCTGCGACTTTCTGAAATGATATATCTTAGGGCCTGAATGGCCTTGAATGCTGAACTCATCTCTTTGGGCTTCCAGGACATGACTCCACAAAGCTCCACTCTCAAGGACTTTCCAGATGCCCTTCTTTTCATATTTCTTCCATCCTTTCTTTTATATCTTCCATAATTTTAAATGCACTAATTCATGATAGCTTTCAATTTCACTTATTATCTAATATGCTAAATGTCACAATTTTCCTTCAGACAGATTTCATTTCTTTTGTTCCAGAAGAGTTGTTGTCAGGAGGGAGATTGGCTTGGGTACCATTAGGTGTTCATTTGGGTCCTGAATAGAGGTCTAGATTTGATCCTTATTTCTGTGACCCTCCAGAAGAGTACACGGACCTTAGAAATATTTACCATCTTTTACCTTCTAAACAAGCACATTTATATAACACTATCTGAAAAAAAGTATCCTTATTTTTGCTCCTATTATAATTTTTTTATATTTGTGTTTATTTAAGCAGTGACTAATTATATTTCCTAATATTTAATATGCTTATTCATGAATTAGTATTTTTTTTTAGTTTCTGATGTAGTTTTCAATAATTCATCAGTTGCATATAACACCCAGTGCTCATCACATCACATGCCCTTCCTAATGCCCATCACCCATCATGAATTAGTAATTTTAAAATCATTTTTCCCTTAGTAGGTAACATGCTCCGGTGCAGCTTCATTCTTGAATTGTTCTTTCAGAAATTATAAATTGTCTCTTGCAGTTTTGTCTGAAATTTTCACATTATTTTTGGTTTTGAATAATGATGTATTGGATTATAGTGGGAAATTATATTCCACTAATATACTGGAGATATAATAAATTGTTAAATGGCTTACCAACACATCGCCTCCTCTGTTGTTTATGTGAAACTTTTGTCAATTAATATCTGTGCCAGTTAGCTACTCTGTCTTCTTCACTGGTTATCTTAGAACTTCTTCACCTCCCAACCTGCCCAGGCTTGTGTGTCATTTAATTTTAACGTGTCTGGAGATGGGTTTTTATTTATTTCTCTTGCTTGAAACATACAGCGTTCCATGTTGTCATTACTTCATTTATGCTATCTCTCATTTGTCCTCTCTATTGTTTGTTTATCTTGAAGTGTCATTGCATCTTAAGATCCTGATGCTTTTGGCTCATGTCTCCTTCAACATTTTACCAGGAGGCCTAAGAGTCACCTTGCAAATTTACTGATCTTGTTTTAAGTACCCTTTCCCTAAAAACCACTAGGGAATCCCTCTTTTGTTTCTGTTAAACATTTGTTTTTTAGTACACCCCCCCTGAATCGTATTTCTAGATCTTGAAGTAAGAGAGTTTAATTTTTCTTATTCTAGCTACTTCTGAAATTAGAAACTAGAAATTATTTTGTTTTTCACTAAAAGGAAAAAAGGATGGCAAAGATGTAGATGCTTGGGGCGTCTGAGTCTTCTTTGAAAAGTAAGTACTATTATTCATCAGAATTAGATAGTTGGATAAATGGAATGATTGTTAAGTTGACAGCTATATTATTGGGTTGTTGGATACATGGCATGAGGACTGAATTGGACACATTAGACAGAATGTTCAACATGAAAAATTTTAGTAAGATGGAAAAAGAGGCATTTTGCAAGGAAAAATGGGCAGATGTTCCATTACCACGGGCTGGGGTTTATAATTGGTTTATGCATGATGGGTTAGCCAATGGCGCTGTAACAAAAACGACCCTGAAATCCAAGTGTTAGTGATGTAAATAACGGATTATCCCATGACAAGTTTTATTCAGGTAAGACGGTTCCTGAGTTATTGTCCTTTACATGGTTAATAAGATGCAAGTTCTTTCTACATATCATCCTAGCGTCTTGCACACATTGCCCCTAAGGTCTCCAAAAGAGAGAGAAACTGAAGAACATATTTTCTATTTTTTATAAAGCCCAAGGCCAGAAAGTGCTTCTTTCCTATATCCCTTTGCTAAGAATTCATTTACTTACATGATCCCAATCTATAAGGAAAGCTGGAAATTTCCATGCACCCAGAGTGAAGCAAACACGTGGAGAATATTTAGCACTGTCTCAGCCAAAAGAGTGGCAAGAAACTCTCTGGAAATGTAATGGGTCTATAAAAAGTGCAGACTCTGGTGGGTCTGAATCAGAATACCTTTAAGAAAGAGTATATATGAAGATTCAGAATCTAGAAATCTATGCCCATAGTATTATCTGTATCACTTTTGGAAACTTCATATTGATTTAAAATGTTGCTCTAGATCAGAGGTGAACACATTTTGTCCCACAGGTCATATTTCACCTGCAGGCCATTGTAGTCTGATCCTTCTGCTAAATTTTCTTTCACATATTTAAAGAGATAAGATACATAAAAAAATAACACGCCAACCAAAAAGCCTAAATTATTCAACATCTGGGCCTCTATACAAAAACGATTGATCGTGGCAAGCACCTTCTGGTTATAAAATCCTGAAGTTTCATAAAATCTACAATTCTGAAGATTATATAGACATACTGAGAATAGAAATGTTGAAAATTATTATGCTGTACGAGAAGATCCAGCTTAGAGAGCAGAGGAAAAGTGAGCTGAGAACCACAGTGCTGAAGTTCAGCCTTATTCGTGAATGAGGAAGCAGAGGGTCTGACAAAGATGCTGAGGGTAACAGTGTTATCAGGGATTCCATGGAAGATAAAAGAAACAAGATTCTGAGACAGCAGAAAAAGTGTTTCATCGTAGCAGTGAGATGGCTCGCTAGGCGCCTTGCACTGCCTTCCTGGCAGGTGGATTAATGTGGACTCATATTTTCAGTGATAATTCAAATGTTGGTGGAGAACAAAATAATTAAGAATCCTTATTTGTTGTCATATCCCTAACACTTGTGAAGCACAGAAGAAAAATTGTGTTGGTTGAATAATTAGATGAATGACCTGTTATTGGTCAATTGGTATCAATGTATTGCTTTTTGATAACAGACAATTCTTTCATGTTCCTATTTGATATTTAGCAAAGCTAGTGACATTTACAATGCTTAATAATTCTCAGTCCTTGTAAACCAGCAGTACTAGGTTTTCTACCTTTATTGATTTTTCCCATTCATATTTGGTATGCGAGGACTGTGGGGTTTGAGAGGAGATGGATTGTTGTTATCTGAATTGTCATCTGTGGTCATTTCTATGCCCTATAAATCTGGTAATTCTCTGGGAAGGATGTTCTTGGTAAATCCATTGTTTTGGATCCTTGTTGATCTCACTCTCTCTTGTATTTACGGAATTAGTTAAGAATCTGATCCATTAAAAAAAAAATCCGCTCTATTTAATTTCATTTGTTAAACTTTGCCTAACATCAAGTGTAGGGACCAATAAAATTTAGTAAAACTTACATGTTTTGTGGCCTAAACTATTGCAATATAAAATTGTAATTGATTTACCTTCTATAAATTGCGATTGATTTGATAATCCCCAAATGTCATATTTGCCACTTAAGGATGGCATTGTGACTCTTTACCATTTGTTCTTTGCCAAGGATGTCACATATGGCTGAAATTGGGTTTTCTTTTCCTGACTTACAGCAAACAAATATTCCACTCACAGAAATTTGCCAAAATATTTGTTCTTTTAGAAAATACTTTATGCTTGCACTTAGTGGAAGATAATAAATAATTAAAAGACACTTGAACTTTCCAGAGTACATCACAGAAATCTTTAATTTTATCCCTCTCGTCAGTTTAGAGTTCAAAATTTAGTGTCTACAAAGTGATCCAGAATTGTGGGAGATGTTGGAATTTGCATTCCAGTTCTTTGGATTGTGACATGATATTAATCATTATACTAACCAAGGAATTCAACAACTTGTTGTATGTAAGTCAGCAAGGTCAACAGTCCAGCTGTGCCACCATCACCAAAACCCATGGAAGTTGTATCAGGTCCACGTCCTGGGCACCTTATCACACACACTATCAACTATCTGGACTGAAGAAATGAAGCATAAAACATCTCTTCATCAAGGGGTTAATTTCATTTGAAAAAAGTTAGAAAGTCATTTTGTTGATATTCTAATTCAAGAACTAGAACGAGAAGGGAGCCAGAACCAGTTCTTTCACTAACGCCCTTGCTGTAGGTTAGAAATGTTGGGTGCTTCGTAAAAACTTCTAAAAATCTAAATTCTCAGGTGGAATTAGAGAAGGGTTTCTGAGCGAATTCCTTCTTATTGCAATTACCACATGCAGCACAGAAAGTATACGTGCAGGAACGTCAAATATGATTTATCATCTAGACGCTACACCTTGAAACTTTAAAAATATGATTTTGAAGAGAGTAAAGAATTCCGATTGTGTAGGAAGTAACATGAATCATGCCATGGAGGCTGTAAGTAACTGGCTCCCATAACTACACTTTTACATAACAGTAGGCAAGCTCCAGCATTCCACGTTTTTTTTTTTTTTTTTTCCTAAATAGAAGGAAAGTATGATAAGTAAAGCTGCATAACGTTAACAATACCATCCCCGGGACGAGACGGGGCCGTTTTGAGCATCTGAGCCCCGGCTGACCTCAGGATTTCAAGAGGAAAGACTCCCTAACCCGTAAACCTGCGGTGCGAAGCTTTTGAGGAGCTTGTTGGGGCAGCTGCGTCTGCTGCAGGACACTGTCGGGGATCAGAAGCAAACACCAAGGGGATCCCTGGGGGGCTCAGCAGTTTGGCGCCTGCCTTGGGCCCAGGGGAGATCCTGGAGACCCTGGATCGAGTCCCACGTAGGGCTCCCTGCATGGAGCCTGCTTCTCTCTCTGCCTGTGTCTCTGTCTCTGTCTCTCTCTCTCTCTCTGTGTCTCTCATGAATAAATAAATAAAATCTTAAAAAGAAGAAGAAGAAGAAGAAGAAGAAGAAGAAGAAGAAGAAGAAGAAGAAGACACCAAAATGCACACTGTGCTGCAACTTAAAAAAAAAAAAAAAAATTTGGAAAGAACATTGTAGCAAATACAGTGACTTCCAGCTTCACTGGACGGAAGGTGGGTCAGAGGGGGAGCCCCGAGGGTGGCCCCCAGAGAAGGGCCGCCTGCGCCCCAACCCTGTGGGGGGAGACCACGGCCCAGGTCGGCGTGTCCAGGGCAGCGCGGGAGGGGACGCGAGCCGGGGCGCATCCCTCGGCGGGTGGCGGGGGAGGGCGCACACACACCCTGCGGCCCATCCCGCCTGGAAAAGGCCGCGAGGGGCGAGCCAGCGCCTCCTGACCCAGCTGGGTTTGCAGCCGGGGCTCCTTGGGGTCCAAGCTGACCCGTGGCATCCCAGCTCCTCCCCCGATGCCGACCCACACCCCGAGCTCCGAGTCCCTGTGGCTAATGGAGGCAGCGGCCCAATTGGGCTGCGGTGGGGCCACTTGCTGGCGGTGCATCCCGGCCACATCCGCCCCCCGGGCCGTAATCCCAGAGAGGAAGGACCGGGCTAGCCCCACAGAGGGACCCCGGACCCGGGCCGGAGCCACGCGGACACACAAACCCCGGTGTGTTGTAGGCCGCGGACTCGGACTCCCCGGAATCCTCTTCTGAGGACCTGGACGCCAGGTTTGGGGCCTCGTCCCACTGGGAGGGGCGGAGAGATGACTCCGGGCGGCTCAGCTCGGGCTCGGGCCAAGTGCCGGGGTTTAGGGCCGCGGGGCCTCGGGACAGGACGCGGCCTCTCCACGCAGACGACCGCGCTGCCCCGCCACTCCAGGTCCTGGTCCAGGCACCTGAGGCAGAAACGTGGGGTGGGCCTGACGCTGGAGCCCCAGCACCCACAGACGGGGGAGCGGGAGGCGGCCAGGCTGGAACAGAGGCAAAATGGGGGTAGGAGAGGCACGCGGCGGGCCCGGGGTACAGGGCGTGGGGTGGGGTGCAGGGCACGGGGGATATAGGGTAGAGAGCACGGGACATAGGGTGCAGGGCACGGGGTACAGGGCATGGGGTATAGGGTACAGGGCACGGGACACAGGGTATAGGGGATGCTGTATAGGGCACACAGTATAGGGTACAGGGCATGGGGCACAGGGCACAGGGTATAGGGTACAGGGCAGATGGTATAGGGTACAGGGCAAGGGGTATAGGGCACGGGGTATGGGGTATAGGGCAAGGGGTATAGGACCCAGTGTATAGAGTACAGAGCATGGGGTACAGGGCGTGGGGCATGGGGCACGGGGTATAGGGCAACATACGGTATAGGGCACACAGTATAGGGTACAGGGCATGAGGCACAGGGTATAGGGCATGGGGCACAGAGGTATAGGGCACACAGTATAGGGTACAGAGTACAGGGCACAGAGTATAGGGTATGAGGCATGGGGTATGGGGTATAGGGTACAGGTATAGGGTATGGGGAATAGGGTACAGGGCAGGGGGTATGGGGCACGGGGTATAGGGTACAGGGCACAGGGCAAAGGGCAAGGGGCAGGCAGGGGCTCTGGTGGCCAAGGCCAGGGCAGGTACGGGTGCAGCACAGGGTCTGTGGGGGGTGATCAGGAAACAGGGCCAAGGCTCATGGCACCCTCAGGAGGCATTACACGTTCAGGCACAAGATTCCTTCCATCACTCAGGTATCGGTGACCTTGGGGTGTGGGGCAGAGGCCGAGGAGAAGCCCACAGGGAACATGGGCCAGAGCAACGTGACCCCTCCAGAGCACACATGGTCATGGGGACAGGGCGGGGGGTCCGAAGCTCGGACACCAGGCGTGTTTGTGGGTCACAGAGCAGCGTTGGTGGAGGGGGGCCCGGTCTGCAGGCTGGGGGGCTGGGCTGCCCCTGGAGGAGCCATGGGGACAGGATGGGGTCCAGGGCTCCCTGGAAACTCTCTCTGGAAGGCCAGAGGTCATTCCCAGTGAGTGACAATCACGAGCAGGCTCACAGGACATCTTTGGACCAACAGAGTTGGGTCTGTTTACCTTATAAACTTTCAATCTACCACCAAAAATTAATAATCATGCTCAGGAGGCCTCCAGCTTTTGGCCTGATTACTTAAGGAGTTGCTTTACAAAAAAAAAAAAAAAAAAAAAAAAAACAAAAAAGAAAAACCAAAAAAAACAAAAACAAACAACAAAAAACAACTTTCAGCTAATTGATTAAGCATGCGTTTAAGGGCCGAGACTTTTTGTAGGAACCATTTTTTATCGACTTTATTGACCATATTTTACAGTTACATGTGGAGTGGGATAATTTTTTTTATTTTTTTAGGATTTTATTTATTTATTCCTGAGAGACACACAGAGAGGCAGAGACCCAAGCAGAGGGAGAAGCAAGCTCCCTTTGGGGAGCCTGATGCGGGACTGGATCCCGGGACCTGGGGTCACGCCCTGACCCAGAGGCAAATGCTCACCCGCTGAGCCCCCCAGGCATCCCTTGTGGGATGAATTTTTTAATTTAATTTAATTTAATTTAATTTAATTTTATTATTTTATTTTATTTTATTTTATTTTATTTTATTTTATTTATTTTATTTTATTTTATTTATTTTATTTTATTTTATTTTATTTTATTTTATTTTATTTTATTTTATTATTTTGGGGGGGGAATCAATTTTTTAACAAGCAACATATCCCTATCTCCACACACACACTGCAGGAAAGAAGCAGAGCATCTCGGGGATACCCTGCCCCTTCTCTGAGCCCATAGGCAGCATCTGACCCACCTCCTGATGACGTATATTGTCTGTTTTCCTAGAATTTCATACAAATGGAATCATTCCGTGTGTCTTCTTTTGTGTCCAGCTTCTTTCACTGAGCACTAGCTTTTGAGAGCGTCTATGCAGACAAGTACCTGTTTTCCCGCCAGGAAGTAGCTGGCCAGGGTACAGATGGACAGCCACACAACGTCTCTACGCTGTACTAAGCTGTCCCTTCATCACCTGAGAGATGCTTACCCTTTTCTGTATCTTGGGCATTTGCAAAACAACAAACAAACAAACAAACAAGAAATCCAAAGCAGACTTTTGAAATATTGATTCTCATGGTAATGCATAGTCTTGGTTGGGACCCCAAATACTCATACACATGTGTAAGTGTGCACATCGATATCGAAAATGAGGGGGGCACCTGATGGGAGGAGCACTGGGTGTTATTCTACGTGTTGGCAAATCGAACTCCAATAAAAAATAAAAAAAAAAATTGCCAACGCTCATGTAAACATGGACATAAACCCACAGGGGTTTATATAATCAAACAACAACAACAACAAAAAAAATCCACTTGAAAACAAGAGCAAACTTGGCTTGAAGTACTCTGCGCTGCGATCTCTGCCGGTCGAGGCTGGTCCCGGTTGCACCTTAAAGGGAGGGTCACCGGCCGCTCACTTGACGGCAAGACCGAGGCTGGCTCCGAGCACGTAGTGTGAAAGGCTGGACCATGGAGGGTGGTGGTCACCGGCCGTGGCCTCATTCTGCACAGTGTCCCATGGCCCGGGAAGAGGGGTCCCCATCATGCTTCCAGATGGAACGCCTCCCCTCCTTGCAGCCGGTCAGAGAGACCTTTCCGCATCTCCCATCTCGGGTAAGTGGAATCCTTCGCGTGGCCAGCTGCGGCTCTCTGGTGGGGCGCAGGCCGTGGGCTTCCCCCAAAGTGTGCTCCCTGCGGGCTGAGCTCCCGCTGCCTGTGCCTGGAGCCCGCCCTCTGCGGCCCGGAGCTCGTGACTAGGAGCTGCCCTTGCAGGCCGTGGCCGTGGGCCCCAGGCAGGTGCTGCTCACGCCGACTCCCCGTAGAGGTTGTACGGTTTGGGGCCCTCACGATTCTCCGCACTTGCAGCCTCTCCTTCCAAGTCTGTGAAATGAATGAATGCAGCGCCTGTTAGGAAGGTGGACATAAGGGTGACCTTGGTCCTTAGGCGTCCCCCTCAGGCGGGCCGGCACAGCACCATCTGCCCTGGTCTGCGCCGCAGCCCGGAGCCCAGCTCCTCCTAAGGGACTGTTTAGCAGCACCAGGGCCTCCGGATCGCCTGTCTCCTGGGGCCCTCGAGGAAACCGGGGTGCCCCTGGGCACCTTGCACAAGGCAGAGGGAGCGCGCGGTCCCCAGGCTCCCCCAGCTTCCAGCCTGGGATCTTGGGCAAAGTCACTAATGTTTGGGGGCCTCAGTTTTCACCGCTTGTGGGATGTGGGTGATAATGTGGGTGATATGCACCCACAATACTGGGGAGGGAGCCGTGTAAGACAGACGGGCTGGTCAGCAGGCCGCCAAGAGCACGCACGGTTGGGCCTCGCTGGCAGACGCTGCGGGACAGCAGAGCCACAGTCCCCGGTGCGCCGCAGCGGCACAAGGCGAGCGGACAAGCAGCGGATGCAGGAGGAGCTCCAAGGTCGCCTCAAGTGCGCAGGGGCTGGCTCTGCCTGGGAGTCCTGCCCCGTCCCTCCAGTGGCCCCGAGCTCCGGCCTCGTGCCCGTGCCCTGGTCACAGTTGCCCTCCAACCCCAGGGCCATGTCTAGCGCGGCTGCCTTCTGTCGCTTCCTCTGCAACCTAACACTGTGCCATACGCTGGAAAAGTCCTCGAGCCACCGACACCATGTCTCGGTCAGAGACAGGCAGCGCCACCGAGGGGGGCCTGTTTTCCCTCCAAAGGAGCCATTGACGCTCGAGCCCAGGCCTCTTCCCGGGGGCGCACCCCTGGTTCTCCCCCACGGCCTGCCCTGACCCGACGGAGGCCCGGGAGCGCCAGCGCCCAGGTCGGTTGTGCTGGCGACAGGGAGGGAGCGGCCGAGCCGGGCGGGCAGGACTGCCTGAGAGCCTCTTGACGTCGGCCCTGTACCTCCCATCTCAGCTCTTCCACATAGTTCACTGTTTCTCTGGAAACACGAAGACACCCAGCCAGCACCCGCCTGTCCTCTCGTGTCCCCTTCCGGCCATTTGGGCCCCGTGCACCTGTCTGAGTCCCTCAGGCATCGTAACGTGACATCGGCTTTCTCGCAGATCCTGCCATTTGTTCCTCAAGGACGGTCCTGGCCTTGAAAGCACAGAAGCCTCCCGGTGACCCCAGGCCAAGAGGCAGGGGAGTGGGGGTCAGGTGGAGAGGATGCGGTGCAGGGACAGCAGGAAGGAAGGGAGCTGTTTGCCCACTATGTCCCGGTCACAGAACAGGCAACGTCGCCCTCAAACAGATGGAAAAAAACATTGCTTAAAGATAAGTACTTGGGCGGTGACAGTCCAATCAGAGACGTTTCTCGAACCAGGAGACGTTTCAACCAGGCCCCTGAAGCCTCCATAACTCTCTGCATATCTATCTCCCTGCTCTCCACCTTCCCATAGGACCCCTGTCTGCTTCTGGGGATTTGCATGCGGGGAAAACCTGCCTGTCCACCCTTCCTGAGTTCCTTTTCACCAGTTCATCCTCCCAGAAAGGGACGATGGCTCTAAGTTTTGATTCTGAATTCCTCAGGAAGCATTTCTGAAATAAACAGTTGCTGTCAGGGGCCCAGAACCGCAGGATGGTATCCAGGGGCTCAGAAGTAGCTGGTTAAACCCCAGCGGGTTTGTACTAGTACTAGACCAGCGGTTTGTAAACGTGTTGATGGATGAGGAAGAAGGGGGGCCCAAGGGAGGGGGCGGGCAGGTGATGAGGAGGTGCTGTGTTCTCCACATACAGTATAGCCTTGCTGTGAAGTGTAAAACGCTCCCCCACTTCTTGACACATCTTTGCTGCAACTGCCAGGAGGCTAATATAATAAATATTCTTTTTTTATATATCTTTTATTGGAGTTCGATTTGCCAACATATAGTATAATACCCAGTCCTCATCCCGTCAGGTGCCCCCCTCAGTGCCCGTCCTAGCCTCAGCAGTCAGACAACAAAATGAAATAAAAGGCATTCAAATTGGCAAAGAAGTCAAATTCTCCCAGTTTGCAGATGACATGATACTGTACATGGAAAACCCAAAAGCCTCCGCCCCAAGATTGCTAGAACTCACGCAGCAATTTGGTAGCGTGGCAGGATACAAAATCAATCCCCAGAAATCAGTGGCATTTCTATACACTAACAATGAGACTGAAGAAAGAGAAATTAAGGAGTCAATCCCATTTACAATTGCACCCAAAAGCATAAGATACCTAGGAATAAACCTAACCAAAGAGGTAAAGGATCTATACCCTAAAAACTACAGAACACTTCTGAAAGAAATTGAGGAAGACACAAAGAGATGGAAACATATTCCATGCTCATGGATTGGCAGAATTAATATTGTGAAAATGTCAATGTTACCCAGGGCAATGTACACGTTCAGTGCAATCCCTATCAAAATACCATGGACTTTCTTCGGAGAGTTGGAACAAATACTCTTAAGATTTGTGTGGAATCAGAAAAGACCCGGAATAGCCAGGGGAATATTGAAAAAGAAAACCACAGCGGGGGGCATCACAATGCCAGATTTCAGGTTGTACTACAAAGCTGTGGTCATCACGACAGTGTGGTCCTGGCACAAAGACAGACACATAGATCAATGGAACAGAACAGAGAACCCAGAAGTGGACCCTGAACTTTACGGTCAACTAATATTCGACAAAGCAGGAAAAACCATCCACTGGAAAAAAGACAGTCTCTTCAAAAAATGGTGCTGGGAACATTGGACATCCACATGCAGAAGAATGAAACTAGACCAGTCTCTCACACCAGACACAAAGATAAACTCAAAATGGATGAAAGATCTAAATGTGAGAAAGATTCCATCAAAATCCTAGAGGAGACACAGGCAACACCCTTTTTGAACTTGGCCACAGCAATTTCTTGCAAGATACATCTATGAAGGCAAGAGAAACAAGAGCAAAAATGAATTATTGGGACTTCATCAGGATAAGAAGCTTCTGCACAGGGAAGGAAACAGTCAACAAAACTATAATAAATATTCAAATCAAAATGGTGCTCCCCAGTTGTCCAAACCTTCTCAATTAGTGTGTCACAATTCGTGTACAAGAATCATTGCCCCCTTGAATCTCTGGCTTAATATGTTCCATTTATGATTGTAAAACGTCCCATGTTGCTGCGCACTTTGGCGCCTTGTGTGTGCACACACTCACCTTGTATAGGATCTTGCATAGATTCCCATATATTTTACCAGAATCTTACACCGCTGTCATTGAAATTTGGGTTTTGACTTCTGCTGCTCTTCTGCTTTTGTTCCAATGTGAACACACTAGCAGGGTATTTCTGTGTGATGGGACAGGGCGTATAAAAGAGACAAGTGGAGAATATGCCTAAGCCGGGAGTCGAGGATTATGTACAGGCCGTGCATCAGGGAACATTCCAGACCAGCAGACGAGAGCTGGACACCCCGTAGCTCCCTGTGCCTTCAAGCATGATCGTACTCGGGTTTTTAATATAATTTCATAGAAGAAAGAACAAGAGGGAAAAAGGAGACATCCGCTGAGAATTTAAGTTCCACAGGATGTATATAGTCCTTTCATTTTTGTCATGAAATAAAAAGGCATTTTGCTACGCGAAATAAGTCAAAGACAAATTCTGTCTGACCTCACTTATGGATGGAATCTAATTTTAAAAAAAAAAGAAAAAAAGAAGAAAACCAGAAACCATCCCCAAACTTATAGAAACAGACGCGAGATTTGTGCTTATCAGAGGGGAAGTGCAGGAAAGAGACCCCAAGACCCAGCCCGCCAGCTGGAAGATAGAGTCCGGGGGTGACGCACGAAGGTAGGAAAGAGTCAATCGTGAGCGCTCTCATCACAAGGAGAAATTGTTTTCTCTTCTTGTTATTGAATTTCTTTTTTAAAAAAAATATATTTTATTTATTTATTCATGAAAGACAGAGAGAGAGGCAGAGACACAGGCGGAGGGAGAAGCAGGTTCCATGCAGGGAGCCCGACGCGGGACTCGATCCCGGGACCCCAGGGTCACGCCCTGAGCTGAAGGCAGGCACTCCACCGCGGAGCCACCCAGGCGTCCCCTTGTTACTGTATTTCTGTGAGATGAAGGAGGCTAAGTAAAGTTGGTGTGATGATCATTTCACAACACACGTGCGTCCACCTTCTTGCTGCACACCTTAACCGTATACAGGGATGGAGGACGGAGGTCGGGGATGGAGGGTAGAGGTCAATTATTTCTCAGTAAAACTGGAAAAACGTTACTATTATTACTCACTTTCAAGAGGACACTGAGGTCTCTGGAGAGTATGTGATTTCTTCAAACCCATATATACAAGTAATAAAACCACTCACAAGGCCCAACCGCGTGCCAGTGTTTGCATGAGTTCCCATTGCCTCATGGTGCTCTAGGCTGTAGCACATTGTAATTGCCACAGCATAGATGGGAAACTGAGGCATGGGAGGTTGAAAGCTGTGCCCCAACAACCAAAGGTCCTAGAGCTGCTGAGTAGCAGAGGGAGGTCTGAGCCTGGGGCACGACGTCCACTTTCTGTTTCAATTGCTTATGGCTAAATAATGACACATGGCCCCGGTAAGTCTACCTTCCCACACACAGCCTGCTGTTATGAAATTGCCTGCCTCTATTTGGTTTTTCGTATTTTTATAGGTATTTTAGAACAAACTCCTTAAAGTCCATAAACTCCCTCGTGGCAAATTGGATTTGGATTGATTGAAAGTAACCGCTGTGTCAGAACGTCTGTCCTACTAGTTTGAATCTTCTCTTTTATTAACATTTATTCCTACATCTTTATTTTTTTAAGGTTTTATTTATTTATTAATGAGAGAGAGAGAGAGAGAGAGAGAGAGAGAGACACAAGCAGAGGGAGGAGCAGGCTCCATGCAGGGAGCCTGACGTGGGACTCGATCTCGGGTCTCCAGGATCATACCCTGGGCTGCAGGCGGCGCTAAACCGCTGCACCACCAGGGCTGCCCTATTCATACATCTTTAGAATATACTTTTAGAATTTTCTCCAAAAAGGTCCTAGCACCGTCGGATTTATTTCTGAGCTTTTATTACTGTGTTAATATTGACTATTTTTCCTATAGTATTTTCAATTCTGTTATCATTGGTGTGAGATGCTGTGTCTTTGCTTCATGCACTCTTATTGAATGATCCAAGTCCAAGCAGTGCACATGACAAGAAACCACATCACCACCATCAAAGTAAACTCCAGTAGGACATTTTCTTTGTTATCCCAAATATCGCCAACCACCTTGTCCATCAAGTCACTTCGAAGTACCAGACTCCACTCCCACCCTCTCACAGTGGTGAGGTCCTGTCTCCATCAGGTGGAGCCTGTGTGGGAATGACGGCTTTGTGAGCCCTATGGTTCCCGTGTAGGACGGACGTGCACGCCTCTTCTCTTCACCCTCTCAGTTCCAAGTCTTGCCCTAGACTCTCTACGACCACCACAGCCTCGTAGCACGATGCCTCCATGAACAACCGTTCTGTTCATTACACTATATCTGCATTTTGATTTAATTTGTAGGATCTCATAAAGACTTTGCATCCCAGCAAGTGATTCTGTTTAGTAGGATCCCTTTGGATCCTTTCTCTACGTGGCTGTTGCATGTGACGACTGGCACTAATTGTGGTTCCAGCCTTTAGAAGTATCCCTCAGTTCTCACCCATTGAACATGGCACCAGATCTCCAGACTGCTGTTTTCTTCTCAAACAGAGCCAGGCTCACTCAGAAGCATCTATGTCTAAGGGACCTGCAGTTGGCATTGATCTTGGCACCACCTACTCTTGCGTGGGTGTCTTCCAGCATGGGAAAGTGGAAATAATTGCCAACGATTAGGGAAACCAAACCACCCCAAGTTATGTTGCCTTCACTGGCACCCAATGACTGATCGATGATGCTGCAAAGAATCAAGTTGTGATGAACGCCACCAACATAGTTTTCAATGCCAAATGCCTGATTGGATATAGATTTGACGATGCTGTCATCCAGTCTGGTAGGAAGCATTGACCGACCCTTCATGGTGGTGAATGATGGTGGCAGGCCCAAGGTCCAAATAGAAAACAAGGGAGAGACAAAATTTTCTAAGCAGAGGAGGTGTCCTCAATGGCTTTGACAAAAATGAAGGAAATTGCAGAGGCCTACCTTGGGAAGACTGGTACCAATGCAGTTGTCACAGTACCTGCATACTTCAGTGAATCTCAGCACCAGGCTACCAAAGACGCTGGAACTATGGCTGGTCTCAATGTGCTTCAAATCATCAGTGAGCCGACTGCTGCCATGTTGCTTATGGCCTAGACAAAAAGGGTTGGAGCTGAAAGGAACGTGTTGATCTTTGATTTAGGAGGTGGCACTCTGGATGTGTCAATCCGTACTATTGAAGATGGGACCTTTGAGGTCAAGTCCACAGCTGGAGACAACCACGTAGGTGGAGAAGACTTTGACAACAGAATGGTCAATTGATTTATTTCAGAGTTCAAGCTCGAACACATGGAGGACATCAGCAAAAGCAAGAGGACAGGCAGTCTGTCATCTCCGTACTGCTTGCTAATGTGCTAAGCGTACGCTTTCTCCCAGCACCGAGGCCGGTCTTGAGATTGATGCTCTGTATGAAGGAATCAACTTCTATACCTCTATTACTCGTGTCCCATTTGCAGAATTAAATGCTGACCTGTTCCATGGGACCCTGGACCCTGTAGAGAAAGTTCTTCAGGGATGCCAACTTAGACAAGTCTCAGATTCATGATACCCTCCTGGTGGGTTGTTCTACCTGTATCCCCAAGACTCAGAGACTTCTACAAGATTTCTTCAATGGAAAGGAACTGAAGAAGAGCATCAACCCTGATAAGGCTGTTTTCTTATGGTGCAGCTGTCCAGGCAGCCAGTTTTTCTGGTGACAAATCTGAAAATGTTCAAGATTTGCTGCTGTTGGATGTCACTCCACTTTCTCTTGGCATTGAAACTGCCGGAGGAATCGTGACTGTGCTCATCAAGCGCAATGCTACCATTCCTACCAAAGGGACACAAACCTTCACTCCCTGCTCTGACAACCAGCCTGCTGTGCTTATTCAGGTGTATGAAGGTGAGCATGCTATGACCAAGGATAACAGGTTGGCAAGTTTGAGCTCACAGGCATACCTCCTGCTCCTCGTGGTGTTCCTCAGATTGAGGTCACTTTTTTTTTTTAAGATTTCATTTATTTATCCATGAGAGACACACAGAGAGAGGCAGAGACACAGGCAGAGGGAGAAGCAGGCTCCCTGCAGGATGTGGGACTTATCCCAGGACTCCAGGATCACGCTCTGAGCCAGAGGCAGATGCTCAATTGCTGAGCCACACAGGCATCCCTGAAGTCACTGTTGATATTGATGCTAATGGTATCTTCAATGTCTCTGCTGTGGGTAAGAGCACAAAAAATGAGAACAAGATTAGCATGCTAGTGACAAGGGCTGCTTGAGCAAGGAGGACATGGAGCGCATGGTCCAGGAAGCTGAGAAGTACAAAGCTGAAGATGAGAAGCAGCAGGATGAGGTATCTTCCAAGAATTCACTCGAGTCTTATGCATTCACATGAAAGCAACTGTTGAAGATGAAAACCTTCAGGGGAAAATCGATGATGAAGACAAACAGATGATTCTTGACAAGCGTAATGAAATCATCAACTGGCTTGATAAGAACCAGGCTGCAAAGAAGGAAGAATTTGAACATCAGCAGAAAGGGCTGGAGAAAGTCTGCAGCCCCCGCATCACTACGCTGTCCTAGAGCACAGGAGGCACGCCAGGAGGAATGCCTGGAGGCTCCCCTGGTGGTGGCGCTCCTCCCTCTGGTGCTCCTCCTCTGGGCCTGCCATTGAAGAGGTTGATCAAGCCAACCTGACAATAGGTGTAGCGTTGTTCACACAACATTTGAAGGACCCAACTTTGTAGCAAATTCCACTGCAGTTTTAAAGTCAAGCTTCTATAGTAAATATTCTTGATGCTTGAACATGGAATATGTGCACAGGGAAAGGAAATAATTATTACATTTTATAAGCACTGTATTGTTAAGTGGAAAATGCAATGTCTTAAAACTGTCTTTAAAATTGGCACCACAAAAAAGCAGTATCCCTCGGTTTTCAGAGCTATGAGCAACATTTGCTGTTCCTTAGATTCTTGATTTCCTGCTAAAACTGACAGTATGTATATCTTTCTCCTGGTTAAAAATTATACTAGATGAACATACACCATGTAACAGGACATGATAGATGTACACATGCACAGAGACCTACAGAGTCATAGCTCTACTGACTGTCGCATCCCAGCAGAACAAGAATATACAAATCTTCCAATACGTAGATTTTTCTTATACTTACTGTATATGCAGTCATTCTTTTTGTAAATAATAGTCACATCGCCCTTTCCTTGACAATCCTTAACCCCTCCCCACTCCCATTAATGCCCTAGTAAGGACTCCTCATTCTGTACTGAGGAGGTAGAGGGTAGCGACCTCCTGGTTTCTTCCTAAATTGAATATTTTTGTTGATTTCCTCTGTCAGGTTGAAAAGGCTCCTTTGCATTCTTAGTCTGACTATTTTTTGTTGTTGTTGTTACCATGACTGCCTATTAGATATTACTGAATGTTAGTTTGCTTTTAGAAAAATGATCATATGGCTACTATCGCTCAATAAATTATGTGGTGAATTATGTTGACAGGGCCTCTGATGTTGCATAATTCCTGCATCCACGATACAAACCCTACTTGTTCACGGTGTATTTTTAAACCACTATCGAATTCACATCACTTGTATTCTATTCGAGCATACACCCTTAACGGATATTGCCTATAATTTCTTTCACTGTTTTTTGCTTGTCTGATTTTGGCACCAAGATTATAATTATCTCAAAAAATGATTAGGGAAGATTTCTCTTTTACTTTGTTTTTATCTTATTCCTTGAAATTTGGAAAGCCAGCCTGTTTAAAGAAAAAACCAGAAACCTAACAAAACAACACAATAAAAACACTTCATCTCTCTCTGTCCCTCTTGGTCTCTGTCTTTCCTTTTTCTTTAAGGGAATCCTGCCCTCTGGTTATTCAATCAGACATCATCCTAAATACTCATTTGGAGGGATTTTGCAGATATAATCAGAGGTTTGAATCCATTGGCCCTAATGTATGGGGCTTACTCAAGTGGTCTTGACCCATTCAGAGAAACCCTTTAAAAACAGAGCGTTTCCTCAAGCTGATGGAGGAAGACCAAGGAAGAAAGTTTGGAGGTGTGTGAAGACTCCACGGGCCCTCTAGGTTGATGATGGGGGAGCCTGTGACAGGGAGTGTGGGCATCTCCCGGGGAGCCTGGAGTGGCCCCAGGAGGCCATCAGCGAGGAACGGGAACCTCAGATCCACATCTGGAAGAACTGGTTTCTGCCTTTGGTCTGAAGGAGTGTGGATATGGATTCTTCCTCCAGGGCCTCCAGGGAAGGGCCCAGCCAGGCTCATACCTTGAGATGCGCCTGTGATACCCTCTACACCCAGAAGTCCCCCAAGGCCTCTGATCTAGGGAACTATGAGCTAATAAGTAGGCATTGTTTTAGCTGCTAATTCTATGCTAATTTTGTCCATGATAATATAAGACTCTAACAGTGACAGACGAATGCAGGAGTTTGAGGTTTTAACCCTTTTTATATGTTATTAAATTATACTTATTTAGATATTAGATATGTTACTGAATCTGAATAATTATATTTTATAAACTATTGCCTTTGTCTTTCCTGTTTATATACACATATAATATATATTTGCAAATAAATGTGAGAAAATACAGAAGGTACTCAATATTCTAGAAAAGTATAATTATTCAAATTGATTCAAGAAGACATCCATACAATACAAAGAAACCAATAATCATTAAATAAAGTATAACATAGTCAACACACACACATATCTAAAAGGTCATTACCTCTTTATCAACTTACTGGGTTTTTAAAAATTTTTTATTATTCTTTTAATTTTTATTTTTTTAACTTACTCTCATTTAACAAAGAATAAATGGATGGAGCCAGACTTGTCACCGCTGCCAGAGAGGGAGGTTACAATTAGGTAAGAAGGAAGCAAAACTAAACCCTGAGGTCCCAGAGCCGAGTCAGAGTCATCGGTATGAAGTCCTGCTCAGCAGAACACATGCAGAAGGCTGGATGGATGCAGAAACAATTATAAATGTGTGCGTCCATGAGGGGGTATATATACAGGAGAATTTATGTTATATGTATTATAAATTATATATGTATATTTAATTGTAGGCATGTCCACATACGTGGGTTGGAGTGCCTGCTTACCATGGATACATTGAATGACCTAAAGCAAGAGAGAGCCCGGAAGAATGACACCTCTGTTGCAATGACCACGTCCTGCTCCAGGATCTTGGTGTCTGAATATCAAAGAGGGAACCAGGTTTCCCTGAGAAAGGCACTTCGGTGGGTAAAATAAAAGATTAAAGTGGCACATCTTGCAGTATCAGAACATAAGGAAATGCTCCAGAAACAGAAGGGTGGAGGGGCATGTGTCAAAGGGACACAAGAGCCAACCTGAGAGACCTCCCAGTGATGAAGGATGGAACCATTTGCACAATAACAGTAACATCATATTCTATGAAAGCCCAACATATAAACTAAATAAACATGAATCTGCACGGATTAAAAATATTTCAATATGTGGAAGAGAAAAGGTAAAATCTGCCTCACTGAAGGGACACTGTGCCCAACGGCAAGGAGTAGCTGGCCTGCTCAGAGCAGCTCATGAGAGTAGTTACGGGCAGGGGAGAAACTGGCAAGAAGACACCGCTGCAGCCAAGCAGGGAAGGCCAACATCAGAGGAGCCACCACAGGACTCTACTGCACCCGGAAGTGACAGGATGAGAAGGGCATTTCACGTCTGTGGAATTCTTTCAAAAACCAGAACCAACGAGTAACTTCAATCTAATCATGGGGGAAAAACCCCAAAAAACAGACAAACCCAAAACTGAGGGTTTCTACAAAACACTTGACCAGTACTCAAAACTCTCAAGGTCATGACATACAAGGAACTCAGTCCAGAGAACATGGAGAAGACATGAAGCCTGGTCGTAATATGGAATCCCAGAAGGATCCTGGGCAAGAAAAGGGACATTAACGGAAAAGCTTGTGAATTTGAGGAATTCTGTAGTTTGGTTAAACATTTTTAGGCAATCAATGTTATTCGTGGTGAATCTACTTTCGAGATTGGTGTGTGTTAGTGTAGCCACGGTGTCTGTGACACAGCAGCTCTGAGCATCGCACATGTTTCTACACTTAGCACTTCCTTTGTGCCTTTAGCATCTTGTCATTCCCATTACTTTCACTCTAATGCAGTCGTATTTCAGTTTGTCTAGTTTCAAAGGCTGATATTGTCCTCATATCTTTTGTTTATGATGTTGATTTGTCAAAACAGTCGTCTTTAGGTTGCCTCTACCACAATCTATTACTACTTTCAACTTTCATCTTTATTACACATTTACATGTGGAATCCACTCCCTCACTCCATGGCTGAGCGCTTCCTCTTATCTCATGGTAAGGATGGGGTGACTTCAAGAATGGAGTGAGGATAAAGAAGGGTATGCATATATTTTGGGCACACTAGTTGGTTAAAAATGACTTTTATTTAAAATCAACGGATTGTTTTAGTGTCACCAGGTTGATAGTAGTGAAATTATTATTGGAATCCTAAAAAGATATGGCACGTTATTTTGTAATTCATTAAATACCCAGACATATTGGGGGAGAAATAGCTAATTCCACATCTAGGGGAGGAAATGCATAAGATGAGCCTAGAGCATCTTATTAGGAGGCAAGAAAGCTATCAAAGATATCAGAGACTTGTCAAAGGATTCAGAAGATGCTTCATGGGACTCACAGCTTTCACAGAAGGGATCATTTGAGAACCAATAAGGATCGTAACATCAAAAGATTGACACACATTAAAGATGTTTAAATCGTGGGCTTATAGAACTGGATGGAGGGTATTATGCTGAGTGAAGTAAGTCAATCGGAGAAGGACAAACATTATATGGTTTCACTCATACAGGGAATATAAAAAATAGTGAAAGGAATTAAAGGGGAAAGGAGGGAAAATGAGTGAGAAATATCAGAGAGGGAGACAGAACATGCAAGACTCTAACTCTGGGAAACGAACAAGGGGTGGTGGAAGGGGAAGTAGGTGAGGGCACAGGGTGACTGGGTGATGGGCACCGAGGGGGGCACTTGAGGGGATGAGCACTGGGTGTTATGCTATATGTTGGCAAATCCAACTCCAATAAAAAATACAAAAAAAAAAAAAAAACAATCAATCAATCAATCATAGGCTTACGTGCATTCCCCCAAGAAAAGAAAGGAAAGAAAATCCCAATTTGTTACCTCTGGATGACCGTAGGAATCTAATTGATTATTTCTATTATTTTAAAAAATATTACTTGAAAGAACATCAAGCATTTATCATAATTTCCCAATATATATGGAGGCTCAGTTTAACCAAATAACGGAGCATCAGTGTCCTAGGGTCGCTGTAACTAAGTGCCACAAACTGGGTGGCTTGGAACACCACAGACGTATCGTGTCGTAGTTCTAGAGGCAGAGATTCAGATCCAGGAGTCCTGTTGGCTGGGCCACCCTCCCCCTGAAGGCACAGGAAGAGGCCTTCCTTGCCTCTTCCAGCTTCTGGGGGCTCCAGGCTTCTCTCAGCTAGTGGCCACATCACTGAGTGCCCGTCTTCCCCTCTTCTCCCCTCTGTGTGCCTCTTATAAAGTCACTTCTCATTGGATGTAAGGTTCACTCAGATAATCCAAGATGATGTCATCTCAAAATCCTTAACTCAATCTCATTTGCAAAGTCTCTTTTTCCAATAAGGTCACAATCACAGTTTCCAGAGATCAAGACATGGACCCACATTGCGGGGAGGGGGGGAGCATTATTCAACCTGCTAAAGACAGGAACAAGTTTCTCTAGAGAAATATTCAGCTAAGAAATTTTTAAAAAGAAATTATAAATTAGTGTATTACTATTACACAACGTGTTTTGAAATGAGGGATCTAGGTAATATCAGGGACGGATGAAACTCAAAACAGGACAGCCAGACATTATGAGGACTCTGAGGCCCCACCACCTATGAAATATTCATCCCAACATAATGGAAATTCATCAGACTTCCAGATTTAGCTAACATTTTAGAGGAAATAATGAGGATGGAGAAATAGGGTCAACAGTGCCAATGGAATCCAATCTATAAAATCTAGACTAAAAGGTATTTTCCAAAATTAAAGTGCCAAGGAGGTGACTGACCTATATATTAAAAGAGAAATATCAATGATCATGATGCATATATCTGATTTTGCTCCAGGTAGAAGTAAGTGCACCATTAGAAAATCAGGAGACAATAGAGATATTGAAAATCGATTGGATATTTAATGATAACAAGAAGAAAATGTTATATTTAGATAGGATAATATTGCTGTATTTGTCTTTAACATGGTTTTTATATTTTAGATTTGCATACCGAATTTCATGTAGATGAAATTATATAATGTTTGAAATTTACTCTAGGAAGTAATCTATGGCTGAAGGAGGCAAAAATGGACAGGGTTGCAAATGAAATAAAATTGGGCATGCCTTGATAATTATTTAATCTAAATAACGGGCATATGGAATTCGACATATTGATTCTACTTTTAAATGTTTAACTTTTTTAATAAGAAAAAGTTCTCTAAAACTACTTTAAACAAAATCTAACGAAGCAATACAACCTTCCTTAAAAAATATGTAGGCATTTCTCAATTGCTTACATGGTTTCAATAATTAAACTTCAACTTTCAAAAGTCCTTTCTGCCTCTCAGAGTGAGCGACTCTGTCTTGACTAAATAATTTCTCTGCAGGAGTTGAGTAACTAATATTCTGAGTGACTGACTCGCATGGAAATATATCTCCTGTTTCCTTTCACATATTTTCACCATATATAATGAAAGCATATGCTCTTGCTGGATTTATAGTCAGATTTGTCAACTTTTTCCTTATTTACTTGAGGTGGTTGGCATAATTCAAAGTGAAGTATCCTTCCATGTGAGTTATTTGTCACCGGGTACTCATTAGAAGATCTTTAATATGGAAAAGATCTGCTTCTTCTCAACATAATGTTCACTCTGCCTTCCTTCCCTGTTTCACACTTCCAAGATCTCGGATGCCACGGGAGGACGTCATGGTCCTAGTTATACCTCCACGTGTGCACGTGCGCTCAATTTGGAGAGGCTCTAAGATCCATGTGAGCGTTCGGATAAATCCTGGGCCACACTGACAAGAGTAGTAGACCAAACAGTTTTGGGACACTTACCTTAGCTTTACACCACCATCAGTTTTGAGTAATAACAGCATCTTTTCTATATTCCACTCATTCACACAATGAAAATATACTGAGTTCTTCTACGTAAAAGAGGCAGTGCAGTGAGCAGGTAAGAGTATGCGCTTCGAAGTCAGACTTACGTCAACCCAAACCCAGCTCTACCAGCCAATGGCTTTGTTATGAGGACGTGAGACCTGACCATGCGGCACACTGGGCTCCCCAGCCCTCACCTGCGATGTTGGGGGGATAACACCACCTACTAGTCAGGGTTGTGTGGGGATTAGACGGGGTCATGGACCTCAAAGCCTCATAGTACGTACTACACACACAGCAAAAGCCGCCCCCACGTAGATTTTGTTGCCCACACGCCACTGCTTTGAGTTCTCTTGAGATGAAAAGACATATTAGAGGCTGCTGCATTCCTCCAAGACCTTAATCAGACTAAGACACAGTGAAGTGTGTGAGAAACGCCGTCCAAGCATGCACCAGACACAAGATAGGCTGCACGGGTCTCCTTTCGGAGGGATGCTGGTGGCCCTGATGGAGGACCGTGTTCACAGAGAGACCCCAGCTCTCAGGCTCTTCAGGGTCAGGCGATTCTGAGGCAGCCCGTGTGTGGCACTGGGAGAGGTGGGGGCACCCCGGCCTGCCGTCTCGGTCCAGGCGGGTGAGCTGGTGCGCGGGGCCACCCGCACGGGTGCCCACCAGGTCAGTAGTCTACATCTGCTTACGTCCACCTTTCCCTCTGCCCAATCTCCGTCCTCCCGCTTCCTCCCCTGAGCTTTGCAGGTGCACCCACGCCCGCCTCACAGGTCCCTGGCGGGGTGCACCACGGTGGTCTGAGGGAGAGGGTGGGAAGGCGGCTCCCAGGTGGACTCGCTCCCTGCAGAGATGGTCCCCGCCTGCACACGTGCCTCCGCTCTGCTCTGGGGGCCCCCGCGGGGTTGACCAGTCCTCTTTCTTCCATCGTTCAAGGGGACGGTGCCTCAGAAGCAGCACAAGCCACCAACTGCACCTCATGCCCGTTTCCTGGGGGTTCCAGCCTCAGCCAAGCGCCCCCCGAATGCGGACAGGCTGAGCCCTGACTCGCTGTGGGTGCAGTGGCCACAGGGCGGCTGGGACGCTGCGACTGGCGAAGCAGGGGCTGGATTTGGAAGGAGATCCTAGGGGGAGCACACCTGAGCGGGCGCCGTGGCAGGGGCAGGTGTCTGTACCAGGAAGTTAGAGCAAAAATACGAGTGTTGAGTAAGTCAGAGCATAAATGATGAAGATTGAATTTGGCGAGAGGAGAAGCGCATGGAGAGGCAGCCAGAGGGGGGCTCCCGGAGGGGTCTCCTAGAGGTGGGCTCCTAGAGGTGGGCTCCCGGAGGTGGGCTCCCGGAGGTGGGCTCCCAGAAGTGGGCTCCCAGAGGTGGGCTCCCGGAGGGGGGCTCAGGGGACAGGTCGCGCCGCAAAGCTTACAGTGCGTCTCACACCTGGCATGACCATCAGAGCACATCGCTTTGCCACGACTCTTAGCGAGCCAATACCTGGCAGCTGGCTGTCCTCGGTGAGCGTTGTGCGGGGACCACAATCACCCAGACGCTGGAGCGCATGCACCTCCAGGGGGGAGCTGGCCTTGCCTTGTTGGGGCTGCCGAGCGCCACCCCCCATGGACCCTGCTTCTCCTCTCCCTGAGAGCTCGTCCCCCTCTCACGTTTCAGCTCCCGGTGAAGCAGAAACGAACTGAAACACTGGGGTTTCTTAGAGTTATTTCCTTTAAAATTATGATTCTGGAAGATTCATAGGTCTTCATAGGTCTTCATGTCTCAACTTAAAGTAGGTGGGAACCTTTTCCAGAATCCGTGTGAGCAGCTGTCCCGGGGCGGCATCTGCAGGCTCTGAGCTGGTGGGGACGGAGCTTGGCACCGGGCAGCACCAGGCACTGTTCCCTGGACGGTTTCACAGGGACACCGTGACCCTCGGACCCAGATGGAAGACCGACCCGCCGCGCTTCCTTCCCATGCCGGGCACACGGCGGAGGTCACGTTAGGCCATGACTTCCCGGGCGAAGGGGGGCATTTGGTCCTTACGGGGTCTCGTCACGAGGAAGTAGAACCATTGATCTGTGTGGATAAAAGCCTTTATTTATGGCTCTGACCTACTGAGCTGATGGAGGGAGTGGGGGGTGGGGGGAGAACCTATTTTTATGGTGAACCGGCTCCTCCTATTACTCGTTACTTTTGATGAAGTCACACAATATAATTTTCACACTAGATACGAGGAATGGTGGAGTTACGAGAAAAAATTAGATTCTCACAAGTGGCTATCTTCTGAAGATGATCGTAATCACACAAAATGCAGCCGCACGCCGGCCTGGGGTGGATGCCCTCGTGCCAGGAGGTGCTACGGGCTTACACGGCGAGAGCGTCTACGAGTCCAGTCATTTGCCCTGGAAATACGTGCACTTTGTGTGTGTGTGTGTGTGTGTGTGTGTGTGTCAATGCTTTATTCTCTGGGGACTTTGGAGAACACAGTGTGCTTAAAGAAACAAGAAACTTCTGAAGGAAAGAGGAAATTGAGGAGAATGGCAACTTTTTAAAATAAGTCCAATGCTTCCAGTGAGGACGAGCAGCTTCTACTATTTATCCACTCAGCACATCAGTTCCCAGGCTGGGCACACGAGGGTGGCCCCCCAGACCACGGAGGGACCCCGGGTCTCACGGGCTTGGCCGGCCGCGGGCTTGGCTGCGTCCATGCGCGGATACGAAAGAGGGCCAAGGACACAGCGTCCATCGAATCCATGTCCTAAAGTGGATTTTTCGATGCTTTCTCTTCTTCCTGGCAACGATGGAAAAACTGGAATATTTTAAATCGTGAACCTTTTTAGAATGATGAATTCATCTTTAAAATAAAATGTGCCAAAAATAAAAAAATAAAATAAAATAAAATAAAATAAAATAAAATAAAATAATAAAATATAAAATAATAAAATAAAATAAAATAATAAAATAAAATAAAATAAAATAAAATAATAAAATATAAAATAATAAAATAATAAAATAAAATAAAATAAAATAAAAAAATAAAATAAAATATAAAATAATAAAATAAAACAAAATAATAAAATAAAATAAAATAAAATAAAAAAAATAAAATAAAATAAAATAAAATGTGTCTTTCTGGATCGCTGTGTATTTGGGAACAAATCGACACCATCAAATCATTCCATGTGTTTTTGTATAAGGAAACTGAGGCACAGAAAGGATATTTGAGTTGCCAAGGACCACTCGCCTCTTTTATGGCAGAGCTGGGACCAGCCTGTGTCTTACTTTCCCAGCGCAGTATTCTGAAGTGAGCGAGTGTGTTAGATTCACCATTACTAAGATTTTTTTTTTCTTTTGTGTGTGTGTGTGGTTTGTTTTTGTTTTACATTTGAAAACAAGCTGATGGCTTAGAAGTCTTTGGAAGAGCGCACGCAAGCTCCGCGAAGTTGGGCTCTTGCGCCAGCACACACGTCTTGGGAACCCACTAAGCAGATCTTCCCAACAGCCTGGGGGAACCTGGACCGATGGCATGACCCCATCTTGACTCTCAGCCACCTATGATGTCCCCTCAATGAATCACATGAAATATACAGCCAGTGCTTTAGATTTTACCCAGTTCACAGGAAACTACCGATTAGAATAATCAAAGTACTGGAACCCTATGAAATTCAGTCTTCCAAGGATGAGAGGATAATGGAGATAAGCTTCAAATTAATAATAATAATAATAATAATAATTAATAATAATAATAATAAAACAAATCCCTTGATTTATGAGTCAGATGCTGTCCTCAGTGCCTCTGGCCTTCCCTGTCGAAGCCTTTTGCCAACCACATGGGTGAGCATGGCGGTCATCCCGTTTTGCAGATGACAACACGGAGGGCAGAGCATGTACACACATTGTTTAAAGTCACATATTCGGCTTCTGGCAGAACCAGATTTCTGAATAGGGCATTTGGAGTCCAGAGTCTGCTACACATACTAAAAATACCAAATCTGTTACTTTTTTTTTTTTTTTTTACTTTTTTTTTTTTTTTTACTTTTTTTTTTTTTTTTAAAGATTTTATTTATTCATTCCAGAGAGAGAGAGAGAGAGGCAGAGACACAGGCAGAGGGAGAGGCAGGCTCCATGCAGGGATCCTGGTGTGGGACTCGATCCCGGGACTCCGGGGTCATGCCCTGGGCCAAAGGCAGGTGCCAAACCGCCGAGCCGCCCGGGCTGCCCCAAATCTGTTACTCTTTGTGAAAGTAGGTCTGAGAGCCAATACGACACGGCTAAATTTGCATCTGCAGAATTGATGACTTGTCCCAGGCCTTGAAGACATTATCCTTCCCACCCAGTGTGTTTTATTCTCCCCACACGCCTTTGTGGAAGTGAGTGATTGCTTTCTTTTGGGGTTCTTTTATCCCAATGCTCCAGAGTAGGCATGTTTCGGGACAATGAATAAATGTTGAATAACGCACTTTACTGGACAAGAGAGAGAAAATGTGGACAAACCCAAAGAAAGATGCCAGTAGACATTTTATGCAAGTCATTTCCAAGAGAATTCTAAAACTTAGACCCAACGTAGTTTTCAAGTACGTGCTCTTTTCTTAGGAACAATTTTGGACAGGAATAAAATGGTCGTAGAATAATCTAAGCCTTGCAAATTAAATCTAGTCGCTCTCAAAGAAGAATTTAACATTTGTTTTTCACACGGACACCTGCTAATTTGAAATCTCATTGTAAAATAAAATGCCTCCTTTTTCCCTCAAGAATTGGGACCCCTGTAGGATCAGCACATGTAAAGCAGCTTTAGTTTTTACTTTTGAAAACCAGCTCTTCTTTTGAATTAATGTCCAAATAAAGTAATCTCTTATTATCCCAAGATGAATTCTAGAGAGAAAGACGCTGAGTTTTTAATTTCTAAAAGTTGTTAAATAAATCCAAGTGCACACAGCACATGCCGAGTGCACGTGCCGGGGCACCGTCCGGTCTACGGCGGACCAGGCTGTGTGCCGTCGAGCACGGGTGGATGGTGCAGGAGCTCCGGCCTGGTTAGGACGTCACAGGCTTCCCCGACCCTGCACAGTCGCATTCATCCTCGCACGCTCAAGTTGTACAACTAGGACATGAGCCATTGGTATTGGCCCATTGGTATCTGGGGGTCCACTTACGACGATCGGGTGTGGTGATGTCTGCAGAAGGCTCATTAAATGAATAAATGGCCAAATATTTGTTTTTATACACAGTAAGAAATTAGACTTTACATCTTTCCCCCCTGCTGTTTGCTACTTAGAATATATACTCCGAGGCAGGATTGATACCTGGGTTCTGCCCTCACAGTTTGCAGCGGGCACCACTGTCATCGATCGCCCAACCAGCTAGTGTTGTTCTGCTTTGACTCAGCTGGGTATTTTGTGCGTGTGCCTTTCTTTTCTGATGTGAGACTCACCCTTGATGCCTGGTCTGTGCCTCTTCCAAAATAATAATACTAGGCAGTTATTGAAAATACCCCTCGCAACCGCCTGAAAGCAAGTGCCTCTAGATGAAGAGACGCGAGGGCGAGTGTGGGTTTAGCAGGGGACCGATGGTGGAAATAAAGGGTGCCAGTCGGCTTCCGGATGTCCTGAAGAGCAGGAGAAGCAAACAACACACCTGCTTGTGCTTCTTTTGAGATACAAGACACATCCTATCTGCATCTCCCTGCCAGACAGGAACGGTGGGAGGCTGGGGCAGCCTCACACCCCTGTCTCCTCCCCAGGCATTGCTTCAAACGGTTTTGCTTTGAAAACCTTTCATGAAATAGTTTTGCTTTAAAATATTGATATTACTCTTTTAGGTGCAGGCATGTCAACATTCAGAATTCCCTTTAACATTAAAATAAGAAAAAGCTATCCCAGTGATCAGTAGATGGCAAACTTGCTACACCTAAATGATGAGGTTTGTTTTTTTCTGTTAGACATTTCACTGACATTTTGTTCTAAAATATTTTAAAAGTTTCTTCAAATGGACAGTAGAGTTTGTTTATTGTGAAATTGACCCCTCCCTCTGACAGACGTGTGTGTTTATATCAAAGCTCCCATCTTTAAGATACTGTTATGGGAGTATCCGAGTTCCTATAAACAAAGGGCACACTTTCAACTGACAAGATAAGTCAGTGTTTTAATTTTTATTAATTAAACCCTTTTCTGATTTTCTTTTAAAATATCCTCTCCAGTGCTACCACAGGGAGACAGTTCCACCTGAACCAAGTACTTATGGTGCCAGAAAGAGAACGCAGAGCTGCCTGCCGTGGCCACCCCATTCTTTCCTGGTGCTCAGAGCACGGTTTCTGTTACTGCTTTAATATTCTGTAACCATAAACAGAAAATCAGTATGTTGAGATTACCTACATGAAAGTAGCATATAGGAATTCAAGAAAAGGCAAAAGGAATTAAGTTCTTAAAAAACAAATTAATATGATTAGGAAAATCACCAGGCAGCCCGAAGACTTAGGCGTTTTAATTGACTGTGATCAGAAATACATTTCGGGTATTGAGCTGCTTTCTCTTTTGTTGAGCTTTTGACAGTTTGCAGGGAGACCTGAATAGAAATTATGCCTTTTCCCTGATGGCAAATAGTAGTAGCTTCCTCAATATTTTTGCGGTCTTGAGCATGGCACTGAACGCTGAGAGGTCCTCATGGCAGCAGACACGAGGGGCCAGTAATGTGTATGTCTAGCAAAAAAGGTCACAGCTGAGAAATAGAGACGTGCGGGGAGATACGGGAACATTCCCTCTTGTGGGATATGGAAGAAAACAATCTGGTTAAAGGTCAGGGTCCAACTTCTCTGCTTGGGAGCCACCCCAACATGCAGTGACATAAAACCACGACTATTTTATTGCAGTCCCAATTTTGTGGGTCAGGGATGTAGGCAGAACAGGACAGGAAGGCTGTCCCAGGTTGGGCAGGGGGCAGGCCCTCTGCTAGCTGTTCTCCATTTTGCATCTGTTGGGTCTGGAATGCTTGAAATCATTCCTTTGTGGTTTTGTTTGTTTGTTTTTGTTTTTCTTTGTGGTTTTGATTTGCATTTCCTGGTGGTTAGTTCCCACACTCTTGGTGAGGATTTTAAAAATGGTGTTGCTATTAGGGCAAACAATATGGAGGCACCTCAAAAAATCAAAAGTAGAACCACCAGTCGGTCCAGCAGTCCCACTTCTGGGTGTGTATCCCAGGAAATGAAATCTGGATCTTCAAGGCGTATCCATACACCCATGTTCACTGAAGCGTTCATTAGTCACAACAGCCAAGGTATGCAAACAACCCGAATGTCCGTGGACAGATGTGCAGAGAAAGAAACTATGGTTTATACATAAAATAGAGTATTACTAAGCCTCAAAAAAAGAAGGAAACTCTACCATTTGTGGAAATATAGATAAACGTGCCGGACATTATGCTGAGACCAACCTGTCGCAGAAGCACAGACACTGCATGATCGCCCATACGTGTGGAATCTAAAATAGTCAAACTCATAGAAGCAGAGAGGACAACGGTGCTTACAGGCCAGAGATGGGTGGAATAAAGAGATGTTGTTCAATAGATATCAAGTTTCAGTTTTGCAAGATAAAAAAAAAAAATCAAGCTCTGCTGTACAGCGCAGTGCCTATCACAACACAGCGTGGTACACTAAAATGTGGTTGGGAGGGTCAACCTCATGTTACACACTCTTTCAACAAGAGAACGAAACAAAGAAGACCCAATAAACAGGCACAAGGAAACGTGCAGAGGTAATGGATGGATGGGTCTATTACTTTGATTATGGTGACGGCTTCGTGGGTCTTTGTATATGGCCCAATCTCACCAAAAGGCATCCCGTAAATACGGTAGCTCTTGTGTATCAATTGTATTTCAATCAAGTTGCTTAAAAAATTGACTTTTTCACTCACGTTTCTGGTGCCAGGGCTCTCCAGGTGAATCCTTTATGCTTTCTCATAGCATGGTGGCTCCCAGGAAGATAAACGTACATGGAGCCTAGGTTTACTCAGAGCAAGCACCCCCAGGTGCCTGGGGGACGGTAGGACCCTATATGACCTGGCCTTGGGAGTCCCAGGATCTTCTGTCCCCCATGGCCAGCTGGTGAAGAGAAAGCATTAAGGCCAGCCCCAGCTCAAGGAGGGGACATTTTGACCTCTTCTCCTGGGAGAAAAATGCAGCAAAGAATGTCCAGCCATCTTGAATCTACCGAAATGCATACAAAAAAGGAAAAGTCAATGAGTTCATAGGGAGATTAGAATTCCAGAGTAGAGACTTTCAGCTTAATGCATCTGACAGTGTCATTTTATATGGAAAATGGACAGATAGGACTTTCTGCACTGCAGGTGCTAAAATCATGATGTATTATAGCTAGTGACGGGCTTCGCCAGGACATACATCATCTCACATGCATCAAAAGTCTGCAAGTTCTAGAACTAGATTTTAACAGTCACAGGCCTGTCGGGAGTATTCACCCCCTCCCCTGCCTAGCTCCGCTTTCTCATTGATGGGAAAGAATCGCATGGCCTCCCACGTTGTGCACATTTCTGTTCTGTCCTTTCGCAAATGAGAGCAAGTGACTGTGAAGTGCATGCATGTGAGGTCATCACAGATACATCTGTTTCTATTCATTAATTTTAATAATAAGGAAACTTTCGTTATAATCTTATTTGACGCCATCCATTCTTACTTTATGAAAAAAATGCTTCTTTTAGGCTAGAAGTGTCCATCGTGGTCTCGGATCAAAGATCAATTACACAAAAATCCGTAGAGCGGTTTGGAATGTGCTGCAGGTGTCCATAATTAATGACATATCTTGTTTCTAACCCCCACACGGGCCTTCAGAGTCAAAGCCCTTCTAAGGCTTATTTTATCTGTCTCCCTCTTGTCTTAATCCGGAATGTGATCTGTTTTTAAACATCAGGTATATACTCTAGATGACATTTATATTTCATACAGTCTTTTTTTTCCCCCTAAGTGAAGACTTAGCAGTAACATTTTTCCTATCCAGTAAAATTCACATTCTTGTGAGATTTATTTTCAGGAGATATTATTTTAAATGACGTTGAGAACTTACAGTTTCTTCTGATCATAAATGCTGGCTGCCCTATGTAGTTCTTAAGCATTTGAAGGTAATGGTGAATTATGGTAAACTACAGATAAAAGAAAATGCTTTTCAAGTTATATCAAAAAACATATATTCCTAAGATATGGAGAGGTCTTTCTAAACTCTACATTTATATATTTTGGGATTGAGGCACAGTGTAATTGGAGTGATTCATGCAAGCTCGTTCAGCTTCCATGAAAACGTGTGTCGATAATAAGGCCCACGATCAGGAGCTCGTCCAATGGAGGTTCCAACACTCATCATCTATCTTTTATAAAAATATTTAAAATGTTTAAGAAATAATTGTCAGATCCTTGGTAAAGACAAACTAAAGCTTATGAGGGGAATAGGTCTCTAACACAGGGTGGCAACGTTTTGTTTCAAGTCCTGTTTTCTATCCAGTGTAATTTGGGCTCAAAATCTGGGGGCCTTGCAAATCTGTGAAGAAAAGACCTCGGGTTTGTGCAGATGATAACTCAAGGTAACCATGCAGCAGATTTGAACACGTTAGCTTCAGAGCCACGCGGCCCCATGTTCCCTCACGCTGGACTCTTACAGCGAAACGACACCCAATTTCTCTTAAATGTTCCGATGTGACATTAACACATATCTGGTGAAAGTGAAAGACTGCGTCTATTGAACTATTTAAATATCTCCTTCTTTGAACTCTTCTTCCCAATCTAAACACCTGGAAAGGATACGTGTAGGTATAAGACAATTTACAGGTGGTCACATGATGCGCTAGGAGTATTGTAACATTTCCATTAAGGAGATTTTTTTTCCCAGTTCGTTTTATCAGAGTTCGTAATGTCGGTCAGGGTCCTCGCACCTGCTCCCAGGTAGCAGCTGCTGTCACAGCAGGAGGAGGCGCATCAAGAGCTAAGGAGTGGGAACCTGGCGAGTGCGTTCCCACGTCTCTCCCTTTCCTGCGATGTCCTTCTTGACATCATTTGTTCCACTCAGCACCTGTAGCCAGCCTCGATGTGCAGTTTGGACGTCATCTCTCTCTTCCACACAGGAGGATGCCTCCTCCCTGAAGTTCGCTGTATCACTTGTTTCTTTCCAGATACATGTCTTAGTACTCGCCTTGAGATAGATTATCATTGGGTCTTTTCTCCCCCAAAAGGGGACCCAGATAGTGTTCCCTCTGTGCTTGAAGATTAAAAAGTAGGTTCAAAAAACATAAAATAAAAAGTAGGTTCAAGTCCATAACCTGACCAATCAGGACAGGTGTTGGTCCTGCAGGAGTATTTGCACCACGCAGGAGAAATGAGGGTTTGTGGAGACCGTATTTCCCCCAAACGAGTGAACAACGCACTGGCCGTGGAACCCACCCAGGGTTCCTCCCTCTGGGGCTGCGTGCGCCGCATCACATTTCAGGTACCCGCTTGCTCACCGCCCCGTAAGTCCCACTGCACAACTGGAATATTTAGTTCTGCAGCTCGGCCATCACCTGGCATTTTCTCAACTTCACATTTTCATTCACAATATGCCTCAACTGGTGAAGAAAGAAGCGATGTGAAGGAGTTTATCGTTCAGGTGGAAATGCATGACCTCGCAGTGAGGTGCTACTGTGGCCGGGGAAACCTCGTGGCTTTTACGGAAGGGGAGTGACGCGTTATATCAACATCTATGGAGCCCTTACTGCGTCCCACGCCGGGCGCTGAGAGGTTTATGTGTGTCAATAGCATTTTATCCACCTTGTGAATCCAATCTCAGGTTGAGGGGAGACCACTGGAGCTTGGCTTCAAGGAAAGACCTGTCAGCCTCAAGCTCCCTTGCCGCGGGGTGTCCCTCCCCAGAGTGCTCAGACCGCCCTGCCTGCTGTCTCTGCAGCCTCACCTGTGTCCAGCGCCCTGTTCCTGTAGGTCCCAGAATCCTGGCCTCCTGGATTTTCCTTTCTTTGGAACAGAGCAATGGGAGTTAGGCCTTGGGCTGGAGAGGACCCACGACGCTTACGTCCTCCCCTTTGGATGTGGGGGAATGAAACCGCACGGGCTTGGTGTGTAATACGGGCTCTGTTTTCCAGTGGAAATGGCATCAGAAAGCTATTTTCCATTTTATTTTCTTTTCCTTTTTTTTTTTTTTTTTGATAAGTAAGGACTCATTTAATTTTGATTTTCTTTTAAGCTAGTTTCATTTTCTCCTGCACGTTAGAAGCAGGGAAGGAGAAAATTTTAGCTGGGAAGTGCTATTAATTTGGATATACAAAAATGGAACTATAATATGTTTACTCAATTCTAATATGTATGATCTCTAAATAGTGAAAAAAACTATTCTTGTTGCCATAGTAACTAGAAATTTTCTTCTATGTTCTTTTTTTTTTTTTTTTTAAACACTGGATTCAGGTGAAATGGCAATTTTTAGAGTATGCTTGCCAACCACAAGGTTTCCCCCCCAACCCACCCCGTATAGTTTTACTCAAAAGGTTTGTGGGGTGACAGGTGCCACTCCGAAATGTGACAAGACCTACCTGAGTACTTATGAATGTGTGGCCATGTGTGGATCTGGAGACACACAAAATTAGGTAAAATGGTACAATCTAATGGGTCCCTCCAAAGTGATTTTTACCAAACACTCACATTTAGGAGAATGGAAAGAAATCGAAGGAGATATAAGGAAATTTGGGAAAAATTTTTTTTAAACATGTGAAGGATACCTTCAATGAACATAAGGAAATCTATTTCGTGTGAAAGAAATCTCGCTGGGCTGGCTGCTGCGGGGGGTGTGGGTCAGATTCCCAGGCACCCCTGGTCTGGCCACCGTCCCTGTGTGATTCAGTAGATGCATCTGTTCCAAATCCCAGAGTCACCTCCAGCTTCTCCATTTCCTTACTCAACTTCCCAGTGTTAACATGGAAAATTTAACTCTTGACTTGACACTATCCTTTGAAACTTGTCCCCTTTCCAGCCCTTCCCAGGGCCTGCAAACCCCAGCTGTGCTCACCTCGGTGGAAGTCACCATCACATGGGGTCCCATTTCGCCCCCACTGACCCCACTGGCGGCCCCCTGTTCCATTCAAGCAACACAGCCAGTTGTTCACACGAACGAAGTCTGATACCTGCTTCTCCTTCCGCCTGGACCTCCCTTTCCCCTTCGCTACTGTGCATGTGGCCCTCGTTACATGTGGCTCCTCTGCTCAGAAGTCAGCTCCTCAGGGAAGCCTGCTTCAGTCGTGGTTCCCAAGGTCGCGCCCCCTCCCTGCGTCTTGGCCCCCAGCACGTATCTGCACCCAAGCACTGGCGTTCGAGTCCAGCCTGCCTTCCTGCATCAAGGATGCTCACAGGGTTGTCTCCACTAGCTCGGGGAACAGACGCCTTAAATGTAATCTGTCCAAAGTCAAAATCCTGATTGCCCTAAACTCTAACAACCAAACCCTCTTCCCCGTCAATCTGCCCATCTAACAGTCGGCAACCCCGGTGTGCGTTGTTCAGGCCACGGTCTGACTCTCTCTGCACTGAGAGGGGCCAAGAGCCCTGTACAGACAGTAAACAGAAGTGAAAACCAAATAAATCCACTGCTGCGGTCTGTGTCTCGTATCTTTGGCAACAAAGACGTGCAAAATGGAACAGAGAAGTTAGACGGGGTTTATGCGTAGCTTTTGTTTCTAATTAATCCTGGGGTTTGCGACGCAGCAGGAGAGAGAGCGGAGACTCCTTAGGTCAAGTGCGGACAATCTTGCACACAATCAGACAGACAGGCAGGCAGGCCAGCCCGTGTAACACACTAGGGTGTAATTACTCCCTGCAGACCCCACAGGCTGTGCGTAAAGTTGGGAAAAGATAAATCTTGGCCCGGTTGCTTTTCTTCCCCTCTTGATGGCATTTCTTGCTGCTCAGTCTTACATCTGGCTTACGTCTTCTTCATCTTCACCCCTGCTTCCTGCCCACGGACCCCGGGCCTGGGTGACAAGGACCCACTGGCAGATTCAGGTCACTGTAGTCCTTACGGTAATGACTCCCTTGGTCCTGTGTGTGCAGACAGTATAGACCTGAAAGTACAAAGTCAGGTGGTGGCAGCCGGTGAGTTGGGACAAGGTTGTGGTAGGAAGGGGATTCAGCGACCATCCCTCGGCTCTTACCGGGTGCACCTGGGGCTCACAGGGCCTCCGGGGCGCCCCCACCCCCGCCCCCACCCCCGGGCAGGCCTTCTCCACCTTCTCCACTGTGACTATGCGCTTTGCACTCTCTGAAATATTCACGAGAGCAGGCTTGCAGATGTGCCCTCTGGAGCCTGTCCGCGGCCAATCGGGGACCTGGAAAGGTGCCCAAGTGCTCATTTCCTGGAAGATAAAATGTAAAGGTATGTTTTATTCTTCTCGCTTAAAGCGAATCTCTTTGTCCTTTGATGTGAGCTGGAGATCTACAAATCTTACCTGCTTTCTCTTTAATCCTACACAGAATTAAATCTCCAGTTCCTGATAAAAATCTCTATAGCTAGCAACTTAGGTGAAAACCCCATTTGAAACCATTAACCTTGCCTGAAATAGATGTGTGGAAGGAACAGCGGAACAGGTATCTCAGAAGAGAAGCTAATGAGTATTGACCAAACATTGATTTCAAACCCTTTTCCCTCTTTTTGCACGTTTTATGGCTATAATAAAGTACGTGAGATAGAAAATATGCCTGAGAAATTTAGTTTCCCACGGAATTAATTTTAATTCTTCGTATGGATGAGAAAAGAACAATTGCCTTGCTTTTTTTCCTTGATTTTTTTGGTTTCTTTTTAAAAATTCTTTCTTCCCAGTAATGATTGTTTCCTGATTAGCAAAGTCAAAAAGTTGTATTCAGTGCCCGGGTCAACTAGAGATTTTTTTTTTTTTTTTCCACACGAGGTGTTTACATAGCCGTCAAGTTTCTGCCTTTTCCTTATATGGGTGATGTTTTTTTCTCTTAAATTTCTCTTCTGAAACTCTCAGCAACTGGAGGCAAAACGGACTGAGAGTGGATAGTGAGAAAGTGAGAGAGGAGAGAGAGAGATATGAGAGAAAGAGATGAGAGACGAGAGAGATGGGAGAGAAGGAGCAAGATGAGAGAAAGAGAGAGAGACAGAGGGAGAAGGAGATGAATGAAGATGAGAAGGAAAGAGGCAGCCAACCCGGGGCCTTTGCAGAACCTGGAAGCCCTGTGGTCCCGGCCTGCAGACACACTCGGTTGGAGCAGGTGGTGACCCCAGACCTCCAGAGGCCGCAGGAGGCAGGTACTTTCCCACCAGGCTTGAAGGAAATGCTGAGAGTCCCTGATGCCTCCCTCTCTCAAGCGTAAGCCCAAACCCAACCATCAGAGCAACACATCTGTTTGAAGGTTTGCCCGTTTCAAGTGCAAACTTTCTTGGGGAGCATAAGCTGGTGAACGGCGTTGGTCCAACAGACTGTTTGGTTAAAGCAGTGAAGGAAAGGTGTGTTTACACGCTCACCTGTGCCCAGTGGAGGAGACACAGAGGACACTCACCTGTCAGGTGCCAGGTGAAGCTGTTGTGCAGACCGCCGGGCCCGCGAGCTCAGACAGGGAGTCGCTGTGGAGCTCTGCGTCCTGCGTCCTGAGCATCGGGCGTCATTCACAACTGGGAAACGGGGTGAGGTCCTTGAGGTCATGACTCAGGAAACGGGGCGAGGTCCCTGAGGTCATGACTATCAGTGGAGGACGGAGAAGTTCTCAGGAGGAAACGGAGGGATATAAACAGTAAAAGATAAAAAAAGAAAAGAAAAGAAAAGAAAAAGAAAAATCTAGAGTGTGGATCCAAACAGGGGGAAGCAGCGTGCGTGGAGGAGAACAAGACGCTGTGTCCACAAAGCCGAGAGAGGAAGTGATGAGATGGCATCAGAGACCGTGAAGAGGAAGTTACCTCTTTTGACCAATCAAAAAAACATGAGCTTCACCAATAGACCAACATTTTGTTCACAGAAAAGGGAAGCTGAAAAGGTCTTTGAGTCTCTTTGATCCATTAACAATGGAGATATGGATGAGCGTCTCTATCTGGGGGCTGGACTAACCCTTTTTACCTTAAAGTTAGGCTTTTTCACTCAACGAAGGCATCTTGAGTGCTCTTGTCCTTGTTTCGGAGTCTTACTCCTCCAAACCACACAGGTTCCCGGGCTTGGACACCGCCCATGTGTCCGTGCACAGCCGGGCCCGTGAACGTGTGTGAAAACGGCCACACACTCAGTCGGTCAATAGACTGGAGCTTAAAATAAATCTAAAAATGTGATCTCTTTTAAAAGAAAGAGTTTAGAACATTCTGAGGTTTACTTCAACGTGCAGATCAGTGGACATGTCAAGTCTGAGAACCTACCTGTCTGTCATTTTTTCCATCCATTTAAGACTAAAAGTGTGGAGAGGATGGGCTTCCCTGTCTCTTGACTTGAATTTATCTTTTTTATAAGTTTCTAACTAGAATATAGACACTTACAAAGATTGACATTTCTCAGAAATTCAGAGAAGGAACGTCTGCCCAGAGGTCACCTGGGCGAACTCCCAGCCGGATCCCTAGATGACACTTGAATAATTTCTACAAAAACTAGAATCATCCCCTGCCATGGGCCTCTATTCGCATTCCTCTGTGCACCTCATTTGGCATTCGGAAAATTTTTAAATGATTAGAAAGTTCTTAACAATCTTAAACCAGTTCGATTTTATTTTATTTTTTAACTCTTTCAGCTACTTAGGTATGTGTGATCTTCAAGATATTTATGTAAGGCATTTTCTTTCTGTTCTGCGGTGATTTTGACAAGCTCCTTTCACTTCCAACTGATGTTTCTTATGCAGGACCCTGGGACCCTGTATGCGGGACCCTGCAGGACCCTCGGACCCTGTTCTTATGCAGGCCCCTGCGGGCCCCTCGGTGTTTGCAATCACACACGGGACCCCGGGCGTTTGAAGATCTCCAAACATCAAGCGGCGTGAAACGCAGATTTACCATCTCTGTGTGCAAATGCGAGGTAGGATTCATGCACACGAGATCTGACGTGTCAGATCTGCACGGTAGCCTTCTAGTAAAAGCTGGGATTCCAGATGGCGTAGAAACGTTTGAGCTTCAGTACTTTTAGCAGGCACAGAGAGTTAAAAGAAAAATTTCAACTTAAATTATGAATATCCTGGCTTCCAGCAGCCTTCCCAGGCTCCGTAAAGAAATTGCCTCTTTCTCGGCAGACCGCATGCTGTGTTTGAACAAATGCTCTGATTTTGTGTAAATAAATGGTTTAATGGGTTTTATCTGACTCTGTATCATAAATAGAAAAAATTCAGAGAGCGAAGGGGCACAAGATAGCCCCTTAAAGATGCGGTGTGAATCGACACTCGTGGGGCATTGCTGAGAGCTTTTGGATAAACAACTAATGTGGACAGAAGGCCGAGGTACAGAACTGTTAGCTGTTCGTTAAAGAGAGAAGCCTATAAATGTGGCACCGTAACTTCACGAAAACCGGCCGATACATCTGGCGGCTTAATTAAAAGAACAGGTTGATGTATTCATCCAAATTTATGTCAAAGGAAAGCTGGGAAAGTATTCCGAAAAGAATATCTAATAAATAAACTGATAGAATATTATTTCTCACTAGGTAGTGACTATTTTTAATTGTCCGCCTAGAATACCTGACATCAGCGATTCTTATGCTTGATGCAAGAGCCACTCATTGATCCATGAGACACCGATAGGCAATCTACTACCTCATTGGTCTTCGCTCCGTAAAGTTGAACTTTCATGGATTACCTGAGCTCACCTGGGGCAAACCATAGAGGAGTAGGAGCTGGGAGGTGTGGAGATGTGGAGTCATAGGTGCTGGGGTGTAGATCTTCCTTCTCTTTCAGTTTTTAAATCTTTATTTATAAATTTTACTCTGATACAATTTTAAATGTATCAAAAGTTACAATGATAGGGGATCCCTGGGTGGTTCAGCGGTTTAGCGTCTGCCTTCGGCCCAGGGCCTGGTCCTGGAGACCCGGGATCGAGTCCCACGTCCCTGCATGGAGCCTGCTTCTCCCTCTGCCTATGTCTCTGCCTCTCTCTCTGTGTCTCTCATGAATAAATAAAATATTTTTTTATTTTTTTCATTTTTTAAAAGATTTTACTTATTTATTCATGATAGATATATATATAGAGAGAAGCAGAGACACAGGCAGAGGGAGAAGCAGGCTCCATACCAGGAGCCCGACGCAGGACTCGATCCCAGGACTCCAGGATCACGCCCTGGGCCGAAGGCAGGCGCTAAACCACTGAGCCACCCAGGGATCCCCATAAATAAAATCTTTAAAAAAAAGTCGCAATAATAGTAAAAAGGAAAAAGTCCTATACCCTTAACCAGATCCTGATTCACATATTTGCTTTCTTTCTTCTGTCCTTTTTTCTCCTTTCTACACGCACACACATACACACGCACATACATGCGCACATTCGGCACACACACACGCGACACTCTCCATGTTTGCACACGCATGCACACACCTGTGCACACACGTTTACACGTGCATGCACACAATACAGCCAACACACGTGCATGCACACACACATGCACACACGCATGCATGCATAAGCACACACACATAAACATACGCATACACACACATTTTTTGAATTTCCTCAGGAAAAATTGGGAACATCATGTGCTTTGTCAGTGAGATTCTTTAGTGTGTTTTTCCCAAGGGCAAGGGCATTATTTTTCCATAATCAAAGAGCCACTCTCAGAATAAGGAAACTTAGCTTTGATGTAATACAGTTATCTGTTCCCTTTGATTCAATTGTCTCAATAATGGCATTTGTAGCTGTGTCCCTAACCTTTATCTCCACCCTCCAGGCTCGGGATCCAACTCTCTTTTAATTTAAGAAATGTCCTAAGCTTTGCTTGTCTTTGTCCTTCTTCACGATGATGTTTTTGACGAGTTTAGATTGTTATTTTGCAGAACGTGCCACAATTTAGATTTGCCTGAAATCTCCCCAGGTATAGATAGAGATGATAAACTTTGGCAAGAAACCACCAAGGTGGTGTTGAATACTTAATGTATCCTATAAGGAGGAACATGATGTCCTTCGTCCCGGGATTGGAGATATTAGCTTCGATATTTTTGCTGAGGTGGTGATGATTTTCCCTTTTCAATGAATAATTTGTGGAAAGATAATTTGAGATGACATAAATATCCGGTTTGTATTCAAATTTTCAGCAACCCATTTCAGACTCTCCCGATGGCCTAACTCCATCATTCTTCTATATTTATTAGATGATAATTAATATTAGCATGAGATATTGGTTTTGTATTTTACTCTCCTTCTATCTGGTATCTATTTTTATCAAAAGGGATGACCTTTTACTGTTGTTGTCTATTCTATATTCATATTTTCCCATATGTGGCCCATATTAGACTCCTGCCCTGGTGTTTTTGACATCTCTCCAGGTTCATTGAAAGTTTCCTTATTTTCTGGCACAACAAATTGTTGAAAACTCCTCTTCTAATGTTCTTACTCCAGCTCTGCAATTAACCACTTTCCAAGAAAGTCTGACTCCTTTTACTGGGAAAAGCAGTTTGTATGTGAAGACCATGGGGTTAGCATGGCCGATGGGGGCTAAGATGCCATTGATTCCAGGCTGTCTCAATGGACAGAGAGAGACGGACAATGTGTGTGTAATGTGTGTGCATTGTCCGCATCCAGCTCTGCCTCTCTACATATCGATCCATTATCAGTATCTATCTGTCCATCCATCCATCCATCCATCCATCCATCTCTTCGTCTTTCACACCTGTCATCATCACCTATCTGAATTGCTGATAACACTGGAGTATATACTGACATCTCCAATTCTAATTCCACTCCAATCCTGCAGGGTAAATTTGAGGCTTCTCTTTTTCTCCGTCTATTCCCACCTCCTCAATAGGAAAAAAGAAAAGAGACAATACCGCTTCCCATTATTCTCTCTGTTGAGAATATTGGCGATATCTTTGTCTCACTCCTCGAGTACAAAAAGGTAGTTTTAGAATTACAAACCCATATGACAATGAAAAGCAAGATAATTCAAGTTATTCTTAGAATTAAGTCAGGTCTGTTCAAGGCTAATCTCATAGCTATGGCTGATATTCATCTTGATGAACTTTCTTAATTCTTCCCTCGTTCCTGGGATCTCGCCAGTGGTAGAGCCACATGATCTACAGCACAGCCAGGAAACTGTGCCAGGCCAGCTTCTTAGCTAACAAGTAAGATGAAAATCTCCTTCTCTTCACAATTCATGAGTTTCTATTTGGGAACATTTTTCTTCCCTGAAAGGATTCCCTTCAATATATTTTACATAGATGTCTGTTGCCTATTTTCTTGTTGGTTTAATTGAATTTTTTTACTGTGGACTTTAGGAATTCTTTATATATTTCAGATACACTGTCTTTGTTGAAAATGCATCTTGCAAATACTTTTTTTCTCAGCTTGTAGCTTCTATTTACTTTCATCTTCTCCACAATCTCATTCATAGATAGAATTACGTATAAGGTCCAATTTATCCATTACCATTTATTAATTATATTTTTTGGCATTAAATGTACTCTCTTTGCCTAGTCCTTGGTTCTGAATATTTCTTTTTCTTGTACTTCTTCTTCTTTCTCCTCCTCCTCTCCTTCCATTCCTCCTCCTCCTCCTCTTCCTCCACCTTCTGCTCCTGCTTCTCCTTCTTTTTTTGGAGAGTTAGTGGGGGGTGGGGCGGGCAGAGGGAGAGAGAGAATCTCCAGGAGACTGTCTGCTGAGCATGGAGCATGGTAATGCTGGAATTAAGTGCAAAATTTCCTATATCTGTAGTACAAATGACACAATCGACTTTCCTAGAAATGGTGAGAGGAATCATTTCTTCCCTAAAGGAGTGTACAATATTTAAAAAGTAGTTGAAGGGAACACATATGAAATGGAAAACTAGTTTATACGTAGGCACGTGCATATTTGTACAAATATCTATGGATACCCACCCCTTGAGCACACACACATGCACACACACTGGCTCTCATCTATAATAAGCTAGAAGGAGAAGCCCTAAATCTAGGTAGTTACAATTGAACTAAAAATCTCTTTATTTCCACTTTATAAAGAGTTAATCAGTATCATATGAAAAATACATGTGAAATAAAATATTAGAGGTAGATCCTATTTGGATAAAAACTAAACAAAAAACAAAGAATGATGATATACAGGTGCATCATAACTTCATGTTAATCAAATAACAAAATTTCACATAATAATTTTTCTTTAGATATAAATAACAATATAATCTTTAGATATACTTTTAAGAGAAATAAACAAGCAAAGATTAATTTATCACATAAGTTTTACAGAACAGTTTATTCACTGTATTCAGAATACAATACAAAGAACTTAAACACAAAGAACAATTCAGCAATTATTGACTAAGGAATACCTTTTTACTTAAGTCAATTTATGCCAAGAAACATATTTTTAGTTGTTTGTGTTTGTTTGTTTGTGTTTTAGTTGTTTAGTTGTTTGTTTGTTTTTATGTTATTTAGAAATTAGCAAAGTATTACAGGAATATTTGATTATATTTTTTAATATATTCATATTTTTCCAGGAAGAGTGATATCCTTTCACCTAACACTTGGGAGGCATGAAACAAAGCACCTGTTGTGGGCTGAATTGTGTCCCCTTCAAAGTTCATACGCTGAAGCCTTAACCCTCAGTCCCTAAGAACGGAATTATATTCGGAGATAGGGTCTTACAGAGATGATCCTGTGATCTCTCTATATTCTTTTATTAGGCCTAAGAGTATTCCTGTAGATTTTTTTTAAACTGCTACGTAGAAAATCACATTGTCCGCGACAGGAGGCCATTTGACGTCTCTTGGGTGGAAGCATTCTGTTGTTCATATCATTAAGTATCACGCCACATCATACCACATTACGTATTCATCACGCATTAGATCTAGTAGCTGCACTTGGTCATAGTAAGGAAGTTCCCTTCCATTCTTCATCTGCTGAGGGTTCTTATCAAGAACGGATTTTCAATTTTGTCAATTGCAGTTCGCGAAGCTACTGGATCGGTCATCGGGTTTTTCATCTTTGATGTGTTAATATGGTAAATTGTGTTGCTTGAAATTTCAGTGCCCGGGCAGCAATCCTGGGAGGAATCTCGTCTAGTTCTCATTTTATTATATTGCTGGATTGCACTTCGCTGAGGAAGCTTAGGCAATGCTTGTACAGAAAACCAATCTGCACGTTTCCTTTCCTGTAGGCTCTTTGTCTGGTTTTGGTGGTGATACGGGATGGCTTGGTTCTTGTCTCACGGAGTGGAATGAATGTCGTGGACGCAGGAGACTGAGAAGGCTCTCAGGGGTCCTGACAGGTTGCCACTGAGGGCTTGTAGGGTTGGTCTTTATTGGAAGCCTAATCAGGGAACCTATTTCCTTTTAACAACTCCGTCAACATCACCATGGAGTAGGGACCAGTGTTAACATCGTAAACTTCTTCTTTGGGGTCTGGTGATTCTTTGTTGGTCACAAGTAGCGGTTCTAACAAACACCCTCTCCGCCCACACCTAGGGCAGGTGGTCTGGCTGGTTCCTTTATCTCTGGTTTCCTTACACATCAGCATTTTGGGGATTTTTTGTGAGCCTGCTTCCCTGGCCCCTACCTAGCCCTGCCCAGCCCTGCTTGTCCCTAACTCAGTGGAACCCCATAAAAAGAGTTGGGAGTGTCTCCTCCTTTCATTTTATGTTTTTTTTTCTTTTTCTAGAATCTGTATTATTTCCTCCTTAAAGGCATTTTAGACTTCAATATAATCATTGGGACTGGAATTTTATTTTTTAATAGATTTTTATCGCAAATTCAATTATTTTAATGGACATAGATCTATTCAAGGTTATCTGTTTCCCTTGAGTGAAGTTGGTAATGTGAGTCTATCAAGAAATTGGTTCATCTCACCTAAGGTGTGGGATTTATAGGCATAGTTATCACAAATTATAATTTTTTTTCATTTTTCTTAGTATGGCTAAAGATACATCAAGTTTATTGCTCTTTTCAAATAACCAAGGTTTACATAGATTTTTCTGTGTTTTCATTTTTTCTGAATATCGTTTCTTGCTCCAACTTTTGTTTCCTGGCATCGGCTTCTGCTGGGTTTATTTGCCTTTTTTTCTACTTTAAGTGAATGTTGAGATAACTCATTTGAGAATTTTGTTCTCTTCTAACAAAGGCACTGGATGCTGTAAATTTCCCTACACCTGTGTCCTGCATATTTCGACCTGTTGCTTGTTCATTTACATTCCAAAGTGATTGCTGTTGTTGTTGTTGTTGTTGTTGTTGAGACCTTCCTTTCATCCCAATGAGGTAGTTTTGGAATGTTGGGGAGGTCTGGAGCCAACAGCCAAGAAAGAATTCTTGAGATGCCTTTGGAGCAGACAAGTGGTTTTATTAAAGCAGCAGAATAGGACCTGGGGACAGAAAAAGCTGCCCTGGGGGCTCCAGGGGTGGCTGATGATCTACTTGGGAGTTGGGGGGAGGTGTCCCAAAGCACTTTCAAACGCTAAAGAATCCCCTCAGGATCCTGGCAGCCTGACAGGGGCTGGGTTAAGGTTGTTTTCCACCTACTAAAGCGTGGACATTAAGACACAGCGGGGTTTCCTGGAGGAATGTCATACTCTTCCTATTAGGAGTCTCTGTCAACAGGCTGCATGTTGTAAAGGAATTTAGCTCTGTTTTCATTTCTTTCTGCCTGTCTCTTTCCTACATCCCCCCTGGAGGGGAGGGTGATGTGAGGGCTCCAGGATTCTGAGTCATGGGTCTCTGAAAGTTAGGCTAGTGATGAGAATGCTTTTTCCTTGTAAATCAGTAAGACGCTGGTAAAGTGATGGAGACTCGTCCTGCAGGGCAGGGATCTCTATCAGTTAAGCATTTCCCCTTCCCTTAGTTTTAGGGCAGCCAGGAGTCCTGACCAATGTCCCACACATCCCCACCCCCACCCCCCCCACCCCCCCCACCCCCACCGCCCCGCCCTGCACGGTGTCAGCTTGTGCTTTGTCCTCAGCTTACCTCTGCTCCCTCTTCACTAGGCGTTCTTTAACATTGTGCACTTACTTCCCAAGTATTTGGGGATTGTTGAGATAGTTTATGTCATTGTTTTTTTGTTCAGTCCCACCATGGCTTGAGGACATGTTTCGTATAATCGTTTTAAGGTTCATGAGGTGTGTTTTATGGCCCACAATACGGTCAATCTTCAAAATCTCATGTAGATATTCTTGAAAAGAATAGGAGTAGGGAGTTGTGAGGCCGGGCGTGGGTGAGGGCAGCCAGGGCCCTGTGGCCGCCGCCCAGGGGGAGGCCGTGGCTTACCCAGGCTAGTCTCAGAGCTCGGCATCCTCTTCTTTTTTTTTTTTTAAATAATAAATTTATTTTTTATTCGTGTTCAATTTGCCAACATACAGAGTAACACCCAGTGCTCATCCCGTCAAGGCATCCTCTTCTCATACACTGCGTGTGGCGCTGTCTGCTTCCCCTCTTGGTTCCCTCCATTTCCACATCAGGCATTCGGAAGCTCTGTGGCTCAGACACTCAAGTGGAGGACCCTAATATGCTTTTGGTTAACCGACCCCTTCCTTAAAATGCAGTCCTGCCTCGGTGCTGATCACCATCCTTGCTGTGACGTCTGTCTGTCTGATGACAGTGCAGTGGCTCGGGCCTCCCTTGTGGGGGAGCGTGTGTCCACACCCGCTCCGTCCCCTTACTGTGTCTCATCACCTTATATTTAATGCTGGCTTCCTGTAGGCAGCATGAGGCCTTTCTCTGTTACGCAATCTGACTATTTTTTATTGACTTGTTGATGCCTGGCTCATGCCATGTGATTACTCACCTACTTGGATTAAAATAGGTCATTTTTTATTGTTGTTTGTTACTGTTTTATTCCTTCTCTACTTATTCTGTTCTCCTTTTCTGCCTCTTCTTTTAATTAAAATTCCTTTAAATTCCATGTTATCTCCTTGACTCGCCTATTAGTTACACCCCTTTTATTTATTTACTTTTCCAGCAGATCCCTTTGGACTTACAATATACATCTCAAATGAATCAGAGTCCACCTTTTATTGCCAGGACTTCACGACAATTTATGCTCAAATTTCTCCTCACATTACTTGAACTATTTTCTCATACTCCACTTTTAAATATGCTATAAACACACGAGCTGCAGCTACTATTTTTGGCCTGAGTGAGTTATCTTTTAGAGCATTTTACACTAGGAAAAGTAAGAAATTTAATTTTACTTTTATTTTTCTCATTTCCTTGTGTAGATCCAAGTTTTGTATGATACATATTCCAGCCTACAGTTTCCTTTAACAATTCTTAGAGACTACGTCTCCTGGAAATTAATCCTTTCTTTTTCCTTTTTCTTTTCTTTTTTCTTTCTTTTTTCTTTTTTTTTCTGAGAAAGACTATTTCTCAATCAGTTTTGAAAGACTTGCTTGGCGTCGATTTGGAGTTGACGGTTTTTATTCTTATAGTACATTGAGCATGTAGCTCGGTTATCTTCTGGCTTATACTGTTTCTGATGTGAAATCTGCTGAAATCCTCAGCCATTTTTCTTCTAAATGCAGTATTTCTTTTTTCCCTCTGGCTCATTTCAAGATTTCCATGTCAGATAGTTGCAAAACGTGTCTCATATCTGTGCTGTTTCTGGGGATTTCTCTGTTGTTTGGAAAGGGGTTGTTCATTCCTGCTTTTGTGCATGCCTCATCCGTATTTTTGGTTCAGAGCCGTGCATGCTGTATAGGACAACAGTGACCGGGGGAGACAATCCTCCTGTCTGGGACTCTCCTCCTCCAGGCGGTCAGTGTGGGATTTGCACTAATGTAGTTTGGTGTGCGGCTGAGAATCGTTGCTATGGCGACCCTCTGACCCTCCGGGCCCACAGCTTCCAAATTCCTGTGGAGATCCTCCATTTCCAGGGTGGGGGTGGGGTGGTTTCCTTGATTCTGAGCTTTGCTTTGTCCTCAACAGGGGCATCTTTGCAGGCTCGGAGTCTTTCTTGTCTCTCTGAGTGCAGGAACTGTTACCACTTGTTATTCAAATCTCTGGAAGGACAGATGTAAATTGAATGTAAGAGGCTTAATACTCCAAGCTGAAAATAAGAGATTTCCACCCCTTTCTAATCAGATCATTTGTTTTAGAAAACTTAAAATTGTAAGCACTTCCTTTCCTTTTTGAAATATATAGAAACTCTTTTAAATATTCCATAAGATTTTTGTCAGTTTTGTGGCCCAGGAATGCCCGTAGCAAGGTCCCAGGAGCCGTCTCCTTGAGATGCAAACAGCAGGGTGAGAGCACCTCTACCTCTCTCTGTAGGAGGGGAGGAGCCTAACTTGGTGGGCACCTTGCTCCACTACCTCCTGTCAAAAAGATGTGAAAACTTGCTTTTCCTGTGAATAAAACCCCTTAGCAAACACGGTGGTCACCCCAATTACCAGGTGAATTGAGAGTGACCTCACTGTGACGGATGGTGCCACGGGTCCTGTTCCTTGTGGACTAGCTCTTGTTTATCCGAAGAACATGCCTGTGATGGGATGTACCCGTCTTCCAACCTCTTAGTGGTTGCCAGGGATGCACATCACATTCTGGTTTGCTAATTATTCAATTATATCACTGTTTCTTTTCTCTTCCACTTCCGTGGAGAGGTTTTCTGGGTGGGGAGGAGACTTGGTGTTTAAGTATATTTACTCCCATGGGCTTGTCCAGTGCTTGTGGGATGTGGACATGGTCTCTGTTCTGATTAGATTTGCTTTCTGTCTACACCATGCCCTCCCTGTTGGCTGGGGCATAATCTCTTCTCTCGTCCCTCCTTGTTTCATGGCCCCTGCCTCTGTTTCCCCAGTTGCTATGAGTATGCCCGGGAAATAGTGGAGTTTCCCTTCCTCCCAAGTACTGATGCTTTTGTTCTTTAGCAAAGAGAGAGAAGGGATCCCACAGAGTTCTGGGCCCCTCCCTGATTTCTGTACCCAAATGGATAGCATCCAAAGCTCTTTCAGCTGTTTTGTTGGAAGACTCCTTGGGTCTTGTGGAAGAAGAACCTGCAGCGTGTTGACAGACTCCCCTTGACCAATCCTGAGTCAGGCTCCTGGGAGCCCTCTTGTTGACTATTTCCCAACCTGGGGTCCTGACCTTGGACCCTGTCCTTGGCCTTCTTCTCTGTCCAGTTTTAGCAAGAATCCTGCTGAGTCAGCCTAACAAATTTCCCACCCTTGATATCTGATCAAATGCTTATCCATTACCCCCCACATCAAATCAGCCTCGTTTGTCTTGAGCAAGGGTCCTGTCTAGTTGGGTTAGCCAGGACCTCCTCCCCCGACAGTTCCGCTTAGTGACTTTGCATCCATGACACCCCCCTCCTGGGCTACACAGCTCCACCTCTCCTCCTTGTATTTGGAGTTGAGCCTCTTCTCTCTCCCCTGCTGGAAAACCCCTTGTCCATATGGTCTTCATTGCCATCTTTTTTTTTTTTAATCTTTTTTTTTTAAACATTTTTATTTATTTATGATAGTCACAGAGAGAGAGAGAGAGAGAGGCAGAGACACAGGCAGAGGGAGAAGCAGGCTCCATGCACCGGGAGCCCGACGCGGGATTCGATCCCGGGTCTCCAGGATCGCGCCCTGGGCCAAAGGCAGGCGCCAAACCGCTGTGCCACCCAGGGATCCCTCTTCATTGCCATCTTAACAAATATCATGAATCACTTTTCTTTAAAAAAGCTACAGGCTCCAGGATTTCTGTGGCCCCGGGTGTTCACACTGTCAGCTACTCTGGCTGAATGGTTCTTACCGGTGTGTGGCTAATTCTGTCCCAGACGAGCATATCTCTGACTCTCCTTTCTCCCTGTGGACACAGTCTCCGGAAATCTTGAGCCAGTTGATGACCCTGTGATTTCAGCTCTCTCGTGTGCTGGAAAGTGGTCATGAATTTGAGGCTGGTCCAGGGCTTTTTCATTGAAACTACATGAGCATCGCTACTTAGAGCTGGCTGCAGAAGGGGGTGGATCTTACAAGGGCAATATTTACTTCTATGAAAAACAATAAATATTCTAACAAAAGTATGTAGTTTTGGCATTGAGAAATGTGACAGAACCTTAGGAATAGTAACAAGGCAGTTCACAGCCTTTATCAGAGAAAACAGATGTAATTACTGTCAACGTTAATGATGATTATTTCTTCAAGATGCATTTTTTTCTGTTCATCTATCAACATTAAAACCCACCTACAATTCATTCCTTTTTTTCTTTCTTAAATAGTATAATAGTCTTAGTTTAACTCATTTTTAAATTTTCTGAATAGGTGATTGTCGTTAGGAAATGTGAGGCTAATTATTTTTAGCTCCACAGTTACTCTCTTTTCCATATTAACACAGTTGTCTATTCCCCACTTTCTTGCTGGAGAGAAAATTAATGGCTTCTTAGAGGAAGCAAAGTATGCTCCCTACTTTTATCAGCAGGCTGTCCATTGAGAGTTTAACTTCAGTAACTCCTGGAATTTATATTTATTTGTGTAAAATGTTTTTAGTCTCTATCAATCTTATCTCCTTTGTTTGTGTTATAACATCCCTTTCATATTTCTTATTACTTTAAATTACTTACTGTTTTAAATAATTATATAGTATTCAATATTGGAGGCCTTTCTGATTTCTGATTTCCTGCTTGCTCCCACACCTTGACACTGTTTCTTCATGTATTTTGTAAATGTGCATTGTGCCCATCTTGCAAGGCCAGGTCGGAGCATGCTTTCTACCCTGGGAGCACTTGCTTTGGCCTCTGCTTGGTGTCCAAGGAGGCTACCAACCTGGATGCCTTGAGGTTAGGATGGTCTGGAGTTCCAAACCACCTGGGGCATGTGTGTCCAGTCACATTGGAGAACAGGGCCGTGATGATGTAATATGCGATGATATTGTGCAATTCAAAGCATGTACCAGAAGAGAATGATCTCTTGGTATTTCTTGTAGGTAAGTGAACTAGCCCTAGAATGTTCTCTCATGGAATACACAGCCCTTTGATGGCCCTGGTTTTATTTTGGCATCTTAATTCTAATTTTTGTACCTTGTTATGGCCAGAAGTGTCACAAGGTATAAAATCAAGCTTTCGTTCCCAGAGTCAAGCTTTGCTTGATGGCAGTCACGGCCTCCATATCAACCTACCCTTCCAGGATCTGCCTAGGATCTTCACTGTGTGGCTTTTGGGGGAGGAAGGTTCTTTATTTTTTCTTTTTCCATAAAACCAACCATTCATTTTCCCACAGTTATGTTGAAAACTGGATTCCTGGAAGTGATATATAACCACTTTATTGAAATATTTTTATGTCTATTTAACTTTTTTTAACGATTATATCTATTTATTCATGAGAGACACAGAGAGAGAGGCAGAGGCAGAGGCAGAGGGAGAAGCAGGCTCCCTGTGAGGAGCCCGATGTGGGACTCGACCCCAGGACTAGGGGATCACGCCCTGGGCCGAAGGCAGATGCTCAGCCACTGAGCCACTCAGGTGACCAGTCTGTTTAACTTTTATCTGCCCCCAGGTGCGTTCAGAGTTATAGCTAATCTTACTGACATGCTTCCTCTTGGAAATGCCTCTCTCTCAGGGCCCAGGGTCTTACACGATCAATAATATTTGTCTTATCTCAATTATTTTCTCTTCCATTAGATGATTTCTCTTCTACCTCCGACTTCTTAACTATAGACACCCTCTAATACACCTCTCTGATTCTCTCTGTATTACTTTTCCCCAAAGGACTTGAACCTTTTCATTATTCATCTCTAGTCTTGATAATTCTAATGGTTTTACTTCTTGATAACTCTTGACCCATATACGGTAATACCAATGCATAATCTCAGCCGATCTAACCCCACAATTTCATTCACTTCTGACCTCAGGTATCACATTTGGACACTATCACGTTATAGCTTATGATTTTCTCTTTAAAATGTTATGTGTTCATTAATTTTTGACTCTCAAAACTCTAAAATGTTAGTGATTGAAAATTAGGAAAATTACAACATTTATGATTGTGGCATGTTAATTCATGCCATTTATCCTGATGACCAGGATAAATTTATTTTCTTTAAATAGTGCTCATTATTTCACTACCCTGACAAATCTGTTTTAGAGCCTTACTGTTCAATCACAATCAAAGTTAAGCGCTCCACTCCTGGTAGTTAATCTTCCACATTCTTTCCAATCTTGCAATTTTGCATCCAACTTCTTTTCAGAAATTTCTCTTTAGATGAGGGTTAATTTCCTGCTTGTTCTAGTAGCACAAGCCAATCTTTGCCCCTTTTTCTGTTCATGTTTCTTCCTAAGGAAGAATCTCATGATCTTTTGAAATTATATTCCTCAAACCGCACATGCCGTGGTGTACTTCCGGAGAGATTGCTATGATTAGTTTAGTTCTCATGGAGTCATTTCTACTCTAAATACTTATTAGCCTTTATAAACTATATATTGTCTTTGAAATTATTTTATTTATATTAGTTCTGTTTCCTATAAAAGCAAGTTTTTAAAGTCCCAGATGGCAAAGCTGCTAATAGAAATTGAATTACTGTCCATGCATTTTCTTCCATGTACTAAAAGGACAAGGGAATGCAATGATAACTGATCTATTATCCCTTTTCTTAAGAACTTGAACTTCTGCATTCTCTACCAATCCGAGCAGCTCAAGACATACCAAACTGTCATTTATAAATGTGGCTATAAGTTAACGGTGGTGTAAATAAGAGTAAATTTGTGTTAGTTTTTACAGATTTTGCCCTTAGGCTAAAGCAAAGATATGCCCTCTAAAACACACAAAAAGATCTGATTTATTTATTTGGGAGAGAGAGCATGAACAGGGGAGCAGCAGAGGGAAAGAGGAAGCAAATTCCCCGTGGAGCAGGTGGCCTGATGTGGGGCTCACTCCCAGGACGCCGGGATCCTGACCTCAGCTGCAGGCAGGCGCTGAACCAACTCAGCCACCAGGCTCCCCCGGGGACATGCCTTCTCTAGTGGGAAGTTCTATGGGATGACTTCTAATAACTGGATGACTTCATATGTTCAGGGTTTATTTTTACTCCATGAGCAATGAATTTTTAATCACCTTCCTTGTTATAAATATTAATTTGCTGGCATAAATAGACAACATACTGACGAAAAGCTAATGAAAGTTTTGTTCATATATTAGTTGCCATGAAAAAATAGCCATGTTATTTATGTATCCCTGAAAGTAACAATTTTTGTATATTTTAATAAGAACTAAATACATGAAAATTTCCCTGACCATTAAAATTATAACAGGTCTGCATTGGTTTTTCTTGAAAATTGTATGCACACACATGTACAAGCACATATGTGACACACATTTGCACACGTGTATACACATAAACACATATATGCTTACGTCTATACACATACACACATATAGACATACACACAAACACATTTAAATAATTTCTAATGATATTAATTTCGAGTTGTTTAGATCTTTCTTTTACTAAAAGTAGGGACCTCAAGTATGTTGAGGTGTGTATTTTCCTTGGAGGCGACTGCTTAAGCAAAAATAACTTTTCATGACATTTCTCACTAAGGCCATGATTGCGATTTCTGAACTTTGAGGATAATATTTGTTTCTGTTTTATTTGTTCTAATTAGTTGCTCTATTTGTATTTTCCTTAAAATGGCTGAAGGAATAGTGTATATTCTCTAAAGAATATCAGCTCATTCCCAAAAATGAAAATGGTAAAATAAAAAGTACCATTTTCACTATAATCCTAATTAAATGTTGAATTTCATTTTAAATATTTGGCAAAAAAGAACGTCTGTGCTTTTGTGTCCTTTCTGTTAAGCAGCTGGTGTCTAGTGGCTATTACGAGGGGTAGAAACCGGAGAACTTCTGCCTCTTAGGGTCCGAGGCACACAGACCAAAAGGAACAAGCTTTCCTCACATGAAGAGACAGAGCAAGGTCAGTTGCCACAGTGGCAGTCGGGTCCCCTGAGATCCCTCCAGCAAGGACACGAGGTCACTGGCCTGCATCTAGCCCCCTTCTGCCTGGGATTGAAGGGACCTCCCATGGGGGCGGGGGGCAGACGTAGCTGGGGGCTGGCCGCGCGCTGAGCACACACACGCTGTGGGGTACGTCAAGATATCTGCAACCCACGTACCTCATAAGCACCTAGAATTCAGAAGGTATTAGGAACACTTACAAGTCAACAATAAAAAGACAAAAATAAAAAAAAATAGACAAATTATTTTAATAGAGATTTTCCAAGGAAGTTATTAAAGTATCCAATAAGCACTTGAAATCATGCTGAACATCGTTAGTCTTTAGGGAAATGGAAATCACAATCATAATAAGAAAAAAATTTAAAAAGTGGGAGGGCACTTGAGTGGCTCAGTCAGCTGAGTGTCCGACTCTTGATTTTGTGTTGGGTCATGATCTCAGGGTCCTGGGGTCGAGCCCTGCGTCAGGCTCCCTGCTCAGCAAGGGGTCTGCTGGAGGATCTCCTCTCCTGCCTGTTCTCTCTCTCTGTCTCTCAAATAAATAAGAAAATCTTTAGGAATAACTACAATGGGATACCACTCCACGTACACGAGGTTGGCTATAATAAAAAGGACAGGTAATACATAGCTAATATTGGCAAGGCCGCGGGTAACTGTTACCCTGCGCGTGGCTGACAGCAGATCGTCGCAGTGTGAACACAGGGCTACCACACGACACAGCGATTCCCGTCCCAGCTGCGTATCCAAGAGAACCAAAAACATATATTCACACAAAACCTGGCACCTGAACGTTCCTAGAAGCGTGATGCATAATAGCGAAAAGGAGGGACAAATCCAGATGCTTGCAACTGATGAATGGTTTAGCAAAACGTGGGATTTCCACACAAGGGCGTATTATTCAGCCGTGACAGGGACACCTGCTGCAACGTGGAGGGACCTCGAAAACTTTATGCTGAGAGGAAACAACCAGACACGAGAGGTCATCTCTTCCGTGAGGCCATTTATATGAAATGCCCAGAAAAGACCAGCTACAGAGGCAGAAAGTAGATGGGGGGTTGCCAAGGATGGAGAGAGGGGAAGACAGGATAAATCACCCCTGCCAGGAGCACGGGGCCACCTTTTGTGCTGGGGGGAAGGTCCGCGTCTCCACAGTGCTGGCTGCGGTGTTGTGGGAACCCTAAGAACCCCTGAACCGTAAGCTGTATGGATGCCCAGATACTATTACAGGAATTATTTGTCAGTGAAAAACAGCAAAAGTAAAAGAAAGCAGGTAAGACAGGCTTTGGCCACTCTCCGGAAGCTCATACAAAGTCTTCCTAAAATGAAATACAAAGGCTTCACTCTCTAAACCAGACGGTGAATATTTGTACTTCGTGTTGAGCCTTAGAACGTGCTTCATCACGTTGTTAGATGTAAAACAAAAATAGAGGCGTATTTTCCTATCGACGTGCCCTTGTGGAAATAAGCAAAATGTAGCCTAAGTTCTCAGGGGTAGGTTTCCCATAGACAACCGTTCCCTTTGTGTCTCTTTCCAGCTTTGGATCAATAGACAAAAAATAAAATTGTTAAAAAAAATAATAAAAAATAAAATTGTTCCTTTATATCGTGAATCTGAGGGCAATTGAAGTGCCCATGAGTCCATTTTAAACTCTGATTCCCGTGTACGTTGAATTTATCAGTATGTGTCTTAAAATTTTCAATTGACTTTATCAGTATATTGTGACCAAAATAGTAAAATTTTTAGAATAATATTGCACATCATATATTTTTTGATAACGAGGATAACGAATCTATAAAAGAGTTAAAATCAATTTTCTTTATACAGAACGAAGGGATAAAAATCAGTGTTGGCATTTATTCATACTTTCCAACTTTCCTTGAAATGAGGCATTTCTATTCATTAATGATTATTCATGAGATCGTGACGTGAACATCAGAATGTAGCATTAGCAATTTATATGCTGCTTTTTAAAAAATGGCCCTCTTTTATCTTCATGTTTCTGCCTTTATAATTCTAGCTGCTTTTTCCCCTTCAATTTCATTTCCACCTGAAATCAAAGGAAAAAAAAAAGGAAAAAGATAAAATGTATGTTATAATTAATGAAGCCATTCGTTTTTTTGCATCAGTTGCAAATTGAATATGTGAACTGTTTTACTTTTAATACAGTGTTTGGAAAAATCGCATTTATTACTTAGACATATAATGAATTCATGAGCTGCACTTTCTGTTTTTTTCACAAACTAGATACACAAAACAATATTTCCCCTTTCCTCTAATTCCTGAGTGGATCACTTATTTCCAAGTAATTAGCTTAAAGGGGATAATGATTGTAAGTCCCCCCCGCCCCCCCCAAGCTCACTCCGCCCCGTTCACCAGTAAGTCACCAGCAGGTTAAACGCGTCCCAGCGAGGGTGAGGGTTTCAGCGACTCACCGGGAACTTCCTAATTAGACGACTGGATGCTGAAGCGACGAGGGATGGGGAGAGGCCCAGGGGCTCCCGTGGGCAGAGCCGCAGTGTGGGTTTTGTCCGCTTAGAGAGGAGTCCAGTCTGATGCGTGGGTTCCCTGCCCCCGTGTACACACGGCCCGTGGGGACACGTCCTCCAGGGGCCCGAGCAGCAGCCAGCTCTGGGCCGGGCAGGTGCGCGGAGGTCCAGACAAGCAACCAGTGTGCAGCCGTGTGCTTCTCCCCTTTGGGCGGCCAGCTCCATTCTACACCGGACAAAAAGCAAGCCGTAGATGTGTCAGAGCCGCTCTGTGGGGACACAGACGTATCGGGGACCAGGCCCGGTCTCCCCACGGCTCTTGCATGACACCCGCATCCCACACCCACCTCTTGTCCCCTCCCCACCCCTGGGGGAGACTGAGGAGTGGGCCCTGGACCAGAGACTGGGCAGACGGGGCGTGAAGGGCGCTGGTGTGAAGGTCCCCGAGTCTCCGACAGCCTAAGGGGGTCCGGACACAGGCTGGTTGGAAGCTACTACTGCTGCATTTTATTATTTTATGTTATTTTATTTTATTTTTTAAATATTTTGTTTATTTATTCACAAGAGACACACACAGAGAGAGAGGCAGAGACCCAGGCAGAGGGAGAAGCAGGCATGCAAAAGCCTGACGTGGGACTCGATCCCGGGACCCCGGGGTCATGTCCTGGGCCGAAGGCAGACACTCAACCCCTGAGTCCCCTGGGAGTCCCTATCACTGCATTTTAAGCCGCCCATGGTTTATGACCTCAGAGAGGTCTCTTGGGTGACCCCAGTGAAAGGTCACGGCCTGGCTGCAGGTAAATTCCAGACTGGCTGTCCATCTTCGAGGTTGCAGGCCCATGGGAGGCTGGCTCGGGGTCTCAGCACACAAAACATAGAGCCCACGCCGCCTCTCGTGAGCGTGGACGTGCGGGAGGCCAAGTCAGGCGGGTCACCCCCAGAGCCCAAGGTTGGGGTGCTGGGTCCGGCTGCTGGATGCCGTGCACTGAATTCCTGGTACTGCTGGTGTTTTCTTATTCAAGAGAGAGATTCCTGTTTTTCTACTTTCACATGAGTAACTATACTATAATAATATAAAATATAAATAATATATTTTGGTTACCAGACTTCTGTAAGTCGTGGTTTAGGGAGCACCATTCGTAGATTTGAATCCTGCCCGGCCCCGCTTTGTGCCTGTGGTAAATGACGGAAATGTCCTGTCCCCCACTTTCATGACGTGCAAGTAGCCACAGCAACGTCATCGACCTCCGAGCTCTCTTACCTGGGCCGCTTTCAATAGACTCCCTACCATTCTCTTCACTAATGTTTCTTTTTAAAATCATTCTTTCTTGCCGTGCTAAGGTCTATAGGAGACTGTTTTTTCATTACTAAGTTCTCAAAGCTCAGCACCATATATGTCGGTAAGTTGGCAATTCATAATTATTCATTGATAGATGATAGATGGATGAACACATTAATCCATCTATGAAATTTAAATAATATTCTGTATATCAGAGAATAGTTATGAGGATTAACTGAGCTTTCATAGAGTAAGTGCCTAATACTCAACCAAGCCAGCAAATAATATACATACTTATCATAATTTTTTAAAAGATTTATTTATTTGAGAGAGAGAGAGAGAGAGAGCACATGTACATGCATGAGCAGAGGGAGGGACACGGAGAGAGACTCTCGAGCAAACGCCCTGCCCAGCACGGAGTCTTCAGGGCTTGATCCTAGGTCCTTGAGATCATGACCTGAGCCAAAACCAAGAGTTGGACGCTCCACCAGCTGAGCCATCCAGGCGCCCCTATCAGAAGTTTATAATGTTAATCTCGGCCTACTTTTTTTATTCGTGAATATGTCTACATCACTGACCCAATCATAGACTCCTCAAAGGCATGGGCTCTGACTTACTCATCCTCTCTCCTCAATCCTTCTGCCATGACTAAGATCCTGTGTGGACCTCCAATTAGGTTGATTTTGTCAAAGAATCAAATTTTAGATGATGGAATTTGGTCCTTCTAGAACCAGTTGAATGCTCTTCCATTCTGATAATTTCTGAACTTAATTTGATAATTTCTGAACCCCTAGTATGTACTTATCACTGTATATTTTCTGTGTACTTTCAGATCCAGAAATAAAGATCTACACACGGGTTTCTGGCCTGTCGGAGCTTATATTTTAACAGAAGAGATAGACTTACATGCATAATTTCAACACAATGTCATAAATGCCCTGACAACATGTGCGGGATCAACGAACAGGGTCTTTACCTCAGCAGGGATGTTCAAGGAAAGCTTCTTAGAGGAAGAACAAATAAAATTTTATATGATGAAGATGCAAATTTTCATAATGATTTATTGTTTACAAAATGCTTTCTTATACACTCTCTCAGTCGAATCTTACGATAACCCACTGGCAGAGGCAATATTATTGCTCCAAGTTACGTGTAAGGAAACTAAGATTCATTGATGCTGTCTTGTTCAAGGACATGTATATTTAGTAAATCTTGATAGATTTATATAAGTAAATATAAGTTTATATAAATAATTTATACAAAACTAAATATTGGCATATTAATATAAATATAATATAAATTTAAGTAAACATTATTTATACATTTTATAATTTATATGTAATAAAATTACATGTAATAGATGTAAATTTATATAAATAAGTTTATACCAGGATGCTTGACAAATTTTCTGTTTTTTTCACTATTCTGCCTTGTTGTTTGCCCTGGTTTTCCAGGATTAGAATATTTTTTAATCAGATGAGTGTCTATCTTAATCGTTATTTTTTTATTTTTTATTTTTTTAGGGAGAGAGAGAGAATGAATGTGAGGAGGAAAGAGTAGAGGGAGAAGAAGAGAGAGCATCCCGAGCAGGCTCCATGCTCAGTGGGGAGCCCGACATGGGGCTCAGTCTCGCAACCCTGAGATCATGACCTGAGAGTCAGATGCTTAACTGAGGGAACCACACAGATGCCCCCAGAATTACAATTTTTAACATCCAGGTGGGGAGAGAGGCCATACAGATTTTAGAAAAAACAAATCTTAATCTGATATTAGAGAAACAATGAAAGAGGTGCAGTCACAGTATAAAAATACAAATTCAAAGCCCAATAGAAAGAAGACAACGGGCTGGTACTACTTAATATTACATAATTACTCTCTGCCAGGTGCTGCTAAACTACATTACACCTGTCACTAACTTCAATCTTCGTGACGATCCTAAGAGCTACAAAGATGAGAGAAGCAACTCTTGACAGGCATTTGTTTCTAGGGTTCAAAGATAGTGTAGGCCACAACTATCCTCTTCAGTGGGTGTGAGACTGTTCCCAGGAAAAATAAAGAGCATGGGTGGGTGTTCCTGTGAGGTCCTCTGATGAATCACGTCCCTGGAATCCTGTCCTCGGGTGGTCCCCTTCCACAGGGATTCTATCTGGGGCCACAGGACTTGATGTGGTCAATGCAAACGAGGGGTAGAGCACCTGCACATTGGATGTGGTCTCTCTCCTTTCTGGAAGCTGTTCCCTGTCACATGGATAAATCCAGGCTAAATGGTGGGAAATGCATGGCAGGACCAACAGCCAGCGTCATGATGCAGGCACGTGAGTGAGGCTGCAGCAGACAACCCAGTCCTGGTTGAGCTATGACCAGTCAGCCACATAAATGACGCCAGGCACAGCCAGCAGAACATTCCCCCTACAGAATCCAGGGAAATACAATGCGTACTGATTGAAGCCACTAATTGTTGGGGTTCACCGGATGTGCAGCAATCCATGATCAATACAAACTTAAAAAAATCCACCAAACATCAAGCAATACAATGACTATTTTTTAGACATTTAATTATATTTTATCCTCACATGGCTCACAGAATCACATTTTAAATTGAGTTTCAAAGAGACAAGAAAATTTTCCTAAAGTAATATGGACAATAGGTCCTTCTGGAATCAGAAATGATGCCTGCTGATTACAAGAGCCATCTTCCAGAGAAAAGAGTATTAAATATACCCGGGCATTTAAGTGAGAAAGCAAAATCGTTGACATTAAATTTTGCTAAGTTAATCTGATGCAAATTGTCAAAAATCTGACCTATGGAGTTTTTTAAATCATGGCTCTGAAAAGCTAAACCAAGTCATTCAGTGAAAGAGGCCTGTGTGTTTCCTAAGCTGTGTCTTTCCTAACATCTTGATGGATAACTGTGAAGAAGAAACAATTGTTTGTCAGATTCTACTATTGTGCACTAAAAAAATCCTTCTAATTTCTGAATCCAGAATAAATATCTCTGTAAAATAATCTGAACTTTGGTTGTCTTTAGTCAGATCACCCAGATAATTTATTCAGACCTGCCTCCATTCCAAAGCACTTAGTAAATCGCTGTATTGTGCAACACATTTTGTTATTGAATGACATTAGTGTCTATGAAACAAGGTCTCGCCCATCATTATGTTGAAAGGCAAAGGTGAAAACCCCATGAGTTTGCAGTCAGGAAGCCCTGGGTCAGATCTTATCACCACCACCTATTGATGTTTTATCTTGGGTGACTTATTTTTCTTTTTTCTTTTTTTTTCCATGTATAGCTGTCGATGTGCATCCTAAGATCACTGGTTCTTTTGGAAGCAAGAAAACATGATTAACAAGAGGTAACTAAAATCTTCAAGTCTTTTTTTATTCTAAGCTATTAATAAGATAGAATTCACACATTTTTCTATCATATCTATCTATATCTATCTCTCTCTCTACCTATCTACCATATAATAGATAGATGGATAGATAGATAGATGATAGATAGATGGATAGATAGATAGATAGATAGATAGATAGATGATAGATAGATACTACACTCATCCTTGAGCTTTTCACCTGGCCAATCCTTAAATATCTTCCTATACTATGCAAATATCTTAGGTACCAAATGAAAACAGATTTGGGAAAGCGCCAAAGTAAAAAATGCTATAAGGTAAATTCTATTGCATTTTTCTTCATAAAGATGAAATAAAAGCCATGACACTAGAGAGAGAGAGAGTTAAAAGTACCTCTTTACAATATCAAGAGAAGAGTGAAGTAAAAGCCACGAACCATAAAGAATGCCTGACTTCGGGGTAGAGAAGAACATTGTGGAATACACGTCCTGGAACATGGAGTTCTCCCAAAGAGATGGTGTGGCCTTTGGGGCTGAGAAAACCAAGAGGCAGAGACCAGGGATACATGCTTAAGAGATGTGAGTGGAAGAGAATAAAAAAGAAGAAGGGAAGGGGAAGACATGACAGAATAGCAAGGAAGGCCAGTGAAGAGACCCCAAGGATGGATAACTGAATCACCTGGGACATGGAACTCAGAATAGGTGACCTCAGTATGTATCTAACCCCAGATAAGGAAGCGTAACTAAATCAGTGCATCCGGGCCGGAGCCAGTCTCCGTTGGAACAGGCTGCACCCTGCGATGACAGTGCCCATGTTGACCGTGGGGACAGGAAGTCTGTTGGTGAGCCATTCATAAATGCCATTGCTAATACCAGGTCCCTTGCACTCAAGGACAGCTCTGGACGGGGAAAGACATTAATGGACACACACAAGCTGTGCTGCCTTGATTATTAAGTGTGCCCGCCGTCGCTGGACGCATTTGGTGATCACTTGTGTACATGGGAACAAATGTCCCCACATGTTCACGCCCACACGTCAAACTCTCTGCCTAAACCATTGGACCAAACCTTTTCTCATCTCCATACTTTTCAGTTTCCCACCATCAGCCAGGCAGTGACTTCTCTTCCATGGGTTAGCAACAACAGGCGCTACCCACCGAGGGGAGTTTCCTTCCTTTCTGTAATTTTGGGAGCATCCTATTTTGTTTGGTACTAAGACAGCAAGTGGACTCCTTTTCTTTCGTCTTCAGTAAAATGGTCTTAATTTTTTTTTTCAAGAAGCCATAAATGAATATGGAGAGAAGGGTGTCAGTATAGCAGAAACAGGTGCCACCAAGTCCCAAATGAATGTTGCTCCGAGTCCCACTGGTCCCAAAGTTAAGAGCTTATGACAGACTACAAATCACAGCCCTGTGCCCTCTAATGAGAAGGACTTGCCACCAAACAAAAAAGCTAAGTGAACCGAACAGTATGCACACGGATGTAGTTGATTTGCATTCCGGCACATGCTCCTTGCACTGCTGTACTTTGTCACACCAATGGTGTAAGTAGTGGTTCACAGAGCAATAGCCAGACTGAGGACCTCTACCCATGAACCACTCGAGTAAGATTTACCTGATTCACTTCCTTGTGCTTTCCTGTGTCTTTCGGGCCAGCCTGATCCTGCCTGTGCGTGTATCACTCTGACTTGGCGACTGGGTCCTGCGGTGCATACCTACGGTTATGGCTTGGTAGCTCAAAGAGCTTCCAGTTTATGATGGATGTCTTGGGTTGTTTGACATAGTAACTTGTTATCCTGGGCTACTTACCAGGGCCTGGGGTGACTGAAGAAATATTTTCCTGAAAGAGAATAGATTTTTGCACAAGAGGACCCAACTCTTCTTCTAAACCCTAGCTTGATGCCGTGACTCTCCTATTGGGACCTGCCCAAGGTTCTCCAAAGCACTCCTCCTTGCAGCGGGCAGGAGCTTTCACGGGAGCCCAGAGCTGCTGAATTGTGTGTCTATGCTCAATGCTTCTCCCCAGCGGTCTGACTCAGTGAGTTAATCAGTCAATGGGGCAGGGCAACATAATATGTATCTCCTCCAGAATCCAAAGAATCCAGAATCCAGAGAAAATGCAGAGAAAATTTTAGGGGACCAGATGCAGCAGGTATCCCTTAATCTTGTAGGTGGCTAGTGTGATGCTTTTTGGAATAGCAGCTCGGTCAATATCTCCGTAGACCGGAGAGCTGGAGAATGGAGTTGGTTGTGAATCGACACAGTGAAGTCGTACTGCTGGGCCACACCAGATGAAAGCAAACTGCTTCTGGAAGTCCTCTGTTAATAAGCAGAAAGGAAAAATCAATTTCGAGATCAATAGCTACATACCAGGGACCAGGGCAGTGTTCGTGTGATCCAACAAAAATATCATTTCTGTAATCATAGCTAAAAAGTGCCTGTATTCCTTCATCTTCTGTGTATCTACTGTAGGTTTTTGCTTTTTGGTGACCATGAGGCGCTCTTCATTTCCTGATACACAGCCATCCTGTAGATGTTTAAAGTTCCCATGGGGCATGTTAGGAGGAATATTTAAAACATATACTTGTGATCACAGAATCAAGGTTCTTTCTTAAAATGGCTTGGCCTCTCTCTTTCTTTTAGGATTTCTGGGTCTGTAAATACGCTCAGCCTGGAGCTGGGTGAGGGTCTATGGCTCATTCTGTTCACCAAAGTGAGTCTCTGGTTACACTCATTAGGAAGGGCATTAGTATCTATGTCCTGCTCTGTAACTGTAAGGGCATCATCATCACTGAATGACTGATAAAAATGTTTCTGGGTCAAATCATTCCTTCATCTGTTCTGACTGCTGTGCTCACGTTGTCACTGGAGGTCAGTTTCTGCAGCTCAGCCTGTGATGCTCTGCGCCTCCACCATTCCAGGAACTGAGGAAGTCACATCAATGACGGAGGTCTTTCTGTCTCCACTGGCTTCCAGCGAGTGCCACAATGGTGCTTGGAAATGCTGACGCCTGCCCCAGTGCCTTGTACCCTCTGGACATACCAAGGGCATCACTATGTGCGGGGGCAGGTAACACAGCCAGTCTACCCTTGTATTTCTTCTTTAAGTCTTTCGATGCTTTATCTAAAATATACCATGGGAGATTTTAATTTAATTTATTTTAACTTAATTAATTTAATTTAATGTAGGCCACATTGGGTATGATTTTCAAACACTCACCAAATAAATTTTAACTATGAGCTGTCCAAGGTGACCCATCAAATTCAGAATCTCTTGCCAGTATATCCATATAAACGCATTTACTTTGATCCCAGATCATCTTTTTATGCCCTTATTTATCCTAATGGATCATTCTTATATATATTGTCTATGCTTTTATTAAAGATAATTGCAAACTAGTTGCAATTAGTTTAGGTTGTTAATTACCTCTCTTGTAAATCATTTTACCTCTTTTCTTGGAATTGGCCGGAATTTGAGTCTGGCTATAGTCTGGAAACAGAGACGTTGGAGGTGGTAAAAACAGGCCTGAGGACAATAGTCATCTCTTTCAAGGCAACTCCTTCAGTTGAGATTGTCATGGGGCTGGGGCATAGGGCCAGGAGAAGTCTAACCCTCTCAGAATGGCAAGAACTCCTTCTAGTAGCAAAAGAGGTTCAGCAGTTACTTAGGGTATTAAATTATATTAAATGTATAAATTGGAATGTGCCCAAACCTTAGCATTCTAATCTTTAGGATCCTACTTTTTAACAATAAGTTTCATACATTATGAGACTGAGTCACATTGTCAATCCACCTTGCCTTGTAGTTCACCTGTGTGGTCTGGCCCAGAATTCTATATTCAGAGATCTTGGCTATATGACAGCGAAAAATAAGGCAGCATTTCAACACAGTCATATAAGTGTCTTGTCTGGTTCTTTATCCATAGCCAGAGTTAGAGGAAAAGTTCTTTTTATTTTCTTTTGGCGACTGGAATAAGCAGCAGCCAGTATACTCCACAGTACTTATCCCTTACATTTCTTGTATTGTTGCTAATATTAGCAATAAAAACAACTACATCAATAGCCACTTAGTCTCCCAAAGGTTTCTTTGAACACATGAAACCAAGTAAAAATATAAACATCTGGGAATCCCTGGGTGGCGCAGCGGTTTGGCGCCTGCTTTTGGCCCAGGGCGCGATCCTGGAGACCCGGGATCGAATCCCACATCGGGCTCCCGGTGCATGGAGCCTGCTTCTCCCTCTGCCTGTGTCTCTGCCTCTCTCTCTCTCTCTGTGTGTGACTATCATAAATAAAAATAAAAATAAAAATAAAATAAATAAACATCTTGTATTAATGTGCATGTCATAGATGACCACTTCCACCAACAACGAAATCACTATTCTCATCAAATATAATCATATCAGAAATCCAATTTCAGATTCCCACCCATGGTAGGTAGAATAAATGTCCCCAAAAGATGTCTGCACCCTGATTTCCAGGCAATGGAATTTTGCAGATTAGGGTTAAGACCTTTGAGCTGGAGAGATCATCCTGGATTATCTAGATGGGTCTGGTATATTCAGATGAGTCCTTAAAAGTGGAAAGAAGATAAAGAATGAGTGAGAGTGACAAGATGGTAGGAGAAGGAGAAGAGGTTTAGGAGAAGGAAGGATTTTCCCCCATGTTGTTACTCTGAACATGGAAGAAAGGCCAAGGGTCAAGAATTGGCCGTAAGAAGCTGAGATGACCCTCAGCTGACAGTCGGCAAGGAGAGGAGTATCTGACTCTTGCACCTCCAGGAACTGAAATCTGCCAACAGCTCACACGAGTAAAGATGTGATACTCCCTCAGGTTCTGAAAAAGGAACTAAGTCTTTTATTTTAGCCTGGTGAGACCATATTGGACTTCTGGCCTTCAGAACTACAAGATGATCAGTCTGTGTTCTTGAAGCCTCCAAAGTTCATCATGACTTGTTACGGCAGCCATAGAAAACTAGTGCATCAGGTCTGAGGGCTCCGTAGAAATCACTTCCAGCATCACAAACAGTATTGGTCAATGTGCAACGAAGATCACAGAAGGGACCTGTGAGTTTTCCTGTAGGGACTCAGGGCCGGCAATGGGATGGCCAAAGAAGCGAGCTCCATCAGCTGAGGCTGAAGCAGTGGTTCCCATGAGCTTGCAGGGCATAGCACAGTAAACAGAAAACTCTGGAAAGCTCCCAACCACCAGCTCCACCTCAACAGCGAAGTGGGTGGTTTTGATAATCATACCACAAAGTCCCTGTGAATCTGAGAGCCCTGACCTCCCCATGGAGAGCAATGGCCTCTCCTTCCAAGTGCTCGGCAGGCACATGCTCCCCTAGGACTGCACAGACAGAATCTGGGGAATGTATCTCCTGGCTTATTCTCCACAGGCTGAGGTGACCTTACAGGGAGTTAGTCACATACCTGATTTGATGGCGGACAAGCCATGTGGCCCACTGGAACTCAGGGAGCCTTGGTAAGCCCTGCATTCACTTGGAAAGACAGCACAGGCTCAGAAATCATGGCGGATCGCAAGTATGCATCTGCCACTTGGAAGCTTTGCAGACTTTCTCACGATCCTTTCACATCCCACTGATCAAACCTCCAGATCTGTAAAGTAAGATAAGGGTAAGCATCTAAATTACTCAGGGAGGCCTTGAGATTAAAAGACAATCAATATAAAGAAGCTTAGATATGGTTTTTTTGAAACTATAGTGTTAACTTTTACATTGTTCCCCCCAAAAGATGAAATCCCACCAATGAACTGAATTTAGAAACAGATGTTCAACACTGAACATATGAGTTAAGACTAAAGCTAAACACTCGTGGTAATTATAGTTTATAACAGGAGGGAAAGGCCATGAACCTTGCTAAATTCAGTATGTATTAAGAGTTGGAAGAAAAAGTAGGAAAGAGGAGACATGGAAGATACCAATTTACTTCTATGTTTCATAGTGAGGAGGCAAAGATCCTCTCTAAAAATCTGTAAATCACAGATATGGCTCAAGTATCCTATTAGGAGTTCTTTTTTTTTTTAAGATTTTATTTATTTATTCATGAGAGACACAGATAGGGAGAGAGAGAGGAGAGAGAGAGAGGCAGAGACACAGGCAGAGGGAGAAGCAGGCTCCATGCAGGGAGTCCGATGTGGGACTCGATCCCAGGTCTCTAGGATCATGCCCTGGCCAAAGGCAGGAGCCAAACCACTGAGCCACCCGGGCTGCCCACCTATTAGTTCTAATTGTAAGAAGAAAAAAAAAATACAGGAAATACATTATAAAGCTTGTAAGCCAGTTGAAAAAATGCATATCCCCAAACATCTATGCAAATATCAAAAAGTACTTGAAAAAAACCCACAAATTCCATTGCTAGATGATTCCCCAAGACAAATAAAAAATATATCTACCAAAATAGACTTTTACAAGGATAATTGTTGTGATGTTATTCAAAATACTAAAAAACTGGATACCACCTAGGTGTCTAGTAACTGGAGAAAAGCTAAGAAAAATATGGTATACTCACACAATAGATTGAACAATAAAAAGGAATTAATTGTAAATTAATTGTAAACAAGAACATGGATAATTCTCACAAATCACGTTAAGAAAAGGAAAGCAGATACAGAAGAAGCCACATTATCCAATCCCATCATGAAGAACGGATGCCGTGGGAAAACCTAAGGGTGGTTTCCTGTGGGCGCTGAGGAGGGAGTGTGAACAGCATGAGGAAACCCTCTGGGGTCTTGGGAGTAGTTTATGCCTGGATAATTTAACCGAATGCTTTTATCACTTTATTGTTCGTAAAGTATGCTTCTGTGTGAAACGGAACCATAAAATTAAACTTACCGGGTGACAAAACACAGGGCAAACTTACTTGTTATGTGAAGGGAATTAGCTGACCTGTCTCAGAGTTCATTAAAGTGAAATACAGCAGAAAGCATCTCTAAGCTCTGTGTGAGTGAACTGCCTAAAAAACATACATTGTGGAGCAGAAGCAAATATATTTGAAGAGTTATACAAGAAGTTTATGGTACTTTCTGAATAGCAAAAGATAGAAAAGAAAACAAATATCAACCGGTATCAGAATGATGAATGGAATTATGGTACTTTCCCAGGCTGCAATACAGATTTTAAAAAACAAAAGATATCTCAGTGTGATTATATGAGAAGAGCAACAAGATGAGTTGTTTCATGAGTCAAGCGAGTTACAAGAGGTGTTTTATAGCATGTCTCCTCTTGTGTTACAAAAAAAAAACGCATATTCATGAAATACATGAAAAAAGCTAACAAAAATAATTCTGGTTATACTAAAGACTTTATTTTAATCTAAGCAATGAACTTGAATCTGATGAGAAAACCCAGGGAGAACCGCTCGTAGCTGGCAAGGCCTCGGGCGAATGTGATTTCTGTGCACCCCTGGTCTTGAACAGCTCCCGGCCAGCGGGGTTGTGTGGAGGGAGGGTGGGCAGCAGCCTCTCAACACCATCAGCCGCACTCACGTGTTAATTCCAAGACAGGCACCACTTTCGATGGAAAAGGTAGTTTGGCAAAGACTTAATCTAGCTTTGCAAATATTAAATGTATTATTTCCTTCTCCAAATGCTTTGATAAATTGTGGATAAAACAAAGTTACATTAGATTGGTAAGTCTGCAAAAACCAAGCCCAGCCAATAACGGCAGACATTTCCTGAATCTACCCAGGTAATAACCCTCTTTGCTTTCATTTATCAAATGATAGTAAGCTAACTTTTTTTTTTTTTTTCCTCACTGGATGTCAAATTTTACCAAAATTTGGAATTCAACTTTCTTCTACTCCATTTTTTTTTTTCCTCTGTAGGGGAGGTGAGATGTGACTGGTAATGTGCTAGCATCACATCACATTCCCAGATCTTTCTTTGGGTTCTCTACAGGTAGAGTTCCACAATGAACTACAACAGGACTTGCCAAATGTATAATTATTCAACGAGGCATCCTCTCCCACCCTGAGTACTAGCAGCAGCCGATAACATCTCAAGCTCTCCTTGACGCGCCTTATGAATTCACCGAGCGTTGCTTTACAGAGTCCTACACACAAGGTGATTGTTGTACAACAGAGAGAGAAGAAGGCAGACTTGTTTGTTTTTGTTTGTTTGGCTGGGAAATTATGGGATGACAGCAAAGAGGTGGGCTGTGGCTGGAATCAAGTCAATTTAGCAGTGATGAGTTGGAAGTCTTAAAAACGGAGGAGCAAAGAAAGAAACCAAAACCACTAACCGAATCATTGCAAGACTCTGGACCACATGGCGGCTACTGTGGAGTCAACATCAAAGTGCATCATGATGTCGTGCAAGAAACAGGGAACTCAGGACTGAGGGGGGGGGGGGCTGCATGGAGAGCTTCCCCCCCCCCGCCCCAGGGTAGAAGCATGGACATCTTGGGACAGGAATCCAGCACATCCATAAAAGAGTGGTAGCTGCTGTCAAATAGTCAAAGTTCAAAAAACTGTGACGGATGTAGCTCATGGGCCTCCATACTAACCCAGGGCTAGTCTGCAGATGACTGAAAGGCTGGTGGTAGAAGCCACACTTTGATGAGGAGAATAAATGTGATCTTTTATGAACACAATTTAGTTGGGCCCAGTATTTCCCTAAAATGCTCCTTGGCAAGGTTACCTGTGACCAGTTGCTAAATCCAAAAGCCAACATCCAAGCCTTACTTAGTGGGCAGCACAGAGGTGGGGCGTCGGGGCAGCTCAGTCGGTTCAGCATCTGACTCTTGACTCTTGATTCTTGACTCTTGACTCTTGATTCAGCTCAGGTCATGATCTCAGGAGAGAGAGATGGAGCCCCACATTGGGCTCCATGATGAGTGTAGAACCTGTTTAAGATTCTCTCCCTCTCCCTCTGCCCTTCCACCCCATCTCTCTCTCTCTCTCTCTAAAAAAAGAAAGAAAGAAAGATGAAAGAAAGAAAGAAAGAAAGAAAAAAGAAAGAAAGAAAAAAGAAAGAAAGAAAGAAAGAAAGAAGAAAGAAAGAAAGAAAAGAAAGAAAGAAAGAAAGAAAGAAAGAAAGAAAGAAAGAAAGAAAGAAGAAAGAAAGAAAGAAAGAAAGAAAGAAAGAAAGAAAGAAAGAAAGAAAGAAAGAAAGAAAAGAAAGAAGAAAGAGAAAGGAAAAAGACAACTCAGGCATTTGGTCCAATTCATTCGCCTCTTCCTTGAAGTGCCTTCTTCCTTTGCATCCCACAGCCCTACAATCACGTAGTTCGCTTCCTCTTTATCTGGCTGTTCCACCCAAGTATCCTTTGCTGATTATTCCTTCTGTTCCTCTTCTTAAGGCTCATTGTTTGTCTCTCCACTTACATGTATTCCCACTCCCTCCCAATGTGGTCTCAACCACACTTGGGGTTTTAAATGCCATTGATATGCTAAGGAAACGCGGGCTTATAAATCTAACCCAGCTGTTCCCTGAAAACCAAACTCGTAAATACAGCTGCATAGGAGACCAGCCTCCTGGGTGTCTAACAGGCATCTCCAGATTCGCCTGATCTCACCCAGACTCCCTGTTCCCACCCACTGACCCTTCCTCAGTCTTTCTCAGGAAATCTCAACCCTATTCTTCTAACTGCAGAGGAAGTGATCACATTGAAACTTAACATGTGGCCACAGCACATCTGTTGTGAAATTTAATGCAGATATTTTCAGCGGCTTCCATTTGCTTTCCAAGGCCCCCGGAGGAAAAGGCACATCCCTGGCGCTGGCAGGTGAAGTCCCACCTCTTCGGCCGTTCCCTGTCTGGCCTCATCCACTCCTAGCTCTCACAGCTGCACGGCTGCCCTGCCCGTTCTTCCTCACAGAAGCCAACCAAACCCAAGCAGCCCCCTGCTTGCCCTATGCTCTGCCGGTGGCTGCTCCCAGGAACCCACACGGCTTCATTGCCTACGAACTTGGGGTTGCTAATGGTTTACTGCTTGACACATTATCCCAAACTTGAGTGGCTGAAAATAAACAAAATTTCACAGATCTGTGGTTCAGGAATCTGAGCATGACACAATGGCCCGTAAGCTCTAGGTTTCTCTGGTGGTTACAGCTACGGTAGTGGTCGTGCCACAGGCTCACCTGAAGACTGAACCAGGGGAGAAGGGGCTTTTAGGGTCACACATGCCGCGCACTTGCTGGCAGACCCCCGGGGAGCCCCTGAGCAGATCTGCCAACTTCCTCAGGAGGGCTTCTCTGCAAGGCTGCCTCATGTCACGCAGCTGACCTCCCCGGAGAGAAAGCCGGAGAGGGGGCTCGACATGAAAGGCATCTCATCGAGTGACCGCCCATCGGGGACATATTCTGTTGGTCAGAATGAGTCAAAGTCAAGTCCACATGGCAGTGGAGGGAGCTGCGTGAGGATTGCACTGCAAGGGTGCTGGGGTCTTTGGCTGAGCGCCGCGGTCGTCCACTACCGTCTACTTAAACTAGAAGAGATGAATCTTGGTAACTTTTCTGGTTTATTTTTTCTCCACCTAACAGATTTTTTTTTTGCCTTTTTATTTTATTTTTTAAATTTTGCTACGAGAATGTAAGCTCCTTGAGAGTAGGGGTTTCCATCTCCTTCGCTTACTGCTATATGCCTGGGCGCGGGGCAAGCGTTTGTTGACTCTTCCGTGCTGTTGTTGGCGACTTAAGATTCATTTCAATGTGGTCTCAGAGTTGCTAGGACGTAACTAAACAAAACGCTTGTCTGTCAGTCAGCCCCACTGTTTAGAGAATAATTTCTATTATTGGATGCAAATCTATCTTGTTAAGAAACAAAGAGGGCAGTGTCTTGGGGCTGCTGTAACAGGATACCATAGACTGGGTGGCTTAGAGGAAATAGAATTATACTGCTCACAGTTTTGGTGAGTAGGAAGTCCAAGGTCAAGCCACCAAGATGTTCATGATCTGATTAGGATGCGTTTCCCATTTTATAGATGGTGCCTCCCCGCAGTGTCCTCACGTGGCAGAAGGGGTGAGGGAGATCTCTGGGGACCTCAGTTATAAGAACGCTGGCCCCATTCATCAGGGCTCCATCCTATGTCCTAAATTCCATCTCCTGATACTATCACACCGGGGATTAAGTTTTCAGCATATGAATGTGGGCAGGAAGCAAACATTCAGACCTTAACAAGCAGGATGTTAGGCTTTCATGAGATTATGTATAAATGGATATGGTTGCTCCAAAGAGGAAGGGATTGATTAGCAGGAGTTGGGTGGGAGGGTTTTCAGGCTGTGAAAACTGCAGAGAACAGAAGATCTTTGGATTTGAAAGATGGGCAATTTGTAGATCTAGAAGAGGAACCAAGAGAGCACGAACAAAGACATGGAGCATAAGAGCGTCATCTGTCTATCATCTGTCATCTCTGAGTCTCTGTGGCTGTATGTAATCATCTATGTATGTCTATCAACTTTCACCATTTATCCTATCATCCATCCACCATCAATCTGTCATTTATTCAGTCTATCATCTATCTATTGTATGCAGAAGGCAGTGTACGTGGCTGGAGAGCATATGGAAGGGAGTAATGGGGGACTGGGCACCAGGAAGGCTGCAGTGGCCTCTGAAGGGTACAGTAAGCTCTGCTGACGATATTCGGGGCTCATACATAAGGAAAGCTCTGTTTCGTAGTAGACCTTCTGTCTAAAATAGTGAATTTGCCAAGACAGAGGATGGGATGCATATTCCGCAATCATATATGCATATCCGTGATTTCTAATTAGCTTTTATTAAAATTTTATGAAAGTATTCTTAATTCTAGCATTCAGTGGTTGTCCTGTTGCCAACATAAAGAATCGGTGTCGTGCTTCATTCATATTCTTTCTGGACCTATATTCATACAAAGTTAAGACTAACATGAACTGTTTAGTGTTGCCAAGTATTTTCCATCCTCTATGTGCAACTAATGAAAACATACACTATTTGTGATTGTGTCTGCAGCCACATATTACAATACGAAATACAGCAAGATAATAAATGCTTAGCAAGATGAGCAGGAATGATGCTTTGTTATGTAATTATATGTTGCATTCGTGTTATCTGAAAGGAACAATTTACCTGGTTAATTAAATTGCCTCTTCTTGGGCAGCCCTGGTGGCTCAGCGGTTTAGCGATGCCTTCAGCCCGGGGTGTGATCCTGGAGACCAGGGATGGAGTCCCACATCGGGCTCCCGGCATGGAGCCTGCTTCTCCCTCTGCCTGGGTCTCTGCTTCTCTCTCCTTCTGTGTCTCTCATGAATAAATAAATAAATAAATAATCTCTTAAAAAATAAATAAATTGCCTTTTATTTTACTTAAAAACCCCTGCTGCTCAGATCACTCCCACAACCCAGTATCCATCTCTGATAATGTTTCAGGACAATCCATGGGTCCTTATAACATCTGGACACTGTCACCTTTCATTTTAGTCATAGGGAAAATCATGGGGTCTGAATGGTAGTCATCATGAGGCTGGATGGCTCCGGTCCCTGGGTGCACCAGGATGGAACCAAGAAGTGATTCCGAGTGATAGTGTGGGTGCTCCACAGGTTCTGTGACATATCTGTGCGTTGGGGGAAGTGTTGGGAGTTCTTATACATGAGGGCCTCTAAAACCGGAGGCTCAGGGCAGTGTTTCCTCTTGCTTGGGATAAAGACTATTTCCAAAAATAACTCAGGTACATTCTTATTACCTCTATCATTGTCCTCTTGCAAAAAAAAAAAATCTATCAATATTATGTACAATTCTAAGATTTTCACTGTTCCTTCCCAGGGAATCTATGTTGAATTTATTTGCTTACATTCCTGAATTTCTCTGTCAAACACAAATTCCATTACATTAGTCACTCACTAATATCCATGACCACTTATCACATTCCATGCCCTGTCCAACAAATCCATTTCTCAATGATTCAAAGAAATTGCTACTTTCAAGTAAGCTGGTATGTGGCTACTCAGAACTTCTCTTTTTACTGAGTATGTATGACATACAATATACCATCACATTCAGGCGGGCATCATATTTTTATACATTACGAAATGCTGGCCGCGATGAGTCCAGTTGCCAACTGTCATTAGGCAGGGTTATGACAATATTTATTTATTTATTTATTTGAGACACAGAGAGAGGCAGAGACCCAGGCAGAGGGAGAAGCAGGCTCCATATAGGGAGCCCGACATGGGACTTGATCCCAGGTCTCTAGGATCGGGCCCTGGCCTGAAGGCATTGCTAAACCGCTGAGCCACCCGGGCTGCCCTTATGCCAAAATCATTGACTGTATTCTCTTTACTCAGCATTACATCCCCAAAACCTAGTTATAAATTTATATGGCTGGAAACATGTACCTCTTAATCCCCTGGTTCACCCCCTCCCACCTTTTCCCTTCTCTGGTTACATATCCATGAGTCAGTTTCTGTGTTGTTTGGTTTGGTCCTTTTTTTGCCTCTTATAGTTCTTTTACAACTTCTTAAACTCTTCTACATGGAGGGGCATAGCCACATGCATTGCCAGTAGCGTTCCCTGGTACAGAAAGGCAACTCCCACCAGAACAAGACCGTGCTGGCATCCTGATCTTGGACTTCTCAGCACCCAGAATTGTAAGAAATACATGTCTGCTGTTTATAGGCTACCACGTGTGTGGCAACGCGTTATAGCACCGAACTGACTGCAAGAGGCTCTGTTAGATTTTCTCCTTTCTCCCCCTCTTCAAGGATGAACTCCGAGGAGCACAGCTTTGAGCACACTGTCTCCGTTGCCCGCCCGCCTGTAGCCCTGCCTCCGTGCATCGCCTGCCAGGTCTCAAGCTCTGGCTCCACTTCCCACCATGTCTCAATCTCAAGCACTCACTCTGGTTTCTGCCCAAACAACCCATAGTTGTGTTCTCTTTTTTTTTTCTCAATGAAGTCATAAAATACGTTCTTATTCGTAGATACAATAAGCTTTTTGCGATTCTTATCTTAAAGATCGTCCCAATTAATGGCAGTCCAATAGCACCACGACTGACCATTACTTTCACTTTGCACTTCTGAGAGTGAACTCTTCAGGGGGCTTCTCTGTCCAGCACTCAGGGTTTTCCTCTTATCTGTTGGGATGCCCCTTTAAAACATAGGATTTTCTCTTCTAATCTTTTTATTATGCCACATGCTCTTAAAAATATACTTATTGTGAAGATGTGCATGCTTTAGATTTCTAAGTCTATCTTCATCCCGTGGCTCTCTCCTGGATTTCCTGCCTCAATTTCCAATTGCTTGTGTAATTAAAATCCATAATTCTGACTTCAAAACTGTGGGTCAGACATACTTTGAATATAATAAGAAAGTAGAAACAATGGTCGAGCTATAATGTTCAAACATTAAATAACTAGTACATCATGTTATACTGAGTTGATTTAAACTGTCAAGATAAAAAGGAAGGAAAATATTTTACAGTATTAATTGTGATTACATCATAACTTCTCTTGGAAACCATACGTTAATAACAAGAATTGATTATGAGAAGCATTTGGTGACATGATAGTTTTTTTTTTTTTTGCCCTAAAGGAAAGAAATTAGAAAATCAAACCAATATTTGATTTCAAATAATTCTATTTAAAAAATATTTTCTATTTGATTTTGTGTATAATATCCTTTTGATAAGTGAATGCATGTTTATAAATTCAACTTTCCTTTTCAAAAGAGTAGCATGAATAATACATTATCAACATAACATCCAATTAATATCACTATCAAAACCCAAATCATTATGCTATGAAGTAATGAGAAAATGCCAAGAGGATAATGGAAAATAAAAAGTTATTTATGGAAAACCTACCACTCAAAATGCTGTAAAAAATACAATAAATATTTGTGGAGCTAAAAAGTATTAACATGAATGCTAAAAAAATGTGTTGCTTATGATCTTGAAATAAGATAAACCACTTGTTCAAACTAAAGTCTGCCCAAATCCCTGGAATCAAATGTCAAGATTTGCTCCCCGGAGCACATATATTCCAACTCTGTCACCCTGCAAACACTTGCACTGCGGCTCAGGAGCTGAGCTCACCTTTGTGTGGGCAGCCAGTGAGGGTCTGAATTCCCCTCCACGCCCAATGACCCTTGCTTAGGGAATTCAGGAATGTGGCCTCATCAACACTTGCTTCCTCGTGAGCTTAATCCACTCCAGCCCAGGAAACAATGTGGAACAAAATGGCCAATTTTGAGACCTGCATTAGTCCAGTGTGAGGCACTGATTATCCAGTGGAAAAACAGAGGAGCTGGAGACAGTGTCCTGGGTGTATTTGCTAAGGACTTCAGCATTGCAGGGTGGGTCATGCCAGTTAATACCAGACGTACCAGACATGCACTGAGCTGTACATAATTTGTTCCTCAATGACATTTTATGTTTTGACTTTTCCCTTTTCCCTTATCAGTTGATGAGCCAGCCAGAGAAACCTCAGATACTAAGGGGAGGCCGTAGTTAAGGACGAGATCCATGATGAGCTGGGTTGATCATCCTGTGGTCTCTGAGCAAGCCTGTGTCTGATCCAGGCTAGTCTCCAGAGCTGACCCATCCTTGCCTCTGCATTCCTCCCATACTCAGATCTTCTCTATTTCTTCTTGTGCAGGTGTGAGGTGTGAGGCACAGCACCTGTTGGGGGCTCCCTGGGCCCCACTTATGCAATCTTTATCATAGACAAGAGGAGAGAGAGTAGGAAACGGATAATGTCTAAGAGAGAGTGTTCACCTTGTCACCTTGTCACCCAGAAAGCTCCGAACCCTGGAGCTGCAGAACTGTGGTTGACATTGACGCAAGACAGTAGTACCCTTCTCCTTGATCTACATGCGCATTCATGGAAATTAAAGAGCCTTTGAACTTAGTAGGTGGATCCTTAGTAGTAGGATCTCAACTCCTAACGTATTTGTCACGTCTAAGCAGGATCTGTTCTGCCACTGAAAGGAAGGGAATGTATCAGGGATGTTGGCAGTCACAACAGAGGTAGACTGAGGTGGGTAGGTCTACATGCCCACGCAGAGGAGTATGTAACACTATGACATGGGGTGATGTAACAATATACATTTGTGATAAGCACACAAATAGCAAAGGAAACCCGCAAATTTTCCTTGCATTTAGGGACTAATTTTAGAAGTACGACAGATATTAAATATGACAATTCAAGACTTCAGTGGCTTATGACTTATCCTATTAATTTGTAATCAACTAAGAAAAAACCCAATAACACAACCAAACACATACCAGAGTATGGTAGAGAGCTGTCGCCTGGGCAAACGCATCTACTTGACTCAGGAAGTGTTGTTTTTTTTAATAGTGTAAAAAAAACCCGTTGGCCAAATCCCCATCTTAGCTTTGCCTATCTCTCTTTTGTTTTTCTTTCTAATTTTATTTAAATTCAAATAATTGGCATACGATGTATTACTGGATTCAGAGGTTGAGGTCAGTGATTCATCGATTTTATATAACACCCAGTGTTCATTGCCTATCTCTCGTTTGATCAGCAAGAGAGCTCGGTGTCTCCCACATGAACCTTTTCTTCTGAGTATTTTCAGTTATTTCATCGTTCCATATGTTGATTACTGACTGAAAGATTTAGTATTGCAGTATTTTCACCAACATTCTGAGTAATTTTCTAATGTAGAGATAAGTTCGTAAAGGTATTTTATTGCATAGGAAACATATAGACCATATTCTGAAAGCAAGATGGCACAGAAGAGTTAGTTTGCAGTATGTGAATTAGCATTTTGTCCACTTTATGCATGTGTGTTATTTATAAGATGCCTAAAATAGAAGTATTTTACAACTAAGTTAATGATCATTTATTTTTACTATTTTTCATTTGTTTAATTAAAAATTTAGGAATTTCATGTACCTGGAACTGTTAAGTGTGCATATGTGCTTATAAAATTCTTGCCGCAAGCCTGAAACCCAGGTGTAGTCATTTCTTTGTTTCAACAGGAAGAGCCCAAAGCTTGGAGCGAATAAAGCATCATGAAGGAAGATCCGAAGCCAGCTCTGGAGGCCTTCAGAGTCAGGTAAACGAAGTCAGCCTCCAATGCCATTCTGGGGGCTTTGTGACCATTTAGTGTGGTCAATCACTACACGATTCTTTCAGAAGTACTTAAAGGTTGACTTGGAAATGGCTGGAATCAGGATCTGAGATGAAAAAGAGGATCTTCCAATCTCAGGGATGCAGCAAATGGCTGGGAATGCAGTTGCCTCGCTTGCCCTGGAGACACAGCATCAGGGGGACGAGCAGCTAAAGCTGCCCAGGGTCATCTGACACCATTTGCCTGAAGCACCGACGACATGTGTTGGCCTAGACACCCAGTATCTGCCAGGAGCCTCAGGGCTTGTGCTTTTGACACGAGCTTTGGGCAGTCTCAGTGGAGCTGAGTGGCCTCTAGGTAAGGTGTTCCCTCAAGGAGAGCTTCCTGTCCAGAGCAGCTGACTAGTGCAAGGTGTCATCCCTGTTTGCCCATTTCCTTCATTTCTCCTTTGGAATCTCCACTTAATCACACCTCACTCAATTAAGCACTTTGTCCCTCTCTCCTTGACATGTCTTGTCATATCGGTTCTCTGCATCACTTATCTGTCACCTTCAGTCTAAAAGAATTTAAAGTCATCTAGTGCCCCATCTCAGGGTTGTCTTCACATCTCAGAACCTGGATCACCCCCACACAGTTGTCCTACTTCTAGATGAGGTCTGTTAACCTCATCAGAGTGGTGAAACAGAATTATGTCCAAATATTTGGAAGGAGGTGAGGAACAGCGGTGGGGAGACTGGAGGTTCTGATCCTTGACATATTGTGTAAAAGGCAAAGTAGTTACCGTGTTATGTTGGCCCACCCTCAAGCTGTATGGTCTCTTATTCACAATGCAAATTTAATGAATCATAGCAAGCATTATAGTAGATAATTGTTTTCATAATAGCAAGCATTACTCAATCAAGACACTGAATTAGTTTATAAAATGGCGGATACTAAGAATATCTTCAGCATAAAGACAGGAGATGGAGATCCCATGTAAGCAGACCCACTGTGACAGGGTAATTTGTCATTTTCAGGTAATGATAGTTCAGTGAATGGTGACTCATAATTCAACGAATAACTGTGATGAAAAGTACTAGCTGTATTCCACCACTGATTTTTAGTTCTCAGGTTTTGGGGATGGATGATGATTTACTTTGAAATCCAGGCTGTAAAAATGAAGAATATACTGAAACTTTTATAAGACATTTATAAAACTTTGGTTTCTTGCTTCATATGCAGCTATAATATTTTTTAAGTCACCAAATTCTTTGGAGATTTTATTCAGGATGTTTAGATAATTCTTTCATACACAAAAGTCATCACTGCCTATTTGGTTCCAATGTGTAGTATCCACATATTCATGGGCATATAAATTATGTTATTCTTTTTAAAAAAATTAGACTCACATTCAATATGTTGTTTTAGTAAAATTGGGATGTGACTTATATGTCGATGTGATGTGTATGAAGATGGATTTTTTTTGGCTTTAACTTTAAAGATGCACGGTTTGAATCTCTGGATGTCTATTCTTGACATATATTTGGGGCAAGAAATATTAGACAGGAATGCAAAACTGAGGTATCTTTCTAAGAATATTAATCTATATTTATGCTCCACCCACAGATTTTTTTTTATTAGAATCTCCAGAAATAACTAACAGCAAGCATATGGATGTGGAATCACTCCTGAGGTGTTTGTGATGTAGGTCCTGGTTAAACTACAGACTAGAGAGGGTGAATGTTTCCAAAAGACACGAGGAAGATAAAAGGGATGCACAAAGTCATCTCATTCCAAAATAAAAAGTGTTAAGAAGAAGATTTAAAAGAGAATCTGTGATAAACATGAAGATACTCAAGACTAATCAACAGGCTCCTGAGGATAGCTACAGTCCAGTTGCATGTACCAGTTATGAGTGACATCCTAGGCGTCTGAGTCCCCACCTCCTCACACAACCCCCTGAGAGCAACTAAGGAATATGTGAGCATGTCCTAGAATCTGGCTGATGTTCTGGATTTGAGAGTAGCACCAGGAAAACCTGCTGCAGTCAGAAGACATGAACTGTGGAGGATATTTAGTCTTGAACTATCTGTAATAAATGACGTAATCTTGGTGATGATAAAGCATGAGCCTCAGGGATGCTAGGCAAAATAGCAAGTAATACTTAGAGATGGGGTTCGGTAAACAATATATCCCTGTGACTCCATTCATTTGTCTTCTCTGCCAGTGTTCACTGAGGGCTGGCTCAGTTGAGGACATTGTGATGGATGTGCTAACTTAACATCACCATGGACCAGTTGTTTTCAGTCTGGTGGAACATTTGAATCCACTCAGAGATCTCATAGAAAATATTGGTACCAGATCTTCACCTCCCATAATTTAGAGATTCTGGTTTCTTTTGTCTATGGTGGGATCTAGGTTGCAGTAATTATTTAATGTTTCCCACATCCTAGAAGAGAGCCAGGCACCAACCTCTTTGACCTTGGGCACAACAACTTCTTACTAGATGTGTCTCTTGAGGCAAGGGAAACCAAAGCAAAAATAATCTATTAGGCCTGCACCAAAACAAAATCTTCTGCTCAGTGAAGAAAACCATCAACAAAACCAAAAGGCAACCTGAGGAATGGGTGAAGGTATTTGCAAATGACATATCAGATGAAGGATTAGTATCCAAAATATATAAATAACTTATGAAATTCAGCACCCAAAAATGACTAATCCAATTATAAAATAGGGAGAAGACATGAATAAACATTTTTTTTCAAAGAAGACACACAGATGGGCAATGGATACATGAAAAGATGTTCGTCATCACTGAAAGACATAAAGTACAGAGATATCACCGCACACCTGTCAGAATAGCTAAGACTAAGAACATAGGAAACAACGAATGTTGGCAAGGATGTGAAGAAAGGGGAATCCCCTTACACTGTTGCTGGGAATGCAAACTGGTGTAGCCATTCTGGAAAACACTATTGAGGCTCCTCAAAAACTTAAAAATAGGACTAGGCTATGGCCCAGCAATTGCACTACTAGGTATTTACCAAAAGTTATAAAAATACTGATTCAAAGGGATACATGCACCCTGGTGCTTATAGTAGCATTATCTACAATAGCCAAGTTACAGAAATAGGCCAAGTGTTCATCGACTGATGAATGGGTAAAGAAGATTATATATATCTAAACACACACACACACACACACACACACACACACACACTGGAATATGATTCAGCCATAAAAAGAATGAAATCTTGCCATTTACTATGACATGTATGTAGCTAGAGTGCATTATGCTAAGCAAACTAAGTCAGAGAAAGACAAATATCATATGATTTCACTCATATGTGGAATTTAAGAAGCAAAACTAACAAAAGTTTTTAAAAAAGGAGATAGAGATAAATCAATAAACCAAGAAATAGACTCTTAATTACAGAGAACAAAGTGATGGTCACCAGAGGGGAGGTGGGTGGAAGGTGGGGGAAATAGGTGATGGGCATGAAAGAGGGCACTTGTGATGAGCTGGATGTTGTATGGAAGTGTGAATCACTAAATTGTACACCTGAAACTAATATTACACTGTTTGTTAACTAACTGGAATTTAAATAAAAACTTAAAATAAATAAAGTTTTCCAGATTATTCTAACATTGAATTGGGAATCTCCTCTTTACAATGAAAGTGACTTTATGTCAATATTGTAAATATATTTGATAAGATTAAGGAATATGAATAATAATAAAACATATGAAAATGAAGATACTTTGTAGTTCATATGGAGCTTGAAATATTATCATGTGGTTTTCTCAGGAAAAGAATGTCAATAACAAGAGTTAATCCATATTTGCAGGAGGAGAATTTGTCTCATGAAAACAGAGAAGAGAATGCTAATTCCCAGAGACAGCATGCCACCCTACAAGACAGATAATATAATATAAAATTAATAGGTTTGACATTTAGAGAGGCAATCTTGCCAAACAAGAAGTCAGGTTTGTTCTGAATAACAATAGATAATTTTGTGTGGGTTGGAAGAATATGAAACCAATGTGAGTAAATTAACACCCCCCCCCCCACATAAACATGTGTGAACACATATTTCTAGTTAGGTCTTCAGATTTGTGCTTGTTAACTCCAGTGCTGATGCACAGCTGGATGACAGTTAATTAATACACTTAGCAATAGGTGGAAAATCTTCACTGGTTATAAGACATCACAGTTTATTGTTTTCACCCGCCACTCCTATTTTGGGAAAATAATAAGCACATTAATCATTTCAAATAGTTAAGCCAAATAGTTATTTCTAGATATAACAATATTTTTATTTTTCTTTAAAGTATAAAATATAATTTTCACATTTATCATTTCAACGTTGTCATAGCTGCTATGATTAAAAGAGATAATGGGTATTCAAGTGTTTTTTAATTCCTCTTTGCTGTCTCCTTTGTGATGATAGCAGGACAGATGTTATTTTCATTACTTGACAGAAGGAGCCAATGATGTTAAATGATATATTCAAAATAATTCATGAGCAGTGTAATATTTCGACAGGTCTACTTCCATATCTTAGCTCTTTCCACACCAATCATCCCCTCATGGAAATGCTCACACACATATGTACATGCGTGCACACACACAGGCACACACACACACGCCCTTTTAAAACCTACAGGTACATGTGCCTATAACTGCACCTCATTATACTTACGAGTACACATACTCATATCCATGCACATAACTCTAGTGTTTGTATTAATGCATTTCACCACTGCAAGAACAACAACAGTAACAGAAAACAAACACAGGGGATCCCTGGGTGGCGCAGCGGTTTGGCACCTGCCTTTGGCCCAGGGCGCGATCCTGGAGACCCGGGATCGAATCCCACATCGGGCTCCCGGTGCATGGAGCCTGCTTCTCCCTCTGCCTATGTCTCTGCCTCTCTCTCTTTCTCTCTCTGTGAATATCATAAAAAAAAACAAAAACAAAAACAAAAAAACAAAAAACACAAATAGACTGTAGGATGGACAATGAAATGGAAACTCGAATTCATCTGATTCAATGTGTCATCCAAAGTCACACTTTCACCTACTGTGTCAGGTGCCTGCTGAAACTCTTCCAGTAACAGGAAGTTTCACATCATAAGGTACTTAAAGATCTCTCCACATAATAAATGTACTCATTTCATAGTTTTTTTCTGAGGGTTTTGTTCCTGAAAATGGCCCACCATCAGGTCTGATGTACTTCCTGAAGCTGGACAAATCTATGTAGTTGTCACATATGTCCTCCTGTGGTGCTGTACTCTCCAGACTGAACAGGAAGAGGGTAGGTGGGGGTGAGTACCGCTATCTGCTACCTACCAGACATCATGTACCTGCACATGCTCCCGTATCAATCCTTGTAGCCACTCTGCCAGAGGTGTGCTTTTGTGTTCTTTAGAGATGAATCGTAGATGTGCTGATGTGAGGCGACATTCCACACAGCTGCTAAGGGCCCAGTCCCAGTGATACCTTGGTCTTGGTGGTTCAACAGCAATCTGCCTCCCTGACATCATTATCCACACCCATTCCCAAGAGGAAGAGGAATTTAAATATCTCTACCGATTTTCCTAACACATCAGATTGGATTACTTACAGCAAACCAGATTTCAGTAATTTGCTGGGAATTTAACTTCCTATATATTTTTCTTTGATATGTAAGATGTTTGGTCACCCTATTGGGTGAAAACAATAGGCAGAGACAGACTGGCATAAAGAGGGAATCTATGAGAAAGTGTAAAGAAATGGTTCCATTTCCTTTTATTTTTTTAATAGATTTTATTTATTCATGAGAGACACACAGAGAGAGGCAGAGTCACAGACAGAGGGAGAAGCAGGCTCCATGCAGGGAGCCCGATGTGGGACTCAATCCCAGGACCCCAGGATCATGCCTTGAACTGAAGGCAGATGCTTAACCACTGAGTCATCTTGGCGTCCCAAAACGGCTCCATTTTTATACCCTGCTGTGTTGTACCTGCACCTGCTACTCCTGTTCATTCTCTTTCAATGAATCTGATAGGTTCCCATTTTGTTTGGCCCATTTACCTGGTTTGTACTTCTATTCCTACATGCTTCGGTTCCATTCTGTAAGGCTGTGTCAAGAACCACCACTCCCAGGGCAAAGCCAGGACTCCCCATTCCAGGGATTCGCCAAACGCCTCCATTTATTCAGAAGCTGTTTAGGGCAAATGCAACAAGCAGTATCTTTCAGATCGTGCATGGGAGCAAACTCTAGTGGAGTTGCAGTCCCCTCTGCTTTACCTCTGACTCTTTAATCTCTCTTTATGCTTTCTCTATTTCTTCTGTAGCTCAGACAATATTGGGGGTATCAAATAGAGCCTGATAATGCACGCAGAATATAGCCTGAGAATATTACAAAGAGGAAGCCATCAATCAAAGTCAGTAAAGTGAACCAGTTTTCTCTCTCTCAGTTCATCCTCCAGGGAAAATTTTGTTATTTCTGACCTGCCGTAGTTTCTGGGATTCAGGGCAAGAACATGCTGCAAGTGTAGAACATTCTGAGACCTCATAAGAGACTGAATATCCTTACAATGAGAAAAAAAAAGAAGAGTTTCACCTTTAATTATGTATCTACAATAGCAAAGAAAGAAATATTTTATAAAGCACCCAATTTTATTCAATGCAACATGCTCAGGGCTGATCATAAAGAATAAATAATTCCTGTCTGAGAGTTTACAAAGAAATCCTTTCTTCTCACCTCTCAGGAGAGATAGCATGGTTTATCTAACTTGAGTTTCCATGTGAATTAGTCTATTTCCATTGCAGCATATAAAAATAGAAGTGATTCTTGTTGATTTCTCTGTATTTGTGGAATGATCGTTTTCTTTATTTTATTTTTTTATTTTTTTGATCGTTTTCTTTCAATGGTGTTGTATTAAGCAAACTGCCTTAGTCCAGGCTACATGTGACACAGTCATTCTCATTTTTCCACAACTCATCTCCATTTTACTTTCACACCTGAAGATTGAACATTTGTTTTTTTCAGAGCTACGCCAAGGTGATGAATATGATATTGAAATTCTTTCTTACTGCCAATTTACCATTTTGGAGTATTTTCTTAGATTATTATAATGAACGGATGATGGGCCCATGTTCAATTCTAAGCTTCATATAACCATAAAAATTCATTGAATACACATGCAAATTTACTGGGCATCTAAAATATATTCAAAATAATAATATGCTTTAGCTTTTAAAACATGCACATCAGTTGTAAATAGACAAGTGCAGAGAAAAATATTACATTTAGATTGCTCTTGAAATCAGTGAAGAAAAGGAACAAGGATTAAAGACAGCCCATTTTGGCCTCAGCAATAAGCAAAACCCTATGGGTACTGCTGGGAGGAGGGATCTCAGGTGCTGATGGGAAGTACTGAGAATAGGACAGATTTTCTTTATCCATTAATCTGTGGATAGACACTCAGGGAGTTTCCATATATTGGTTATTGTGACTAATCCTAGAGTGTACGTAGGGGTGCAGATACCTCTCAGGATAATGATTTTATTTTATTAGGATATATACTCAGAAATGGGATTTCTGGATCACATGGTAGTTCTATTTTTAACTTTTTGAGGAAGTTCCATGCTGCTTTTCACAGTGTCTGTGTCTGCACTAATTTATATTCCCAAAAGTGCACAAGGGTTCCCCTTTCTCTACATCCCCACCAGCACTTATTATCTCTGTCTTTTCAGTGAGAACCTCTCTAATAGGGGTGCGGTAGTATCTCAATGTAGTTTTGAGTTTCACTTCTCTGATGATTAATGATGCTGAATATTGTTTCATGTACCTGTTGGCCATTTGAAAGTCTTCTTTGAAAAAAAATGTTTATTTGCATCTTTGCTCACTTTTTAATTGAATTATTTGTGTTTTTTGCCATTGAGTGTTTTGAGTTCTTTATATATTTTGAATACTAACCCCTGACCCTATATATGATTTGAAAATGTTTTCTCCCATTCACTAAGCAGCCTTTTCATTTTTGTTGATGGTTTTGTTTGCTTATGCAATGTTATATGTCAATGATATCTCAATAAAACTGGAAAAAAGAAAGATAGAGAGAAAAGGGCAGAAAACCAGAAAAATGAATTTGGAGTCGCTGCGAGTGATCCTAGAGCCACAAAGACAAAGCAGTCACCTACACAACCACGCTTCTCCTCTGACACAGGGTGTGCCCTGCAAGATATTCTGAACACTACAGGACCAGGTGTACATATGGTGGCACAACACAATCTGCATGTTCTGACAGGGCTCTGATGGAGCCAGGGCCTTCAAGGAGTCCTACCACAATATGGAAGGGGTCTTTTTATCCCATAATAGAGAATTAAACAAATATTCTGTATAAGTATTTTGAAAACATTAGCTCCCTATGCACTATCACCAAAGTGTTAGATCAGTCTATTAATGCAAATTTAAAAGATAACATAATCTTGCACGTTTTTGGGTTAATTCCTTGACTCCTGTTTAATTGTTGATTTTTTTTTTTAATGAAGGAAGATTTAGGACTCTTTCTATTCTTTTGTTATTGGTTGCAGGATTGTATTTTGGTAGGACCTATGAACCAGCTAGACATGAAGCCTGGTGCAGGGGACCAGGAGGAACACTTCTTGGGGGACACGGTTTAAGTGTGTTCTACTTACTTAATCAGCAGTCAAATAAGAACTTAAACGTGGTGAAGAAGGAAAGAAGCAAAGGAAATTCTCAGTGCCTGCCCAGTTCTTCACAAAAGCATGACTGGCCTTGTGTTCATTGCAGCCGGTCTGGAGGGAGAATCCACCGGAATGGAAGACTACATTGAGCAGAAGCCCAAGGGCTTTTCTCTTGTGATTAGACTCCGAGAAAGGCCTATCAACACTGAAGAGCTCACCCACTGCTACGTAGGAAAATTCATCCTGAATATTGACAAATGGAAGGCTTTTCCATTAAGATTGAACACCAGCAAAGATGTCCACTTTGCTCACCCCTTTGTAGCATTATAATGGGAGTTCAAACGAGTGTAGTTAGGCATGAAAGGAAAATTAAAGTGTAGATATTGTAAAGGAAGTAGTATTCTCTATTGCGTGGATACTGTATTCTATTTACAGAAAGTCATGGAATCTAGGAAATAGTATACAAATAACATACTTACTTAACAAGGTTGAGGATATAGGGTTAGTATACAAAAACCAGTGGAATCCCTTTATCCTAAAATCCTGAAAACAAGATTAAAACAATATCATTCACAACAGCATTCTTTTACATCAGCCCCTTTGAAGTGAATCGATAGACAAAAATCTGCAAATACTGCTCAATTTGATGAGTTTGGACATATGTGTGTACCTCTGCTTCCATCACCACACTCAAGACGCATTCAGCAGTTCCCAGTTTCCTTGTACATCTCCATTTTTTTAAAGAATATGTATCATGATATCTACCCTGTCAATGCCTTCTGAGGTGCACAATGCTGTAATCTTTTTTTTTTTTTTTTTTTTTTTTACAATGCTGTATTCTTAACTGTAGGCACTATGTTATAGGGCAGATTTGTAGAAATTGTTCACAAAGCATAACTGAAACCCCTCAGTCCCTGGCAACCATTCTTAAAATTTCTGCTTCTATGAGTATGACTACTTTAGACATAGCAAATAAGTGGAATCATGCAACTTTTGTCCTTCTGTGACTGGCTTATTTCCCTTGGCATAATTTCCTCCAATGTCATCCATGCAGTTGCAAGTGGGAGGGTTTCCTTATTTTTTAAACCTGAATAATACTCCCCATTTTATGTGCATACTACATTCTTTTTATCCATTCATCTGTCAATAGGTGCTTGGATTGTTTCTATATTTTGGCTATTGTGAAGAGTGTTGCAATAAACACAAGAGTGCGGATAGCCTTCGAGATTCTGATTTTTGATAGTTTTGGATGTATACCTGGAACTGGGATTGCTGGATCATATGTGAATTCTATTTTTAATGTTATTGAGGATTTTCAACACTGTTTTTCATAGCTACTATTCGACTTTCCATTCCCATCAACAGTACACAATGGTTCAAATTTCTCCACAATCTTGCTGACATTTTTTTCTTTTTCTTTTTTGTTTCCAAAAATAGCTATTCTGGCAAGTGTGAAGTGGTATCTCATGGGTTCAATTTGCATTTCCCTAGTAATTAATGATGTCAAGCATCTTTTAGTATACTTGTTGGTCATTGGTATGTCTTCTTTGGAGACAAATTCAAGTTTTTTGTCCATTTTTTAAAAATTTTTTAATTTATTTTTTATTGGTGTTCAATTTACCAACATACAGAATAACCCCCAGTGCCCGTCACCCATTCACTCCCACCCCCCCGCCCTCCTCCCCTTCTACCACCCCTAGTTCATTTCTCAGAGTTAGCAGTCTTTACGTTCTGTCTCCCTTTCTGATATTTCCCACACATTTCTTCTCCCTTCCCTTATATTCCCTTTCACTATTATTTATATTCCCCAAATGAATGAGAACATACACTGTTTGTCCTTCTCCGATTGACTTACTTCACTCAGCATAATACCCTCCAGTTCCATCCACGTTGAAGCAAATGGTGGGTATTTGTCATTTCTAATGGCTGAGTAATATTCCATTGTATACATAAACCACATCTTTTTTATCCACTCATCTTTTGATGGACACCGAGGCTCCTTCCACAGCTTGGCTATTGTGGACATTGCTGCTATAAACATTGGGGTGCAGGTGTCCCTGTGTTTCATTGCATCTGTATCTTTGGAGTAAATCCCCAACAGTGCAATTGCTGGGTCGTAGGGCAGTTTTTTTAATCCGGTTTTGTTCTATTTTTACTCTGATTTCTAGTATCATGCAATTGTTTTTGTAAAAGATATTTTATTTTTAAAAAGTAAAGATTTTATTTATTTATTCATGAGACACACACACACACACAGGCAGAGACACAGGCAGGAGAAGCAGGTTTCCCATGGGGAGTGGGGACTCAATCCCAGGACCCTGGGATCACGACCTGAGCCGAAGGCAGATGTTCAACCATTGAGCCACCCAGGTGCCCCAAAGATATTTGGTATAGTTTCAGTCTTCTTAAATTTGTTAATACTTGTTTTGTGGAACATGTGATTGAGCCTGGAGAACTTTCCATGTAAACTTGAGAAGAATCTGTGTTCTGCTGCTGTTAGGCAGAGTGTTCCAAACATGTCTGTTAGGGACATTTGGTATACAATGTTATTTAAGTCAGCTGTTTCATTATTGATTTTCTCTGTACATGATTTATCCACTGCTGAAAATGGAATATTGATATGTTCTGTTATTATTACATTGCTGTAATTAAATATTATTACATTATTGTTAGTATTTGTTTTATATATTTTATATATATTAATATATATTATATATTATGGTGTTGTGATGCTGCATATACATTTATATATTTATATCTTCCTCATGTATTGACCCTTTATCATCATATGATATCCTTCTTTGTCCTTTTGACAGTGTTTGACCTAATGTCTATTTGTCTGATAGAAGTATGGCCATCTCTTCTCTCTTTTATCGACCATTTGCATGAGGTATCTTTTCCCATCACTTCACTTTAGGCTGCGTATATCCTTAAATCTAAAGTATGTCTTTTACAGGTATTACACCAAAGAATTTATTCTAATGGTTACCCTAATCATATGAAAAGAGGCTCACCATCATTAGTCATTCATGACATGCAATTGAAACCATGAGTCACATCTAGACATTGACTAGAATGGCTTTAATGCAAATGACTGCTAATATCAAATGTTGCAAGAGGTAAAAAAAAAAAAAAAAAAGCTGGAAACCTCTCATGAGAATGCAAATTAGCAAAGTCATTTTTCTAAATCATTTTGGAGGAGTCTAAATAATGAAACATATGCTTTCAGTATGACCCAGCATTTTATTCCTACATCTGTGTCCAAAATATATATATATATATTTTTTTTTTTTCACAAAAAGACCATCACTGAAATGTTTTGAGAAGCTTTATTTATACAAATCAATAACTGGAAATACTCCAAGTAGACATCAAGTGATCATCAAGTAGTTCACCAAGTAGTTTGTTGAGTGATGAATTGGTAAATGTGACACATGGAACATTGCTCAGCAATAAATTGGATGAACAACACCCCCTGTAACAATGTAGATGAACCTCAGAAACACAGTGGTAAATAAGAAGACTGCACATTGCATGATCTATTTATAAGATAGATCTAGAATATCACAATGATAGAGGCAAAGAGCAGATCGGTATATGTCTGTGACTTGGGTTGGAACTGGGAGAACTGGGACTGCAGAAGTGCATGAAGAAGCTGTGTGGGGTGATGGGAATGTCCCTCAACTGGGTTATTATAGCTGCATAAGTTTCACATTTTCTAAAACTCTTTGACCTGTAAACTTCCAATGGGCAGATTTTATGGTATAAACTACACATTAATAATGCTTTTTAAAAACACAGAAGGAAGGGTGCCTGGGTGGCTCAGTTGGTTAAGCCGTGACTCTTGATTTCCTCTCAAGTCATGACCTCAGGGTCTGGGGTTGAGCCCAAGGCTCTGCACTCAGTGGGGAGTCTGCTTGAGATTCTTTTTCTTTTTCTGCCCCTCCCCCTGACCCCAAGAACACAAGCACGCTATTTCTAAAAAAATACATAAAATAAATAAGCAAAATCATAGAGGGATATCAGAAAATCATGTAGAGAGACTTGAACTTTCCAATGTCCAAAATCAATGGATTTATTGTCTTTTCATTGCCAGTCATCCAATTAACATCTCTATTTTTTTACAATTATATTTTCATAAAATACTTTTCTATGATAAGGTCAAAGATATAACTTAAAAATTGCTAGAGCTATTTTGTATCTAAACCAAGAATAAAAGCAGTCAAAAATGTTTTAAAATGTGAAACAACTGCATCAATTAAATAATTGACAGCTGATATAAAAATGATTGTTTTGTCACTCACTAAACATTTTAGTAGCTTTCAAAGGTTGTCAATATAAACTTCCATGTTTTTTCCTTCCTTATAAAATAAAGAAACCAAACTACAAATAAGATTAACACAACAAGCATAAGTAATTTATGATACCTAACTCAGAATGGGCAGCATAGGGGACATTTCTGTAACAAACACACCCCAAATCATAATGGGAGAGCCAATAAAAAACCTGGTTGTACTCGCTGCAGACTTGGATAACACAGGATAATTCTCATTATGCATTGGCTCAGAATTCCAGATTGCTTCAATCATACACTAACTCATTATGCTCTTTCCAGATTAGCCCAAATAGTAAGAGTTGGTGGAAGGTCAGGTGCCAATAACGAAATGCTTCCTTCCGTCTATAGGGAAATGACAAATGTAGCTTCTGCTTGCATTTCATTGGTTGAAACAGTTCTTTTGGTCTTTCCTTACTTGGAAAGTTAGAAAAGTGCAATCTTCCCATAAGCCTGGAACAGAAGAGGACCTTGTATTGGTAAATAGTTCTCAAGGGCTACCCTACGGAAAGCAGTTTCACGAAATCAGCCTCAGTCTATATAGTACTTTCCATGCACTCTCTTGAAGCAATCACTTTCACATCTAGGGGAAAAACCAAAAATAAGCACAGAAACCAACAGTTAGTAGAGCAGACAGTCACTCTGGATTATGAGCAGGATTTCAAGGATCAGGATCTTACTCTCTTCACTGCTACTCCATGGCTGGGTGGCCCTGGTGAAGTTAGCTGATCATTTCGTAGGTCATTTCCCTGAAGCCTACCCCCCGAGATGTGTTTAGTATTCATTTAGAAGGAGAATGTGGACGTTCTCAGCACAGTGTGTCACATATTGTCAGCTCATCAAATCTGAATCATTCTCTCTGGACTTTTGTTTATCTAATCTATGCACCCAAACAGAATCAACACGTACAGGGCTGAAGTGTGTGTAAGCTGTTACATTTTAATTTGCTATGCTTTATAAAATAAACTCCATTCTCCCAGCAGTAACAGAATTTAATAGTATATTAAGTAAACTTTTAGTTATGAGTTGGTTTCCATCAGTTGAACAATCATCTTTCAAATGCTCAGTGTCATGAATTCATAAACAAATGTTAATGCTTCTAATGAAATGAAAGGAAGCCAAGAATCTGTCCTTAGAGTAGGATAGTGTCACATCGTGTTATGATAATGTGAGTTTCCGAGTGCTTAATTTTGGACTTCATTCAGCAATTGTCCTTGAGTTTCCCCTACTCCTTTGTCATTAGTAGTTCCCCTGGTTTGTGCTTCAGTATCTACAGCAAAAACAGCTTTCTGATCACAACATATTAGTCAAATCTTCCCTTCTAGAAAAATCAGCAAAAAGTGGAAACTTAAAAACCCCACACAAGTACATCTCTGTATGTGAACCGAGCAGAGCTCATCAGCAGTGAGCTTGGTGCCCAGAAGTCAGACTTGCCATGACTCAGGTGGTGTCAGGTGTTGGGGGTAACAAGTCAGGAAGGCCTACCCAGCCATGAGAAATCTTGCAGGCCATTGGACCACACAGAGTTCTAGGTATCTTAAGGAAAATTCAATGGCTGTATCACAGATCATGAATATAAATAAACTCTAAGTAGAAATAGTTTTGATATCATAGTTTTGATATTCCTTTGGTGTGGCAGATTTACTCAGGTCAGCCTCTCTAGAAAATCAAGCCTCAGGCACTTTGGGGGAGTTCCCTAGGCACTCATTCTTGGGGAAAAAGAGGAATCAGGAAAGAAAGAAAACTAGTCAAAGGAGGTGGAATGTTTTCTTTCAAGGCACAGAGAGAGAGAGAGAGAGAGAGAGAGAGAAAGAGAAAGAGCGTAGTTTCTCTTAAGTTTCCATCTGGAGAGGAAAGGAAGAGAGATTTCCTTGCCTGATTCTTTGGTTTCCTATATCTCATATGTCAAGATTCAATCCAAGGGACATTAAACCTCATCACTCTTCAAGGTGCATTACCTGGTTCCCAGGTCATGCCAAAGAGGCAGATACCACATCTATAATGCAGTTAGGTGTGAATTTAGGCATCTTTGTAGAGGCATTTATGGGTCTTCCTGACTGCACTGGTTCATAGCAATAAGGTTCTTCGGGACCAGACCAAGGAAAGCTCTGCAAGGTCTTCACCCAGAGGCAAACTATAAAGCCCAGCAGTGTCCAGAGATGAAATCAAGGCATCTATATTTGAGAGTCTTCAGTGGGTCCAGCAGCTGAGGGCTTGGCGGGTCAGTGGAATTGAGTGAATATAGGATTAAGGGGGAAATGGGTTTGGTATCCAGGTTATCTCTTCCAAAACACTGAACATTTTTGAATTGGGACAAGGCTTTGAACCAATAGGAAGAGGAGGCATATTGGATGTGAACTAGTCTGGAGCAGACCCAACATCTGGGATTTTGTCTATAATCTTGAGGTGATCACTGTTACAGTGGTGGGTGTCAGTTTAGCTAGGAAGCAATTTCAAATATAGTTCTAAACTCTCAGAGTTATTCTTTTAAAGTATGTGACATAAATCTGACAAGTTCACCTGCAACCTCAAAGGAGCAAACTAGTAAGAATGGGATGATGTCTTTAGTGGACAACATGGATTGTTACTATTTTTTATTTTGATGATTTTTAGTTTTTGTGCTTCTCTATTTTATAACTCATGTCCTTCTTCACACAAATTTAAATCTTTTTTATTTTAATTAATTAATTAATTAATTTTGTTTTTGGAAAGGGGTAGTCAAACTAGGGAATTTGTATGCTCCATAGCATACAATTCTTTTGGGCTAGCCACCACCTAAAATGTCATTTAAACTATTGGTTGTAGAGAATTAGAATACAGTATCGACCTTGAAGTTTTAGATCATTTTTCCCTCTAAGCAAGGACTTGAGAGATTCTCCAAAACAGGCATCAGCCCAGCAGTTTAAATGAGAGGAATCTAGAATCAGTAGACCAGAACTCATTGACAGAGTCTTGCTGGCTCATATATTGGGGGAAGTATCACACAGTATGTCCTATCAAACCACATTCCTATCAAATAACACTCAGTTTCCAACTCTGGGAACTAATCCACAATTTAAAAATGAATTCTTTTCTCCTAGGAAACAATTACACTTCTTTGGTTTAAATGCCATAGTGTAAAATCTAGGATTTGAGCACAGCATTACTGACATTGTGATACACTCACAGATTCTACTAAACACCTAAAAAACTAAATACAGAGAATCACAGAAATAGAGCTTCATTCATCCTATGATTAAAAAAAACCAAAACTATCGCATCCTATTATTATTATTCACAAATGTGAGAATAATGGTGGTGATGGTTCTAATTTGTTCTTTTTATTAGTTGCGCAGGGACATCTATGCTTATATTATGAAGTGTTCTAATGGTTAATATGGGTGTTTAATATGATGTGACAAATGCATTAACCTTGAGGAAAAAATAATGACTAAAGCAAATTGTATAATTTTCATCTTTATCATTAAAATGCTGTTTGGGGGAAATAATTGCCTAATAATTTCACCACAGGAGCAATGGAGTGATAAAATGAGGATTACTAATGCTATGTTTAATATGAAACTCAAAATACCTTTACTGCATGTTGGCCTCACATCCCTCACCATTCAATTATTCTCCACGAGTCGGCACTGCTCATCATCACCAGGACACTTAATGGGAGATGGAATAGTGTAAGTCATAAAGCAGAATAAAAATTGGCAGAAGAGCTCATTCAAGTTTTGTATCTAATCACTGAACAAATGCTGGAATCCACGTCAGCAAACTTTAAGAGAAAATTACATATGCCTCGGGCTGGGACAGGAGAGCAATAGAATCAATTGTCTTTTAATCTAATGTGTCCCGCTCCTGCTATATAAGAACAGAAAATAATCACGTGTGGGTTTTAAGCACATACGCAAATTCTTTTGACATTTCTCCCTTGGAGAGGAGTTTACATGCCTTCTCTTTGAATGTGGAAGGACTTTCCTAACTGCCTTGAAGAACATAACATAATAGACATGCCTCTGTGTGATGTCCAAAGCTAGATGAGGCCAAGGAGCTTCTGCATCCCCTGTTGGGACACTTGCTGTTAGAATCCCAGTCGCAACAGTGTGAAGAAGGCCAGAGGCACAAGGCCAGGACATGGAGTATTCCAGGCAACAGTTCCAGCCGAGGTCCCAGCTGCCAGCCAATGGGAAAGACTTCACGATGACTTCATCTCTGCCACTTTCTCAACACAACCTCATGAGAAATTAAGTGAGAATCACCTCTCCAAGCTGTTAGCCTGCACAGCCATGCAAGATTATAGATATACATGATTGGTTTTGTTTTATGGCTCTAATATTTGGGTGGATTGTTACCCAGCTATAGACAGTTGGTACAAGTGACTTTTGCCTGCTTTAGTTACAGGTATAAATGGTGAGATGTGGATGACTCGGTTGTATAAATTTTATGTGGATGTCAGGTTTGTACATGGATGTACATGGATGACTGGTTTGTTGACTTATTCCTTGGGGAAGCATATGACTTTAGCTCTCTAAGGGCCACCATGGAAAATAGCTAGCCGACATCCGTACTTGAGGTATGGAAAATGGAGCTGAAGCATTTCGTAGAGATTACTCAGTTCAGCTCGCTCAGCTAGGTTAGAAAGGCTGAATTTCAGTAGAAACTCTTCACGGAAATTCTTCTGATTTTGGCAATATGTGGTGGTCGGAAAAGATACGACCGATAAGTAAATATATCTGTCAGCATATGCATGCTTATCTCCACAATGTACTGTGATGTGGACGGGTTCCCACATGTATCAAAATTTGTAAGAAGAGCCTTAAACTCTAAGACCACATCTTGTGGTGAAAAAGCAAGAACTTTTACTGAGAGAAGACTGTGATTACTGCAAGATCTATGAGAGGGATACGCTTTGCTTGAATCAAGGGCCATTCCTAGGAATATAGTAGATTTTAATTTTCTTCTGATTGAAGAGATACATTTAATATAGAATTTGGAATTTTGGTCAGTTTTGTGTGCATAGCACACATGGAGTCATTTCCTGATTTTTGTTTGTTAGTTTCATTTTTAAACTTCTTCCATTTTCCAGAATGGCTCAGAAATATAGGTTGTTAATACAATGAAAAAGCTCCTTACTATCAAAGGAGAGTAAATCTTCAGGTGACAAACTTGTGTTCAGAATTTACATATCGGTCACGAAGTTTCAGTGTCTTGTTCAAAAACCAATATGATGAATCTCACATACTTGTTCCCGTATAGGTTCTCTTGTTCTTAAAGCAACTAGTTTTCTAGACATGTGCTAGAGTTTTCCAAAATCAATATCCTAGTAAAACTTTTTTTAAAAAAAAAACATCAATTTGAGGTGATCAGTATAGAAGAGCATAGAATCTTTAAAAGCACTATAATCTCTGAATTCTTCATTCTGGAATCATTATTGGATTTTAGGCAAAGGATCAACATTGTAAACTTAATTATTGAGGAAGATAGGAGAAAAGGAAGACGAATCTGAGAAAACTGTACAAAGATGCTGTCTCTTGCAATGTGCAGAGAAATAATAATCTAACACAACTGAAATATATTAAGAATCCTAAATCCCACTCTCTAAACTCTAAGAGGAAATAGTTGATAAATGTGAGATATTGAGTTATTGGTCCAATTTTTCCGGAATACACACCATTTCCCGTGCAACATATCAATGTCCTCTCAGTGTGGGCCAAATCCTACTTGTAAGATCAACTACGTGGCTTATTTTAGGCAATGAAATGTTAATAGACGTGACACAGTCTGAGTCTGTAAAGACACTTGATCACCTGGAGTGGCTCCCTGTTGCATTTCTGCTATTCTCAGGAGGACGACATGCTTGGACTAGCTGGATGATCCCAGGGGATGATGAATGCATCCTGGAGCAAATCCACCCCTACCTAACTCAGTCCATGTCATTCAACACTTGGCTGACCATAGATCCATGAGTTAAGCCCGCTGAAAAAGTGCAGAAACATGAGCATTAGAAGCTGATAATCAGCCAACACAGAGTTCCATGAAAATAGAGGATCATTGCTTCAAGCCACTGAGTTTAGGAGCAATATTGTAGGCATAGTTAACAGATAGGTTTGATTATTAAGTTAATGAATGGCCACTAAGAGGTTCAGCTACCTTGACTGCCGGCTTTTTCTTTCACAATTGATCTCAGGGGAAATGCCAAGCAAAATGCCAAGAAAAGAGTGGAATGCCCCTTGAGTGAAAGGGACCCATTTTGTATCAACCTGCCTACATTGGAAGGTGACTTTGGCATTGGGAAGGAATTGGCCAGGCATGATTGTGGGGGAATACTCGCAGAAATCAAGAGTGAGAGATCTACTTCCTCCTTTGCTGGTTTGTGCCAGCCTGAGATTTGGACCTCTGAGACTCAGGAGTAATATCAGAGTGGCTTAAGAAGCCCCGCATAAATGATGAGCTGAGAAGGAAAAGTCAGGTTGTTTGGAGGGAGTTTCTTTCTCAAAACTTCCCCTCCAACCAAAAAAACAAAACAAAACAAAACAAAACAAAACAACAAAACACTTTCCTTCCAACCTCCCTAGCCGATTCATTAAATTCTAAGTTGTGCATCATTCTAATATTGCTTATCCTTATGCAGGGAGTTTGAATCCCTGACCGGAGTAACTTTCTGGTGCTTGGTCTGTACCATAGACCACATCTGTACCACATCTTCCTAAGCACAAAGCTTGCAGGTTTCCCTACATATATTATGTCTCAGAACAGCTAAAGGATAACAGATCTCAGAGGCCAAAATAAATGTTAAATTGTGGAGCACAAGTATTTTAAATCAACAACACATATGATTAAATTCCCATCAGCAAAAAAGTATTGTAATAAGAAACTAGGATTTTAGCATACCTTTAATAAACATGCTAATAGATATAACAGAATGTAATAAATTATGAATCAAAAACAGGAAAACAAAAATAAAGGTCCACACTTAAATATTTAGTTTTAAAAATGTCTTATGGCAGTTGGAAAGTACATAATAGTGAGGTAAATGGCAATGTAGCCATCACAGTCATAGAAAAATATCTAGAATCCATAAAGGTAAAAATTTATAAGATTACCATCCGGTCAAAGATGTCCAGGCACGTATAGGAGCAAGAAAATATTACTCATAATAAAGAGCAAAATTAATCCATCAAAATGGACCGAAATGACATGGATTTTGTAAACAGCAGAAAAATACACTGAGCCAGTTATTATAACTTTACCACATGTTTTAAAAAAGTAAAATCAAAACAAGGAATATATTGAAAAACCCTAAATTTCTACAGATAAAAAATATAAAGTGCATGAAAAAAATACACTGGATAAGATTAATGGCCATTTAGACAAAATAGAAGAAGATAACTGTGAACTTGAAGGCATAGGAATAGAAATTATCCAAAATGAAACATACAGATTTAAAATAATAATATTTAAATAAAAGATTGGAAAACCAGGGAAATGTAGAAAGACATCACACAGCCAAATTTACTTATGATATGAATCTCTTAGGAGGGCTTGGGGCAGAAAAATAATTGAGGGAGTGATTGCTGAAAATTTTCCAGGTTGAATGAAAACTATAAGCCTATAAGTTCAAGAAACTCCACAAGAAAATATTTAAAAAATATCAGGGCATATCTTAATAAAATTGCTCAAAATTGATAATAGAGAAATTCTTAGAAGTAGAGAAAAAAAGAAAGACATTCCAGACAGAGCAAAAAGCCAAGAATTGCCATAGATGTTTCTACTGAAACAGTGGCATAGTGCAGTCAGAAGACATTGCAGGAGCATCGTTAGCACGCTGAATGGAAGGCTGAATTCCTTCGTGTAAAAAGAAAATTACATTAGAGGAAAAGTAGACGTGCATAAAGGGATGAAAAGCTCTGGAAGTGAAAACGATGAGATTAAAATATAAGGTCATTTATATCATTTAAATCTATTTTAAAGATAATAGCTCAAATAAAATAATTATTGTGAGGATGATAACATATTCAAAATAAAATATATGAAAGAACAAAGATCAGAAGAAAAGAGATAGTCTAAGGGTCCTTTACTCACATGCAAAGTGATATAATAACACTTGAACATAGTGTTGAGTTAAAGACCTATACAATCGGGACTCCCGGGTGGCTCAGTGGTTGAGCGTCTGCCTTCAGCCCAGGTTGTGACCCCGGGGTTCCCAGATCGAGTCCGGCGTCGAGCTCTCCGCATGGAGCCTGCTTCTCCCTCTGCCTGTGTCTCTGACTCTCTCTGTGTGTCTCTGATGAATAAATAGATAAAATCTTAAAAAATAAAGATATATACAATCTACTCTAAAGAAACCACTAAAACGCTCAGCAGTGGGTTATACCTAATAGGCAAAAGGGACATAAAATATAATTGTAAAAAATAGTTTATAGACGACCAAAGAGCAGATGGGGACTATAAAATGTAGGTGGGATATAATAAGTAGAGCAAGATAAATATAACCTAACCATATCAGCAACTACACTAACTGTAAATAGTATACATTTTCCGATTCAAATACAGTTTCCAAAAATTAAGACCCAACTATCTGCTGCCTAAAATACACCCATTTTAGCATAAAGACAAAAATAAGTTAAAAGCAATTTACCAATAAGCAACTCCTTTTTACTGCTGAGTAGTGTTCTGTGATATCATGTACTCATGGTGTGCTCAACCATTCACTCATTGAAAGACGTCTGAATCGTCTCCATTTTGGGGCTGTTACAAATAAAGCTTCTATAAATGTCTGTGCACAGGTCCCCCTGTGGGAGCACAAGTTTTCACTGATACACACAACAAGTTGGATGAATCTCTGACGATCATGATCATACTGAGTGAGAGAAGTCCCTAGAATTTACATAGTCTCTGAGACTATTTATATAAAGTTACTGGAAAGACAAAGTTACAGAAATGGAAAACTCAGTGGTTGCCAGAGGTAAGTCATGAGGTGGAGGCGGAGGAGGCAGGTGAGCCTTAAAGAAACAGCATAAGAGATTCGTGGGATAAAGTAACAAACAGTAAGTTTTGAATTATTTTTTTCTAGATTCATAGAAAAACTCCAATATTTTATTTCTTTAAAGATTTTATTTATTTATTCATGAGAGACATAGAGAGAGAGAGGCAGAGGGAGAAGCTGGCTCCATGCAGGGAGCCCGATGTGGGACTCGATCCAGAGACCCCAGGACCATGTCCCAGGCCGAAGGGAGGCACTAAACCTCTGAGCCACCCAGGGATCCCCCTTTATTTTATTTTTTAAAGATTTTATTTATTTATTTATTTATTTATTTATTTATTTATTTATTTATTATTTTAAGAGAGAATGAGCAGGTGGAGAGACAGGGGGAGAGGGAGAAGCAGACTTCCTGCTCAGCAGGGACCCCATATGAGTCTCGGTCCAGAACCCTGGGATCATGACCTGAGCCAAAGGGAGATGCTTAATCCACTTAGCCACCCAGGTGCCCCAACTTCAATATTTTTATTTTTTTTTTATTTTTTTATTTTTTTTTTATTTTTATTTTTTTTTTAACTTCAATATTTTTAAAGTGACATGTCCTGCTACCTAGTTTTAAAGTAAAATACACAAAATGATCTAATTATTAAAGACAAATTTAGAAACTCCATTTGGCATTTCTTTTCTTTGTCAAGGTTGAGATACATCTTCATGTTTCACTCAGTTTTTGAAACACAGAGACAAAGCTGTCATTCAATCCATACTGCTACTGTTTGGTCTTTTCATACAGTTATTCAACAATTCAATAGTTTTCAATTTCTTAACTGAAATTATGTAAAGGTTTACCTAGGGCATCACAGACCTCCATAATTTTGGTCTTTCAAGTCAATTTCCTGTTCCTTTTATCTACTAGCACCGGTTGTAGGAAAAGGCTAAATTCCATATTCTCACAATTCTTCCACTTTTTACCTTATCATCTACTTTATTATGCATGCTTTCTACCTTGCGTGCATTGCCCATCTTCATCTTAACAAACATGGCTTGTTTTTCCAGAAAGAGACTGAGAATAAACCTTCTCTAGAGGTTTGTCCCTTGATCTCAGTCAATAATGATCTCTCTGCATCATTCACACAGCATATGCTGTGTGTCTCAGTATTCAGCTTATTAGTGTACTTGCCTGGAAGTGTCCTGCATATATTAAGAAGTGTCCTGCATATAAAAATGCACCTGTTAAGCGAAAGGCTAAAAAACTGATAGAGGCAAAGAGTAAGAAATCTATTTAAAAAAAAAATATATATATATATATATATAAAGCTTCTTTTCTGTGAAATCCATGGCCTAAAAAATATATTTAGGCTCAGCAGGTTTGAAATAGAAACATTTCAAAGGATGACAACTTTGAACTAAAGTTTCTGTATATAAAAGTATTGAATTTCCAGATCTTTTTATTCTAGTGAGAAACTGAAAGTACAAAAAAAGATCAAACATGCCTTTTTATCTGAGTTAAAAAGCAAACAATAGGAAAATTGTGACTCTGAGTTTAAACTTTTAATAATGAGAAACACTGTGCTCCGTAATAAGAGCTGAGAATTAATATGTTCCTAACCTTAATAAGTCAAAGCTGTTTTCCAAACTTAGTTTTGATGTTGACATTTCAAAACTATCCTACTTATCAGAAGTAAACATTTATTTTTTATGAAGCAATGCTATATTAAATCAGAATGAATCAGCATCTCTTATAGTAAATATCATCTTCAGATGCATTAAAATTAGAAAAGCAAAAATTTTTGGCTGCTTTTCAAGAGACTGAGTTTAACACTATAAATTGGTTCTAAACTTCTAAGATTATAAGAGTGAGAGAAGTTTATTTAATAAACATTATATCATAAAAAAACATTTCTGGGAGTTCTTGGTCTAGAATAATATAATAGACTTGATAACTTAGATGAATATCTCTGAGAATTTTGCCTTAAAATCCCCCTACAGTATGAGACTGGTTAATCTGATTCTTTGAGGACCTAGGGATGCAAACAGAAGTGCCAACTTCTTGATGTTTCTGCTATAACTCGTTAGTATTTGTTATTTATTGGAAATACCATTTCTTTTCACAAACGAGTCTTCAGAGAGGTCCTCACGCTTATTCTCTAACACACTGCAAAACTCTAGGGCACAGGTACCCTGTTTAAGTCTAGTCGTCAATGGTTTGAACTACATGTGGGAGTCCTGGCACAAGTGTGGGCTTGGGGCAGGCGTTTGGAGATTCAGAGCCGCTCATTGTGGGGTTAGAGACAGAAGGTGCCTGCAAGTAGCACTTATGTGATCAACACTGACAGGTGTTCGGAAGGTTCAGAAGAGACATGAAATGATCCTATACCAGTAAATGCAGATAAATACATGAGAACATGTGAGAATTTCTCATCCGAGTCCCAGTGCTCTTTCCTAGTGAATTATCTGCTCTTTCCTAGTGAATTATCTGAGGCATAATCAAAGGAAATATATTTACCTAGAATGATTTAAAAAGAGCCAAACTGTATTTCTGCCCTTGGAAATAACAAACCTCCTCCATAGGCAGTGAGTGTGAGCATTGCACGGCTGTTGATTCCTTAAAGACTTAGAAATTCACATATAGAGGCTCTAGAAGAATACGATGGAAGAGAAGCCATATTTAAATTGCATTTAAGAGTGAAGAACAACTTATGCACAGTTAAGTGATCACTCCATGGGCGTTCACATTCCTATTAAAATTCTCTTAGAGTGACCAGAAATGGTCATTATGGGATTGTAAATCATAAATTGGAAGGTATTCAGTTTTGATTCATTCCTAAAATTTGACGCTTTTTGAATGGCAATAACATAGCATTTTCTAAAATGTATTTTTTGTCAGAAGACATCTTTACTAAATACATACAGTTTGCATGAATCTCACTCTTCAGTAGCTAGAAATGAGGCTAAATAGTTTTATTAATTCTGCTTTCAGAACTTTGATAATGAAAAATACCCCAAACTTGATGGAATTCCACCAAAATTCCATTAGGATTTAGAAAAAAAAAAAACTCTCAAAGAACTGAAGAAAGCCTCTGAGAAGGAAAACCAAAGAGGAGATGGTCCTGAACAGATCCGGTGATCTGAGAGGCATTGCAAGAATATTGCAACCTGGAATCATGGCTGTCACGTGCAGAAGCGTCAAGATCCTAAGCTCAGTAAGTAAGGTGCTGAAGGAAACTGGAGATTCTTAGTCTTAAGAAATCTTAAAAGATAAATAATAAGTAAAACAATGTGCTAGGAAAAAAAACAAACCTTTCGTATAAAAATGTTGCGAAGCCATATGTGGCTGTTTCTTTTACGTGGTGCACAACATGAACTACAAGATTTAGTCCTACCCTAAGAAAACGAATTCTCCCTGCAAGAAAATGCCCTCAATAGATAGGAAACAAGATATTCAGTCCCTGTCTGTCTCTGTCTCCCCCTGACTCTTTCTCTCTCTTTCCTTCTCTCTCTCTCTCTCTCACACACAGATACACACACTTAATTAGAAAATAAATAAGGCCAAACGTCATCGTGAGCCAGGATCACCAGAAATAACGCTCAGGAGACTTCAACCCCCACCATGTCAGAATTTTCAGATGCAGAAAGTCAAGTAATATGTCTCAAACATGTGCATAAATGAAAGGAGAATTTAAGTGTGTGAACATAGAAAATGAATTTATTAAATAAGAAAAAATTAGAAAAAAATTAATATTATATAAAGACAGAGAAAGATGAATAAATAGTATGTCATACCTTAAAAAGAATTAATGAGCTAAGAAAATAGACGAGAAGATACTTAAAAAATAAATAAATCTAAAAGGTGAAATATTAAGCTATACATAGTATTAAACCAAAGAAATTAATTTCTTTTTGAGAAATTAAGAAATTAGAATTTCAAAAAAAAATAAAAAAAGAAAGAAATTATAATTTCTAAATAAAAAAGACATTAGAATTTCTAATGTAATTGGTGTGATATATAAATGATAATTTTTGTTTATTGCACTTACATATTTTTTGTCCACCTGAAATGCTATAAAAATTGTCAATATGCCTAACTAAAAAAAAAAGATGCATCACTTATATTAGAGTAGAACTTAGCAGCCACATGAGAGTTCTTGAATCTTCATGAATTTGCCCAACCTAGTAGAACGATATACCATTCTTAGGAAATATCTACTTCTCTCTAGATGACTTGGGCTTTGCATGCAGGGATTTCTCCATGCAAAGAAAAATTTAGTTCAATATTTCACCTCTGTTTTTCACAATTTTGGTTTTTGTTTTTAGGTCCATGATACATTTTAAATTAATTCTTATAAAGGGTATAAGGTTTATGTCTAGATACCTTTTTAAAAAATTTCTTTTTAAGGGCAGCCCTGGTGGCTCAGCGGTTTAGCGCTGCCTTCAGTCCGGATGTGATCCTGGATCGAGTCCTGCGTTGGGCTCCTTGCATGGAGCCTGCTTCTCCCTCTGCCTCTCTCTCTCTGTATCTCTCATGAATGAATAAATAAATAAAATATTTTAAAGAATGTCTTTTTGCATGTGGACATCCAGTTGTTCTAGGACCATTTTTTGAGTAGATGATCTTTGCTCCATTGTGTTGCCTTTGCTCCCTTGTCAAAGATTAGTGACTATATGTATGTAGGTCTATTTTCAGGCTTTCTATTTTTATTCATTGATTTGCCCTTGGTTTCACTAATACCACACGCTCTTGATTACTATAAGTTTACTTGTTTGTTTGTTTGTTTGTTTATATATTGATAGAGAGAAAGGGTGCAAATGAGCAGGGGAAGGGGCAGAAGGAGAGGGAGAGAGAGAATCCCAAGCAGCCTCCATGCCCAGTGGGCAGCCCCAAGCAGGGGCTTGATCTCATGACCCTGAGATCCTGACCTGGGCTGAAATCAAGAGTCTCCCTCTTAATCCCCTGAGCCAGCCGGGCGCCTCAATTACTACAGTTGGTATGTAGATAGCAATCCTGCAACCTTGCTAAAAGGCCTTATTAATTCCAGATTAAGTTTTCTGGTCAATTCCTTCAGATTTGCTACATAGATGATCATGGCACCTGCCAAAGAGACAATTTTATGTCTTCCTCCCCATTCTTTATGCTTTTTATTCCATTTTCTTGCCTTGTTCATCATCAAGGGCTTCCAGTACGATATTGAAAAGGATAGAGATAGAGACTATCACTGCCTTGCTCCTGATCTTAATGGGGAAACTTTGAGTTTTTTGCTAATAAGCATAATGGTGGTTGTAATTTTTTGCTTTTGTTTTTGTAGATAGCCTTAATCAAGTTGAGACTGTTTCCTTCTTTTACTGGCTCACTGAGAGTTTTTAATTTTCAAATGCTTTTTCTGCAACTATTGATATAATTATGAGGTTTTTCATTTTCAGTCTGTAAAGTGATGAATCACATTAATTAATTTTCAAATGTTGAACCAATCTATCATAATTGGGATAAATCTCTTGTAGTAGTGGTGTTTCTTTCTTTTTATCCTTTTTTGGGTTCATTTGGCTAATATTTTGTTGAAGAGTTTTGAATCTATGTTCATGAGAGATATTGATCTATCTCTATATTTTTTATTCTGGTCATGTCTTTGCCTAGACTTCTTCATAGGGCCTCATAGAATGAGGCCTCATAAAATGAGTTAGGATGTATTCCTTCTGCTTCTGTCTTTTGAAAAAGATTGTAGAGAATTGGTATAATTTGTTCCTTAAATGTTTGATAGAATTTCAAACGAACCAGAGAACACATCTGGGCTCAGTGTTTTTTCTTATAGAAAATCATTAATAAATCATTCAATTCCTTTAAGAGGAATAGGCTGGCTTGTGCAAGTTTTGTTGCTATCGTTGGTTTGTTTCTTTTTTTAAAAAATATTTTATTTGTTTATTAGAGAGAGAGTGTGTGTGGGAGAAAGAGAGACAGCAGGAGCAGGGGGAGAGGCAGAGGGAAAGGGAGAAGTAGGCTCTCTGCTGAGCAGGGAGCCCCCCGTAGGACTTGGGTCCCAGGACCCTTGGATCATGACTTGAGCCAAAGGCATATACTTCACCGACTGAGCCAACCGGGCGTCCTGTTGGTTTGTTTCTATTTGTGTTTTGTGGTTTTCATGGAGAGAGCTCGTCATCTAGGTGGTTTGAAGTATTGTCCATGAGTTTTTATTCTTGCTACCTAGCTTTCACTTCTGATTTTCTATGGAGAGTCAAGATTAGAAAATTATTACCCTGTTGTCATTTTCTAAGCTTCTTCCTCTCAATAAGCATTTAACTGAGTAGTATTTAACTTTATAAGTCTTTACCATTTTTATTTAATAATATATTTAATATATTTTAATAATATAAAAAAATTCTTGCTAGGATGTAAAGTTAACATGAATGATACCTTTGGTTTTTTCTCACTACTTCCCTAGCTAGGACTAGAATAGCATCTGACATATATTTTTGAATAAATAAATACATAAATTCTTAATGTCATTATTGCATAGGGTGATAAAATAAATTTTCAGTTTAAAATTAATTTTTTCCTGACGTTAAATTCACAACAGTAGCATTTCATCACAGGAAATGTAAAAATTTAAGATCTTTGTGCCAATAATTAAAGGAATGAACTGAAAGGAACAGAAGGTAACATATGTAAAAAGCTATTAAGCTATTATGGAATCATTCAGGTTGGATCGGTTGGTATTTTGTGCCTGGCAGATTTGGTCAGGTCATATTAAGCCCTAAAAATCAAGGCCCATGCTTGTACTGGGGATAGAGGGAAAATTGGGGACATCATAGATTAGAGTAATCATAATTGTATGCATTTTATATTTATCTAATAATGCTGTGGAATAATAATAATAATAATAATAATAATAATAATAATAGTAAATGAGCTCAATGTCCTTGAATCCAATAGCCTACACTGCATTAGGTTGAAGAAAGCCTTCACTGAATTCAAAGTGGACCTACAGCATCCTTCTTTTTATCCAAATGAAAGACAGAAAATACTTAACTAACAAACAGGATATCAATAAAAAATATTTTATAAAATAAAAAATTAATGCCATTTTTTACATGGTTGGTACCATATTCCCTTGCTCAAAGTTTACTTTTATTGGTAACATAATGATAAAAAATTAAATTTCTTCGTCTTTACTGCTAGGGACATTTTTTTTTTTTTTTTTTTTTTTGCTAGGGACATTTTAATGAAATTAACATAGCTGCTTCAATTTTCTTTTGATTTGTATCAGTGTGGTATATCTTTCTCATTCCTTTACTTTTTTTTTTTTTACCCAGTCACACTTATTAACTAATCTTTGTTATGTTTTATACGAAATAATACCTAATTTTCTTCTCAAGGGGATGTGCCTTAGCACATCATGTTAATAATAAAAAGCCAGGTAAGACATTCAGAAAGATACAAAATTGTTCTAAGATCTACATCTTCATCTCTATATAACATCATTATGAAGAATTTTTCAGAACGCAGTCTCAGGAGGTGCTTTGCCCAAAGCTACTATTCACTAGACTTAGCATGATCCACCTCCCCAGTCCCTTTTCTTATACCTTCATGTCTGGTGTGAAGTTGGAAAAATTCTCACTCACTGTTGTTTAAAATAGTTCTTGTTCCTTCCTCTTTCTTCTTCTCTTGGTATTTCCATTACACATGTGTCTACATTAGGTAACTGTCCCAGTCTTACACATTCTGTTCTACCATTTTTATTTTATCTTTGCATGTCAGTTTAGAAATTTTTACTGATATAAGTTCAAACTGATTGATTCTTCCCTTGGCCCACCAAAGGCATTCTTCATTTCTATCTTAGTTTTTTTAAAAAATTATTTATTTTTAAAATTTCTAGTGCTCCCTTTAGATTCCTTCTTAAAGTTTCTAGGCTTGTACTTATATTATCCATCTGTTTTTGCATGTCGTCTGCTTTTATCCTTAAAGCCCTTGGCATATTAACCACAGGTGTTCTACATCCCACACTGACAATTCCAACAAATTCATCATACGGGAGTCTGTTTCTGATGCTTGCTTTGTCTCTTTAAACTATGTTTTATTTTAGTGTGCCTTGTAATTTTTATTGCATGGTGTACCGGGTAAGGGAACAGAGTACGCAGACCTTTAACACAAGATCTTATGTTTTATGCAGGAGGTGCACTGTGCTTACTGTTGCTACAGCTGCTGGTGTCAGAGGCTAATGTTTCCTCTGCTGTCTCTGCTTTGTCTCCCCAGTTGTCTTTGGGTTTCCTCAAAGGACTTCTTTTAAATAAGAGCCGGAGTATGGAATTATGTCCTCTGTGTCTGGTTCCAGCCTCTGGGTTTCTGGTTCCTTGACGTATGGCAATCTCTTTCGATCTGTCTCCGGTTGGGTGGTGGGCAGTGGTTTGCCCTCTGAAGAAGAGCTGTTGATTTTCACTTTGTTGTGCTTTTTTAGTGTGAGGTTGGGAGAGAAAACTTCAAAGCTCCTTCTATGCTGAGCTTGGGGCTGGAAGTTCAAGAATCATTTTCTGTGTCTTACTGAATAAGTTGAGGAGCAGGTAGAAATGAAGAACAGTGAGTCATGCAGGCATTAGGAGCACAGCTCCTTTGGAATCAAGAGTTTTAGAGAAAAAACAACAATACTAACGTTTCAGTTCATCTGCCCCAATTTCTTCATTGTAAGAATGATTAAGGTCTATGGAGATTAACTGACTGGTTCAAATAAGTCAGCGTGAAAAAAACAAAAACAAAACAAAACAAAACAAAACAAAAAAATAAGTCAGCGTGTTTTCTGTGGCAGCATCAGGAGGTAACTTAAGTTACCCAATTCTTTGTTCTTGACTTTTCAACCTAATAGCATTTTTCAGCACAAGTGTAGGAAAGCTTTTTGCCTGTCCAGGAGAGGTGTAACAATAGTAATTACGTGGTCAGAAAGACAAGGGCAAAAAATGTGAGAAGTAACTTTAGAATACGAAAGTGAGTAATCCTGAAATCTAATTACCTTGAGTATGATTTGGGGAATTAGTTTTCTTTTTATTGTCACAAGCCTGATAAGTAGGTCTTTGAATTTAACTCTATCTCAGTTCCTAAGTAACATGAGGTAATTAGATCTCAAGCTAAAAATCACTAGTGAATAGATATAATCAACAGAGCCAACTCTCTTGACAACGCATGGCTTTGGCTACAGTTTGACACATAGAGCAATGTTATATTCTCAACGATAGTTGTGTTAATTAAAAATAAATAAACCAATTGTGTTCCATCAGTTGCCAACCAGTAGATTTCCACAGCATCAGTTTTTGCCAATGTGCAAATGTTCAAGCATTTAAAGTCATGATCAGATTGGCCAACGAGACTAGAAACCATTTGACTAATGCTCCCTAACATAACAAACACGTCAATTAGTCAGATCATAAGCAATTTTAAATTCATCTGAGAGCAAAGAAAACTCAGTCTGGGCTCTTCAATTGTAATAGAAACAGAGTCAACTTTGTTCTAGCAGCTTTATTTATTAGTTTTTTAAAAGATTTTATTTATTCATGAAATACACAGAGAGGCAGAGACCCAGGCAGAGGGAGAAGCAGGCTCCATGCAGGGAGCCTATTGGGTACTAGATCCTGGGACCCCGGGTTCACACCCGGGGCTCAACCACTGAGCCTCCCAGGCGTCCCAAGTTCTAACAGCTTTAGATTTATTTTTATAGTAGTGTCTTGTTATCATCCATATTCTAGAGCCTGACTTATGCTTTTCTACTATAATCTGTTTAATGTCTTTATCTAATACTGCAGTCCCCTATAATCATTTCATGCATTTACCTACTATGGTCTTAATTCTTTTTGGATCGGAGAAATTTGCCTGACTTGACTTTGTATCAATAATTTGTTAGTTTTTATGACCAGCGAGAAAAGTCATCTACTCTGGTGCTAGTCTTTATATAAACCTATCATGGCTCAGTTTGATGAGTAGGAAAAAAGAAACTTATTATTTGCATTATCTCAATTACCACAATTCTACAAAGAGCTTATTATTCCCAAAGCCTCAATGGAACGATTTTGATGCAAATAAACTGCTCAAGAAACAATATTTCCCAACATCCTCTATGAAGATATGACTTGTTTGACGGCAATCTGTTCGCTTTATGTGAAAACAAGGTCCTAATGCGGAATAGCCCTGCTCTATGATGGGTAGACGGACTGCAATCCACCACTGAGTCTCGGTGCGAATATGTGTGGCAGACCAGGAAGCTGAAAGTATGAAATCCCATTTTTGGAATGCCTTTGGGAACTAATATTCCAAAGAACACAGTTTGAAAAACATTTTTGTGGATCAAAGAACAAAAAGCTTTGAATTCAAATCCAGTGGCTGCTTTGCTCTATTGGAAACAGAGCCAATTATTTAACTCCTGCATAGATTGCTATCTTCATCAGAAAAAAAGGGGCACGATGCCATTTTTACTGAGTTGTGATGAGGAGCGATTATAATAAGACAGAAACAACAGATCACAGTGCCAGGCACTCTTTGTTTTATCAGCAAATCGATGGCCAGTGTCACCAGAATGAACCGTACAGCGACACTATTGTAACAAAGTCACAGGGTGACCACCTCCAGGTGCGCAGTGTGTAACGTATACAATTGTTCATAAAATTGCCGAGTCACTATGCCGCAAAGTTTACATTCTTTGCGGTTCCTCCCCACCCCAGACTTAGACCTAATAATGTGCTGTATGAATACGGACCGACATGCTCAATACGTTAATAAGTTTGCCCTCATCCTTTCCTGTGCTCAAATCCATATTTTATTGCAATAAAGGAACAACGAGTTGATGTTAGGGAAGAAATCAGAGCAACCACCTCTGGCTAACACAGACTGGGTCAGATATTGTGGGATTTTTTCCCCCTCTGTGATTCATGTTTTTTAAAAAATAAACACAGCCACTAATCCCCTGAAGACAGCAAATGTGGAAGATAGAGACCCCCTTGTGATTTCTGGCCCAGCTCGGGAGGTGGGCAGGGTTGACGCCACCTGCTCTGCGCCCCACCTGTTTCCCTGCTTTGCTTTTTGTACCAGGGACAGAGCTCAAGGGGGCCGCTGTGGAAGGCTGCCCGGGGCCAGGGGCTTCCCAAACACTAAGGAGGCACGAAGACGCGAGTGTCTTAGACGGGAGTTGGAGCACCTCCTAATACCTAGCTTTATTGTTTTAAATACAAGTAAAACATAGATGATCGGCTTTGACAATTTGCAGTCCTTGTTACCATGGCCCCTCAGAAGCCCGGGCCGAGCCTCCACCCTTGTCCTGGAAGTGGGGGGAGCAGCCAGGTGACTTCCAGGATTGGGACCCCTCGTAGCAAACGGGAGGACAGAGGTCACACCGGGAAAGCCCTCTCCCTTTACTCCGATGACGGTTCTGATTACAAGTCACTTCTCTGAACGGACTTGGGGTTATAACCCCGTGAACACAACCTTCCACACCCAACTCATGGCCTGTTAACACGAGCATCAGAAAGATGGACCCCGACGTCCTCGTCCCAGAGAAGGAATTTGGGAATGGGGACCTTCTCTGTGAGCGCATCAGAGAGCTTTTGCAAGCGCTTGGGAAACCTCTCCTCTCCTCCCAAGGACGCCATCAGTGTGGACCAAGGACTAATAATCCCCACCAAACACTGCCAGGGCCAGAGCCAGGCCAATCCCATTTTCCAACATAAGCAGCCTGTCAAGCCTGTATGTTTGGTGTAGATTCCATTTTACGGATGAAGATGTGCCATGTCTTGGGCATATAACTAAAAAAGTTGCACATTATAACTACTGTCCAATCATAAATTCGAGGAATGACTTAATGATCATGGTTGATTTAGAGTTTGCACTAGTATTTTCCTATATCTGTCCTAGATTCATACTGCTGCTAATCCCAGGAATTATTTTCAGGTCACTCATGGTGACGTGTGGAGGCCTGGCTAACATCTCTGATGGCAAGGGTGGCCCACTCCTCACACGACTGCGCCCCACTCCCGTGGAGATCCTGTCTCCTGAAGAGGTGCAAGGAATCGCGTTGAGAAGGAATGTCCCCGTGTCCAATACAGAAAGCTGTTTGCATATAATTGTGGCCTATAACTGCATTCTCGGGGTCTAACAACCAATAACTTTTTTTATGACTTTATATCTTTCATTGATACTCTGCTTGGTAATAAGCTAATCATTATTTCCACATTTTCAATATATTTTCATTATCATACAAGCTTAGTTCTTTGAAAGGGATATTTGTTCCCTCCAAGACACTAGCGCACAAAGGAAACATAGTAGGAGGGAACCCTGGGTGGCGCAGCGGTTTGGCGCCTGCTTTTGGCCCAGGGCGCGATCCTGGAGACCCGGGATCGAATCCCACATCGGGCTCCCGGTGCATGGAGCCTGCTTCTCCCTCTGCCTGTGTCTCTGCCTCTCTCTCTCTCTCTCTGTGACTATCATAAATAAAATAAAAAAAGAAAAAAGAAAAAAAAAAAAGGAAACATAGTAGGATTTTGGAAAATGCTTGATGAATGAAAGAATGAATGAATATATAAACTACATTTACTGTGTGTTCACAGAGCATTTTATCCTAGTTTCTATTACCTCTGTAATAAGGCTTTTAGAATTCAAATCGCACTTTGAGTAGCTACACAGTCTCATTTTACACCAAAGTATTTGTAGTGACATTATACACAGGTTTCTCTGTATTTAGGTATGATTTTTGAAATTATTTAAGAAATAATGGTTTAAATCCTAACCCAGGCAAATAGAAAAGTTTACCAGTTGCAGTTTTATTTTTTTTTTTTTACTCTGTTATTTATATAACACTTCCTGATTCGTCAGTTTTCATTTATCCCAACCTGGAACATCCTGCAGATCTGACCATCCTACACAGCTAAGGGTGGACTCACCAGCGTCAAGCAGAGGGTTTTATAATCTGAGAGTTCACAGCCTCCCTGGACCAATGCAGAGCCTACCTGGGCTCAGAATTCAGTCTCAGCTGACTGGGAGCCCCACCTGTGGGAAAGCCCCACCTGTGGGAAAGCCCCATCTGTGGGAGATCCCTGCTGCTCGGGGTCTCAGAGCCCGTCACAGGTGGGCTTCACATTTTCAGCTCCAGCGCTCACTCATCCACACAGCTCCGTGTTCCACACAGATGGCAGGACTGACTCTGCAGAAAAGGTGCCATTCTGTCCAAGCTGGTTTCTCTAATAGCGTTTTGACATGGTGCTGTGTGTTTGCATTTCCCTAAGGGACTGTGATTTTTCCACATTTGCATGGCTTTCCCATTGGCTTTCCCATATGTTTTCTGTTTTGTTTTTGTTTTTGTTTTTGTTTTTTTTTGTAATATGACTCTCCTTTTGCATCATGAAAGACAAAGCTGTCTCTGTGCCTTGTATCATTTGTACCCCGAAAAGCTATCGAAAAGCCACCATTAACATGAGGAGTGTGTAATAAGAGACTACAGAATTGCAAGTCACAAAACGAACCAAAATTGATTGGGGCTGTTGTACTTGATTATACTGCTTAAGAAGTTGTTAAAAAACGAAGGAGTAATATGGTTTTAATTTGAGGCTTACAAACAATTTGTTAAAAATTACTGAAAGAGACAGATAAACCTGATTCTGAAACCAGAGTTGGCCTCTCGAATCATCTCCCTTCTAAGACTCTCCCTTTGGAGATGGAGATAAAAAACTGCAACATTTTTATACTTTTTTTCTACAGCCTATGTGAATATGTCTAACAGAAATAATTTAAGCATCTGGATTCTCAGCTATTCTATGTACTCATTCATTAAGTCATCAAATATTCTCTGAAAACATTCCAGTTGTGAGCTAGGGCCTTGTAGGAATAAAATCAGTTAAGAGAAATTCTTTATTCTTAAGGAACATACAGCTTAATGAAGAGGGTGGTTTTATAATTAGATAATTATAAACAAAATCTGATACCAAAAAATTCTGATATAAAGAAAACAAGTCTACTGGAAGAGGCTGCTCCTCTGGAGATGTGGTTGGGGAGAGACTTTTGAAAATAATTCAAAGGGCATCAGCAGTGATATTTCTTTCCTTTAAAATGATTTTCTTTCTCTTCTTTGCATGACAACAAAATCTAGTGTTGATTTTCTTTCTTTGACTTCCCCATAAATCATAAATCTTCAGATACAGATAAAGTACAGATGTTATTATGCTCCGGTTTGCCAATTTGTACACACATACAAATCTCTTAGCCTCTTACAAGACACCTAAGATTAATGTGTTGTCCTTTTATTTATGTGTCTTATGCCCAAAATATCAAGCATATAACTGAAAAATAGGAGTTTTTATATGTTGGGTTTCCATATAGAAAGACTAGAAAAGAAAGGAATGGAAACAAAAAATAAAAGATAAACCCACACATTTCTAGATTTAAAGCCAGATTTCATAAACAATGTTCCAATGTATTAGGGGAAAAGATCACAGTAAAATTTAATATGAATTTTTTCTTTAAAGGAAGATCAGAGATGAGACCATCTTAATGAAATTCTCGCAAGGCCTACTGCAGAAAATGAAATATTTTATTACCAGGCATTGCGTTTTGTTGTTGTTTCTTTCTTCTTTTGCAATGGAGTTTTAGAAAGCTTATAAAACCTTGAGTGAGCGATATTATGTAGCAAAAAACATCAAGGTTGAAGGTCACACTCTCCACGTTCAGCAGAGGTTGCCCCAGGTGTTCCCCACGTCAAAGACCGGGCGCAAGGGGGAGGTCTATGCCTGAGAAGTACAGTCTTGATATGATGCAAATGAGCGCGCTGTGGTTAACCAGACAGCTTGAGGATTAAGTACCCTCTTGAGCTTCAATCATTTACTTGGATCATATTCACATAAATTAAGCAAGAGCTTTGTCAGTTTGCTGCTTCTTCGGCTCCAGAACACTAGGGTGTTTGTTGCTGTTGTTGCTGTTGTTGCTAATCAACAAACATGAGGACTTCACTGCAGCACTTACTGTTGTCCTCCATAAAATGAGATAAAACAAGGAAAGCGGAATTGGAATTTGAAGCCACACATAAACCCCAAGGCCCTGTTCCAAGTCATGGCTCTGCCTTTCAAGAGGGGTGTGCTGTGGGAAACACAGCCCGTCGAGTTATCAGTTTTATTATCTTCAACAATAACATACCTCAGTATGTGTGCAGGTAATACCTACATATCAGTTTCTCACAACGAACGATGCAGACAGAGAAAACACAACCAATTTCCAGTGATTTTGCTGATTATAAACGACCCTCTCTTTCTCCTCTTTTATAGATTTTTAGTTTCAATTTAATGAAACTTCCTTTAGGCCAATATGATAAATATTCAAGTTTATCTGTTCTACGACACATGAGGCACTTAAGGTTTCTTAAGAGATTGGTTGAATCAATCAATACATTTATGTTATTATGAATATCAATTTTGTTTTATTGCTTGTTAGGTTCTGGAAATAAATGACTCAACTAATCTACTAAAATTATCCATTGACACTTTCAATAGTCCTAACATTCTCTTCCTTCTCCTGCGTCTGCAACAAACTGAAGAAAATTACGTGATCCTCTTCTAAGATGGTTCTGATATTCAAGAGACAGTGCAGAAAGAGCCCAAGTTGGTGACAACTGATTACACTATCAACTGGCAGAGGATGATTCTATATTTGGGATTAGGGAACTGAAAGTGTAAATTTATCTCACTGGTTGTCAAGAAGTGCGGCCGGTCTGAGATTCTTCGTCCCTTGCTAATAGTTGGCACTGTAGCTCCTTTGTGGAGGCTGGAGGCTGGCGGCCGGCAGAAGACACAAGACTCCTGGTTCAGAGACAGACTTGATATCATTGACGGCACACGGCAGTCAACAAGGCTTCATGTTTGCAGAGGTTCCTCTTGGTTCCCAAGTGCCATGGGGTGAAGATGATGGTGGGCTCAGATGATGCTGTGTGCATAGTGGGTTATATCACAAAGGAAGGAGCCCACATTTAGGAAACTTTAATATTTTTTTAAAGATTTTATTTATTTATTCATGAGAGACACGGGGGGGTGGGCAGAGACACAGGCAGAGGGAGAAGAAGGCTCCACGCAGGGAGCCCAACATGGTACTAGATTCTGGGTCTCCAGGATCACGCCCTGGGCTGAAGGTGGTGCTAAACCGCTGAGGCCCCCGGGTTGCCCAGAAACTTTAATATGTTAAGAGACTGCTAATATGTCTGTCTACCTGTTACAGACATTATCCTTATTATCTAGTCGGCAAATACCTCTGCCCTCTTCCTGGAATGCAGATGCTATTGCCTTCTCCCAGGGAGGTTTGCTGTACTATCACCCTTAAAACGATAGTCTGAAACAACACCTGTTATCCACAGAAAAGTGAAAATCCATGAAAAAGAACAGAAAATAATTAAAAAACCATGAATAAGTGTGTAAAGTAGTTAAATCTGCTTCCTTCAGAAGAACTTCCTTCACTAAGAGAATTAATGGAAGGCCATTCATTGCGCAGTGTTTTCTAAAATAACCTACCGAAAAACAAAAACAAAAACAAAAAAATAATAAAATAAAATAAAATAAAATAAAATAAAATAATCTCCCGATGCAGAGCAACTCTGTTGTGATGCAAGAGAATGTAATTAAGAGCTGAAATTCTCCTTTGAGAAACTGAAAAGGACGAAAAGAAAAGGAGTAAGAGAGAAAGCCATGTTCATGTTACTAAGAAATCTGATACAAAGTACTACTCCCACCTTACGCATTGCCCCACTGCTGTCAGTTGCAAGTGAACTAGTAAATGTGAAAAAACCCCAAACACCTGGCTTCACAGGGTTTCATGAAAGGGCGACGAAGTTAACGTTCATCTTTGATACAAGATCTATAAAAAGGAAAATATTTATGCATTGGTTCCTACACGTGTTGAACATGAAGTGTCTTATTTGCTTGTGTTTCCCAAGGATGAACACGATTCAAAGTGATTCCAGGTACTTACCGGAATCTCAAGTTTAAATTGAGGGTAACAGCGATGCTGTGCCTTGTATTTCACTGAATATATATTTTATGTTTTCAATTTGATGAATAAGCTAACTAAGTGGGTGAGGATTAGATCCCTTTTTGTCAGTTCAAGGGCCTAATGACATCTAGATTTTTGCCAAGAAGATGCTAGTATATCAGCTGTGGTTCTCTCCATTAAGCAGATTAACTATCTAGTAGGAGACTTATGTAATGAAATGAGCTCTTTCTGAAACAATAAAATTTAACTTTCTTAGTGAAATCTGTGAACAACACATGCTAACTTCCTGAACACCTTTTCCACCCTCATAAAATACATGCTCAACCTGCATTCTGGGTAAATGGTCAAGCCAATTGGTTTTGAAAATTCAAAAAAAAAATATATATATATATATAACAATGGGGGGCTCAGTACAGTTTTTAAGCAAAGTATTACTATTGTTCCTCTTTCTTTTTTAAATTTTTTCAGTTATAATTTAAGCATTTAGCTGTTACTTTCTAGTATTCCAAAAATACACGAAAACTCCTTCTAATTAGGTGAATGCATGCATAATAGCTCTATCCTGGAGATGAGTTTTCCTTCTCCCTATGTCAATTACAAGTTCTTCCACAAAGATATTGTAGAGAATATCCTGCATACTTGAAATACAACTCCCCTCCTTTTACTCCCTCAGATACAAACACACAGGACATTTTTTCTGAAGTTTAATTTATTTATTGAAAATTATTTATTGAAAAACTTTATATCAAGTGAACAAAGCATCAAATAAGATGCAAGAAAAAAATCCTATTACTCTCCAGCAAATTCTAGGCCTTTGCTAAAATGAAAATAAGGACAAAAGCACCCACACTTTCTTGCATTACCTGGGTAATTAAGGAAAAGTCATATGTAACAATATGTAGTGACAATAGTCTTGTATCTTAATACTCATAGTTTAATTCAGCATATTACCCTTTAAAATATCTTTTTTGTCTATTTGCTATGATCTATCAATCCATCATTTATATCCATCAGATCTACCTGTAGATCTATTTATACATCTATCATCTCTCTATATGTTTATAATCCATCTATTGTTTACCTCTAATCTATCATCTATCTATCTATCATCTATCTATCTATCTATCTATCTATCTATCTATCTATCTATCTATCATCTATCTACCATTTATCTATCCAAGACTTTTTTCTTAAAGCCTTAAAAGGCAGGAAAATGATTTTAAAGCCATTCATTGACCTACAAGAACAGATATAACAGATTTTTAAAAATTTTTATTTATTTATGACAGTCACAGAGAGAGAGAGAGAGGCAGAGACACAGGCAGAGGGAGAAGCAGGCTCCATGCACCGGGAGCCCGACGCGGGATTCGATCCCAGGTCTCCAGGATTGCACCCTGGGCCAAAGGCAGGCACTAAACCACTGCGCCACCCAGGATCCCAGATATAACAGATTTAAATGACATTTTCAGGAATTAATGACTGCCAGATTTGATAGTGTCCAGGCTAAATGAAACCTGTGGGGTTTTTTTTGTTATTCACTATCTCTAAAAGTTTCTTTTATGTGAATCTATATTTGCCTTCTATCTTTGTTGAAATTTTATTAATAAGAAAATATTCATATATATTCTGAGAACATTTGAAACTGTGTTGTCCAACGTCCACTCTTACTTATTTGATGGTGTGATTCGAATTACCCTAGTGCAATCTCCCTACCCCCGCCCCCCCCCCGACTCCCAGCCCTTGGGGTTTCTGTTGAGCTGAGAAGAAATACCCTAAGTCCTCTAGAGGACAGCACAAGGGCATGGCAACCAACTCTCCTCACATCCCCTGCTTATCACATAATCGTATGATCCATTCAGAACAGCTAGGACCAAGGATATTCAAATAATTTTCTCTCGGCCTTTGGAGCTGCTCACACAGCCTTCTTCCTACTTGTAGCTCTTGCTACAATCTAGACCAATCATAGCTTCTAAGGCTGCACCCAGCCATCACCCAAACCACCCATGACATTGGAATTTTTTTTTAAGAAGCATAAATCTTCATTTTAAAAATAAATACTAGTAGATGCCTGGAAAGTTAGGTCGTAAAACACTTATCATAGATGTTTACACATATATGAACTCAAGCTCAAACATTACCAATAAATCTAAAGGTCCCCTCAAGTACCAAATTCACAATAAATTAGTTACAACAAACTGTGTGGTGTATTTTGAAAAAGATTTTTTCCAGTATTCTTAGAACACATTTCAGCATTAACACCTTTATGAGGAATTGTCTTAAACACTGATCATATGGCAATTACTCCCAATCTTTGTAAAAGTGTTATCCTTTTTTGACATGTTCACTCTTCTCCTAAAAAATATCATCACTTACAGTGTTAATTGGTAGATATTTTACAGTTACTATGAAGATTTTCATTTTGGTCTTCTAGATATTTCAATGCGGGGTACATCAAAATGACATACTAATTCTCAACATCTAAATACGTCTATTCATGAGAGTTAGACATTGTGGGACGCCATTATGTCTTGCATTCCACGTCACTGTCACTGGGCAACACCCAGTTTACACATTACTAGGTACAGCCCAGTCCTTGGTGCACATAGTCACTAAGGAAACACTGCTCTGATATTTTCTAGGTGCCAAATACTGGCCCATGCACTTTGCGATCTGAATTCATTTTTAAAAAATTAAGTAGAGGGGGTGTCTGGCTGGCTCAGTCGGTACAGCATGCAACTGTTAATCTCAGGGTTGTGAGTTCAAGCTGCACACTGAGCACAGAGTTTACTTTCAAAAATTAGACAGGTATAAATATGTGCATATAATACAAAATACGGATTCATTAAAATCATCGTGCATCCATCATGCTTTGGGTTCCTGGTAGGCTGTGATGATCTCAAATGACATTCCTCAAAGGACTGGTTTAAATCTGTCTGTTTAGCCAGCCAGCAACCATTCTTTCTTCTCTATCAGCCACTTTAATAAGGACTGGTATCATCATTCCATACAACCACCTTCTCGTCTGTGAAGCATCCAATTTCTGTACTCAGTGATCATCCAAACATATCTTTCTCAATTCAGCTCCGCATAGTAAAGCTCAATAGACAAAACAACAGCTTTTAATCCCCTAATATAAGAACACGGATTAACATCAATATTTGAAACTCTTATTACTGTTCAAATCATAAATAATCTTAGAAATAGAACACTAGTTCTCCCAAATGCTTTGGGTGAAGCTTAGATTTAGAACACCCATGAAATTCCATGTATTTATGGAATAAAGGAGTAGAGCTAAGGGTAGGTTATGCTATGACATGGGATCTATCTTCATTACTATATTATTGAATATAGTGGAAGTATATAGGAGTGACACAAAAATCATTTCTTTAAATTAACTCTTCCTGAATATTTGTGTGTATACTTTTATTTTCCTACTTAGATACTCAGAGAATTATGACAAAACCCGTGTGTATGCTAAAATCAACTACAACTTTAATCCATAGTTTACTTTCCTCATGGGCAAATCTCAACTAACTTTAAGATGCTTATGAAATATAAAGTCACAGTAGGCAAGCCGGAAGACAATGAAGGTCTATGTCTTTCCCTCGTATAGGGAGGGTAAACATGAGGATAGACTGGGCATCAAAACCATTGATATAGATGGATGATCGTCAGCTTTGGGGCTGAAACAAAGAGAATGTGTCTCCTTTGTCAAAAATATGAAGACACTTCCACAGCATAGTGATGGCAGGACCAGATTACTTTCAGCACCAACTACTTTCTCTGAGTTCTTGCTCTGGGAAAGCACCCAGAGTAAGCTAACGGTCATACTCTTCAAGTCCCCCTGCTAGCGGGTAGTCACAGAAAATCACAAAGAGGCACTGGGTGCCTTAAGGGCGAGAACCTTAGCCGGGACTTCTGTGTCTCTCGGAGATGCCAACATCACTCTCTGTGCGTGGGTTTTGTTTGTATGTTTACCACTTGCTTACATTGCAGCACAGTGAGAAACCCTGGGCTCATCTTGCATATTTTCTGCCACTGTCCTAGAATCGACTTTTTCTCCAGAAATCCTTGGTCCCTCTTTCTAGAGAAGAGTGTTAGACACCAAGATATGGGTATTAGTGCTACGGTGCTCCCTACACTGGTATTTCATTGCTTGTGAGACCTCTCAGCCGACAGAGCAAACTGTGTGTGCTCTGTATTTGCACGTAGCTGTGAATCCTCTGTAGCCCTATTAAGTTAAACATAAATATCTACTGAGGATCCCAACTCTAATCCATGACCACATGGATCATTGACATTGCTCCCTGGGCTTATCATGAACTCCCACTCCAAAAGTGATGAACTCGGCTCTCTGCACCCACAAACCATGTACATAATTATTCATTTCCAGATACACATTTACCCCCAAGTGTACACATGTTTCCAGTATACATATACCCAGCATATTGGCTCTACAATCGTTCATCTGTAACCCCGTGAGATGCGACTTTATCAAGTAGAGGACAGTCACGATTCCCGGACTTTTGAAATTACTTTTTTTTTATCCTTTCACATACATCAAAGCTAGTCTTCTCCCTTAAAGTTGTGTGTTATATAAGTTCTGATAAATGCTTAATATTTTAGATCATAATTACACTATCACACAGAAAATTCCACCATCACAAAATATTTCCCTGTGTCTCACCTAAGCCACCCTGCTTGCTTCATCAAACCAAGAGTAAGCATCGAGGCTTTCCATCTCTATGGCTGCGTGTTCTCTGGAGTGTTCTACAAGCTTATAGTATATATCATCACACAGTTTGTGTAACCATAGAGTAAATGATGTGTAATCATACAGCAAACACTTTTTGACCAATTTCTTTCACCTACTATGCATTCAAGATTCATCAAGGTCTTTTCATGGATTGTTAATTCATTTATTTTCATTGCAGTGTAATATCCTGGTATAAATATATGACAGTTATTTATCCATAAACCTATTGAAGGACAGCTCACTTGCTTCGACTTTGGGGCAAATATGAATAAAGCTAATATGCACATCTTTGTGTAGGTTTTTTATGGACAAGGCTTAAATCAGTTGATTAACTATCTAATGCCATGATTGTTGGATTGTATAAGACAGTGTTTAGGTTTTGTTTGTTTGGTTGGTGTTTTGTTTTTAGATTTATTTATTATTTTGAGAGAAGAGAGAGAAAGAGAAGGAGAGAGAGAGAGAGAATGCACAAGTGGGGAGTGGGCAGAGGGAGAGAATCCTCAAGCAGACTCCCAGCTGAGCACAGAGCCCAAAGCAGGGCTCGATCCCACAGCCCATGAGATTGTGCCCTGAGCCGAAACCAACAGTTGGATGACACTTAAACTGATGAGCCATCCAGGCTCCTCAAGACAGTCTTTAGTTTTGAAAGAAATTGCCCAACTGGCTTTCAAATTGTTTTTATCAATTGGTCTTCCCACCAGGTGAGGCATGAGAATTGCTGCTGTTCCATGTCCTTGTTAGTATTAAAAAAGGAAAATAAGGACCCTGGTGGCTCAGCAATCGAGCATCTGCCTTTGGTTCAGGTTGTGATCCTGCAGTCCTGGGATCGAGTCCCTCGTCAGGGAGCCTGCTTCTCCTTCTGCCTCTCTCTGTGTCTCTCATGAATAAATAGATAGATAGGTAGATAGATAGATAGATAGATAGATAGATAAATAAACAAATAAATAAATAAGAAAATCTTTTAAAAAAGAAAATAGCCATTCTAGTGGGTACATAATTATATATAATCATTGTTTTAATTAGCAATTCTATAATAACAAATGATATTGAGCATCTTTTCAGATATATCTGTATGTATATCTTTTTTGGTGAATGGTTTCCTTAGATCTTTTGCCCATTTTGTAAACTGGGTTCTTTATTTTCTTGTTCTTGAGATTAAGAGCTCATGAAATTTTAGACATGACTCTTTTTTAAGATACATATTTTTAAAATAAATTCTTGTCTGTGGCTTATCTTTTGATTCTCATCAACATTTTTTGCAGAGCAGATGTTCTTAATTTTAATGAAGCACAAATTATCAATATTTCATTTGTGGATTTTGTTTATGGTATTTTTTTTGACATCTCATCACCAAAACCAAGGTCATGTAGGTTTTTTCCTAGGCTTTCTTCAAATTCTATAGCATTGCATGACATTGAGATCTATGTTCCATCCTGAATTAATGTTTTTGCAGAGTGACGGATCAGCGTCTAGGTTAATGTTTTGCTCGTATACATCCAATTGTTCTAGTGCCATTTGTAGCAAACACCATCCTTTCTCCTTTGCTCCTTAGACTATATTTGTATGATTCATTTCTTTCTCCGTTCTGTTCTGTTGTTGATCTTCACGTGGATTCTTTAACCAGTGCCCTGCTGTCTTGATCATGGTAGCTTTCTACTAAATCTTAAAGTGGGGATATTGCCAGCCTTCCAATTTTCTTCTTCGGCATTGAACAGGCTATTCTGGATCCTTCTCTTTCCGTATAAACTTTAGAATCAGTTTGTTGATATTCACAACATAGCTTGCTGGGGTTTTGATCAGGAATGCTTTGAGCCTATAGATCAAATTGGGGAGAAATATTATCTTAACAATACTGATTCTTCCAAGACATGAACACAAAATAATCTCTCCATTTATTTAGATCTTCTTGATTTCTTTCTTCAGAGTTTTGCATTTTTTTTGCATATATATTACTGACCACATTTGGATTAACATATACCTAAGTATTTATTTGTTATGCTAATGTAAACGTCATTGTATTTTAATTTCAATTGACTGTAAATCAATTGACTTTTATACGTTAATCTGGTATCTTATCTGCTCCATTGCTTTAATTTCTTCCTATTTCCAGGATTTCGTTGTTTGTTACTGTTTCTTTGGGATTTTCCACAAACACAGTATCATGTCACCTGCAAAGAAAATTTCATTTTTTTCTTCACAATCTATATCTTACATTTGACTTTCTTGTCTCATTGCACTAGCTAGTTCTTCCTGTACAGTGTTGAAAAGGAAGAGCTAGAAACAGTAACATTGCTCTTGATCTTAGGTGGATAATACCCAGGCTCTTACCATCAAGTATATGTTAGCTGTCAGGTTCTTTTAAGACTATTTTTTTTTTTAGACAACTTTCAGGTTCACAACAAATTGAGGTGAAGGTATAGAGATTTCTCATATATTCCAGCCCCCCTCAAACAGTCTCTCCCACTATCAACATCCCTGCCAGATGGTGCACTTGCTACGAGTGATGAACCTACATGGATTCAAACATCATGTCCATAGTTTCCACTACAAGTCATTCTTGATGCTGTAAATTCTATGGCTTGGAGGAATGGGTAACGCCACGTGGCCATCTTCATGGTATCATACACAATATTTTTGGTTGTCAAAATCCTTAGTGCTCCACCTATTCATTACTTCCTCCCCCCACAGCCCTTGGCAACCACTGATTTTTTACTATCTTCATGGCTTTGACTTTTCCAGAATATTATATAGTTAAAAAATCATTCAGCCTGTTAACTTTTTCAAATTGGTTGCTTTCATTTAGCAATATTCATTTCAAGTTCCTCCATGTCTTTTCATGACTTGGTAGCTCATTTACTTTTAATGTTGAGTAATATTCCATTGTCTGGATAGACTCCCGTTTATTAATCCATTCACCTACTCAAATATACATTAATTGCTCCCAAGTTTGGGCAATTATGAATAAAGTTGCCATAAAAACACATGTATAGGTTTTGTTTGGCCATAAATTTTCAATTCCTTTGGGTGAAATCCAAAGGACGGGACTGCTGGACTATATATTAAGGGTGTGTTTAGTTTTGTAGAAAACTGACAAACTGTCCTCCAAGGTGCCTGCGCTATTTTGCATTCCTACCAGCAATAGTAGGATTTCCTGTCGCTCTACATCCTCACTAGCATTCGGTGCTGTCAGTGTTCTGGATTTTGGCCACTCTGATACGTGTGTAATGATATATGATTGTTGTTTTAATTTGCATTTCTCTGATGACGTACGATGTGAAGCACCTTTTCACAGGCTTGTTTGCCATCTGTGTATCTTCCTTGGTGTGGTGTCTTTTCAGGTCTTTGGCCTGGGTTGTTTGTTTTCTTATTGTTGAGTTTTAAAAGCTCTTTTCTATTTTGGAAAACAATCCTTCATCAAATGGTTTTCTGCAAATGTTTTCTCCTAGTCTGTGGCTTGCCTTCTCATTCTCTTGACAATTTTTTTTTTCACAGTTTAGAAGTTTTTAATTTTAATGAAGTCCACCTTATCAATTATTTCTTTCAAGGATTATGTTTTTGCCTTTGCATCTAAAATATCATGACTAAACCAGAGGTCATCGAGGTTTTCTCCTGTGCTGTTTCCTAAGAGTTTTATACTTTTGTTTTTGGAGTTAAATCTATGATCCACTTTAAGTACACTTTTGTGAAGGGTTTGAGGTCTATGTTTAGATTTATTTTATTTTGTTTTTCCATGTGGATACATGCCAGCACCAATTATTTGAAAGATTACCTTTGTTTCTTGGTCAAAGATGAATTAACAATATTTATGTGGGTCTATTTCTAGGCTCTCTATTCTGTTCCATTGATCTATTTGTTTTTTTCTTTTCCCATACCATTCTGTCTTATTTACTGTAGTTTTATATTAAGTTATATGTATATTGTTTAGGATTTATATCTACCTACATATTTCAATTTTGGTTGTGGTAATATAAATGGCATTATGTTTTTAATTAAAAAAAAATTTGAGTTCTACTTGTTTGTTGCTGGTATGTAAGGAAACAATTGACCTCTATATATTAACTTTGTGCCTTGAAACTTTGCTATAATCACTTATTAGTTCTAAGAGGATGTGGGTGTTTTTGTAGATGTGTTTTATTAAATTGAGGATCTAGTCCTAATTTGCTGAGGTTTAATAGCTCTATCTTTTAAGAATACCTTACAGACAGTTTTTTAAAAGATAGTGTCTGATTTCCATGTATATATCTTATTTTAAAAACCACTTTAGTAACACTAGTAACAATATTATAGCACAATCTAAACATTTATTGAGTGTTAGCCCAAATATTGTGCTATTTTTGCAAGGAAAATCTGTTAATTCCTAAAACAGCCCCATGAGACAGAAGATATAATAAAGGTATCACATGGAAATAGTTTTTCAGATTAAACAGGAAATGAATGATATTCACAGAAGTGCCTGGGACATATGTAATACCCAGTAAATATTAGCTGTGATTCATAATGAATTGGATGGCTGTGTGGCTAGTTTTGCTTTAGGTGACTGACATGTTAACAGTCAGATTTAGAGTTCCGGTGTGATTGTGGGAACGGAGGTTAAGGTGCTCTTTCAACTATAAGTACAAAGACAGCAGCGTTCAGTGGGTTATACACTTCTGCCACTTTCACCTTGACCACTAATAAAATGTGGGATCTCAAGTGCAGTAACAGCACTTCCTAGTGTGCAAAAGGGCTCAAATCTTATCTGCCCGACTGGCATCAATGCCACTGGACATAAAGTGGTTTTACTCTAACAATTCTGAGTTCTCCATTGCTGAACTGTCGGTATGTGTTATGGTTTTGTAGAGACCGTGAATGTATTTTCTGTGTCTTAACCCAGAGACTTTTCCAAATGCTGAGCCCCACAGGAATGACCAGAAGAGTCTTAGGAGGTTGAGAAGACAGGAAGTTGCAAGGATCCACAGATTCAGAGAGCATTTCCCATCAGGAAGAAAGACAGTGTTTCCATAGAAATGAATTACCGAGTGTCTCCTAAACTATTTACGGAAGGCATAGCAGGGACTGGAATCAGGACCCTGAACCTGAAAACATAGGTTTGCACAGGCCCGATGAAATGAGAAGGGCGCGGTGATGCACACCATAGAAAGCCCTACCGGGATCACGATAGCGTGCCCTCCTCCAGTGAGGCTGAAGCATCCTTCATCCTTCAGTGATGCTGACAAAGAGACAAGGCCTGGTCCGTGAAGAAGGAAATCTGGAAATAGCTACTTTTGTCCTACTACAGGGATTAGATAGACTACACTCTTTTGTTGTTTTGCACACATTCAAGGAGAATAAACCATATATGATCCTAATTACACAAAAGATGTAAGTTCAATCTTTTCCAACAGCCTCTTTTCCCTGCATGACTCCCAGATCCCCACAGTCAGGTGCCACGTGCCCGTGCAAGGCAGAAAGCTCCGCTAAATCCCACTTCCACCGCACTCAAGCTCCTGGGTAGCAAAACTAGCTTAAAATGAAAGGCTGAAGGGCACTTCCTTTATTCTCCTTATTGTGCATCCAAACAATGTCTTGGGAGAACTCTGACACTCAAAATCTGTGCCCTGCCTGTTGCAAATCCCAAGCTAGTGCCATCCTACTCGTAGAGACACACAATTCCCACGGGGGCGCATCGGTGTGGCCACTGTGACGAGCCCCTTCGACGCCGCTTAACTTCCAGGACGGTGGCAGAAGGCAATCTCAGAAGTTGCCCCAGACCGTGAGTTCCCATTAGGAAAGATAATGTGCAGCATTTTCACATAAATAGGAGAAGAATTTGCTTCCAGAGCCAGAGATGGAGGGAAAGCACTGCCTGCTCTGGCTGTGCCGGCCCCGCAGACAGAAGCGAAGGCCCCGGGAGTGGGGACCCTGGGGACCTGCCTCCACCTGGGGGGGATGGCTGGAGGCCCAGCGCCGTCTCTGCTGTGCCGAGGACTCCGGCAGCCGCCTCCTGCGGCCCAAGGCCATGGGCTCGTTCGCGGGGTCACCTCCCCGGGGGACAGCACGTCCAGCCTTAGTCTCCCTCTCTGGGATTCATCTCTGTGCTTTTATTAGAGGCATAAGGTAGGAACGAGTGAGGTCAGGAGCAAAGGTGGGGGAGACGCAGGTGCTCAGAGTGTGGCGGTGAAGGAAGCTTCGAGGGAGCCTCCGACGTCACACTGTCCAGAACAGCCCAGGCTGGCCCGTTGTCGCCGTGGCCCCCCAGAGGCGTCTGTGGGCCAGCAGTGCTCGAGCCGCCATCCCCGTAAGGGCTGCGCGGCTGCCACACACGCGAGCAGACACAGCCCGGCTCCTTGGATGGCGGGGGGCCCAGAACGAGGGAGTCCGTGGTCCACGATCCATCCCGTGTGCATGACTTGCGTGGACTGTCCCAGCAGCGTCCGGCGGCGGTGCGGCCCCATGTCCTGCAGCAGCGCGTCTCCTACGATGGAAGACTCCGTGCGGACAGTTTTCAGTTTTTGACAAATACAAACGTTTTTTCATGGGCTGTGTTTGCCTTGGGATACATTATTTAAATTATGCCGCATTAGCATTTTATCCCGAATTACAAGCAGCGCCGTGAATATATCACTGGTCTTAAATTAAAGCCATCTCGGGCTGGGCTTCCGTTTGCTCATCGGCTAATAAAAAGCAAAGACATGTAGCCGATGTCTTTATAAGGTCATCGTAGCTAGAAACAGGCCTAGAGCTGTGGGAGCTTTTCCAACCTGCATTAGCAGAAAGTCCTGTGCAGCCCAGGGGGCCGGCACCCAACTCACTCTCGCCGCCGTGTTAGGGAGTCGCTGGGTGCAGCAGGCCTGAGGCCTCCCGCAATAACCGGCCGCAGCTCGGGCAGCCGGGGCAGCCGGGGCCCTGCGCACCTGTAGCCTCGGATACAGAAGTGCTGCTCCCAGCCTATTCCTTGCTATTTATGTAATTATCTCACAGAAAATCAAATATAAATATTTATGTGTGTCATGTTGGATAATGTCTAACAACACCCGCGTGATCGCATTATTATTAGGTAGTTTTTAGCTGTCATCGAGCAAGATGCATGAGATGAAATCGTAAAGCAGCTTTATTTTTCTTTCTTACTGTCTCTCTAAGATGGTTCTGGGAAATTCGATTCTGTGATGGTTCTGATCATTTCTGGGTAGTCAGTCAATATCTGCTCAGGTCTCTAATGTGCCCGGGGCAGCGTGAGGATGGAGAATCAGTGCTGGGCAGTGGGCCCGCTGGTACCCATCCCGCCCTCGGGGCTGCGGGGACAGGTGAGGCAGCGGGGCTGGTGGCCCCACTGGGGTCTCTGCGGTCTCCCTTCCCGGGCAGCCTTCTCTCCGCAGACGCGGTGCAAGGCTCACACTGTCCCTCCGGCTCTCCTTCCTGCCCCACCAGGCCCTGGGCCATCAGGGGGCTCCCAGGTAGCAGAGCATCTTCAGGGCCTCATCGGAGCGCCCAGCCCACACCCCTCAGCGGCCTGGCTGTCGCCAACTGGCCCCCGCGGGGGGTCGCTCTCCGAGACAGGTGAGGCCGCTCCTCTCCGGGAGGGGACATGAGACCGTCATTTTGCATCAGTGCTAATTCATGGTCTCATCCCCCCGATGCTGCGGGGCCTTCAACACGGGCGAGAGGGGAGGCCGGAGAGCAGTTCACATCCCCACAGACAGTGCATGGGGGTCTCGGCACATCGAAGCTAAAACACTCACCTCTAACATCCTGTTATATATAATGAAGGCGAGTGATTTTTGAGCATAGAGGGACAAAGTAGCTCAGTTCCCTGAATTACGATAAAGATCTCTTAACTATAGATAGTTGAGTTGGGAAGAAAAAAGACAAGACTTATGGTCCATTGAGCTGTTTCTGAGAGATGTTTAATAACTAAATGCAAGAAATAAAATTAATATTTACCCACACTGCCTTGTTATGATGGAGTAGAACTCAGAATCACTGATTCTTTCTCTAAAATATCAACTGTCAAAAAAAAATAAAATAAAATCTCAATTGTCAAGTTTTTAAATCTCCTAATACTGAAGTAAGCTTGAGAGATACAGAAATTTATCTATATATCTGGATGTAAATACGTGTGTAGGGATCCCTGGGTGGCGCAGCGGTTTGGCGCCTGCCTTTGGCCCAGGGCGGGATCCTGGAGACCCGGGATCGAATCCCACATCAGGCTCCCGGTGCATGGAGCCTGCTTCTCCCTCAGCCTATGTCTCTGCCTCTCTCTCTCTCTCTCTCTGTGACTATCATAAATAAATAAAAAAAATTTAAAAAAAAATACGTGTGTATATGCCTACTAGATCTGCAAAAAATATGTATCTGTATATATATGTCTGTATCATGTATATCTCAGTACACATACTCCATTTCTGTCTGCACGCATTTATATGTACATATATCAGGTATCTATTTATCTACACAGCTATCTCTCAGGTATCTATGATGGATAGGTTGCTAAGCTATAGGTTGAGAACCACAGACAAATCAAAATATCAGTTGAGAAGGGAGGTACGTGTTCACGTAGAGGAACCTACGACATGCCCGTGGACGTGTCGGCATGAGACACCTGGAGAAAATCTTGCTACCGTGGTCTTGGCACCTGATCATGTCTGCAGCCCCTTGAACTCTGAGCTGCCATCCAGATGGAGGTGACAGGAAGTAGACAGTTCTCCACCTACATTTAAAAACAGAGCTACTGCCATCCTTGAGCAAAAATGTATAATTGTATTTCCAGTAGGTCACACTGACGTCGGCAATATGGTGGAAACGCATTCTTATGAATTAGTACAAGTCACAAATAGGCCAATAGGAACAGAGGCAAACAAAACCAACGGGAAACACCGTAAAGAGAAGCCCAAGTGACAAATGAGTAAACACACGCTTGAGGCAAAATTAGGGAAAGAGCCTATCGAGGTGGAAAAATGGTGTCTGAAAGGTTCAAGTTTTGAAAAAGAATGAAAGCACCCAGAAGAAATATTATATATTGCAGTAGGAGAATAAATAAATATAATTGCATTTGTGATTTTGGTGTGACTCAGGAATTCTATGCTTTTGTGCCAAGGAGTATTAAATGTGTAATAAAACATATTTTTCAGGCATAAACACACATTGTAATTATCATATAAAAACATGCATGAGGTTGATAAATACCAAATCCAGAAAACAATTAGCTTTGAGAAAGGGTGATATATAAGTAATAAAAGAATCACAAAGAGCTGCAATAGTTTTCTAGATTCCGGATCCTTCCTTTCTTCCTTCCATCCTTTCTTTCTTCCTTCCTTCCTTCCTTCCTTCCTTCCTTCCTTCCTTCCTTCCTTCCTTCCTTCCTTCCTTTCTTTTTCTTTCTTTCTTCTTCTTCTTTCTTTCTTTCTTTCTTTCTTTCTTTCTTTCTTTCTTTCTTTCTTTCTTTCTTTCTTTCTTTCTTTCTTTCTTTCTTTCTTCTTTCTTTCTTTCTCTTTCTTTCTTTCTTTCTTTCTTTCTTTCTTTCTTTCTTTCTTCTTTCTTTCTTTTCTTTTTTTTTTAGATTTTATTTATTTATTCATGAGGGACATAGAGAGAGAGAGAGAGAGGGAGAGAGAGAGGCAGAGACCCAGGCAGAGGGAGAAACAGGTTCCATGCAGGGAGCCCGATGAAGGACTCAATCCCAGGACCCCGAGATCACGCCCTGGGCAGAAGGCAGATGCTCAACCCCTGAGCCCCCCAGGTGCCCCTGGATCCTTTCTAAATGAAAAGGACGCAGAAGAAGGACGTGGAGGAAGTCTCAGCAGAGCAAGAGACAGAGAACAAAGGCATTACAGGATATCTCGTTAGAATATATCCCATATTAAATTATTTTAAATTACATGTGATAAAGACATATGGCAATACATATGTGTTCATTGTAATTTCTGGGGACTTTATTTTTTTATTTTTTATTTTTTTAGATGTATTTATTTATTTAAGAGAGAGAGAGAGAGAGAGAGAGGCAGAGACACACGGAGAGGGAGAAGCAGACTCTTTGCCGGGAGCCCGACATGGGACTTGATCCCAGGACTCCAGGATCGTGCCCTGGGCCAAAGGCAGGTGCTAAACTGCCGAGCCACCCAGGGATCCCCTATTTCTGGGGATTTTAAATTTTAAAATTCCACAATATTTTTTTTAAAAGCTTTAATTTGTGTCGGATAGATTTACGGTTACACGCATAAATAAGACCCTCTGCCTTTGGCTTCAAACTACAGATATTGCACACGTCCAATATGTTAATCCTGCAAAGAGAAGGTGGTCTTTTGCTGTTACTGGTCAACCTCAAGGACACTGGCTTCACTAATTCTTTGTCATGCGTCTTATACTCCCTTTTGTTGTTAATAAAATATAAAAGGGAATTCCCTTTCCATAAATACCTGTCTCTAATTTTTCTAACATATAACCTGCTCTAAATCAAGAGCGTATGCCTGTTTTCTGTGGTCTGGAATTACATACAAAGAGAACAATCACCCTGCTCCTTACCCATTCCTCTATCAATGGGCATTTACGTTGCTTCCATATGAAATAATGCTGCAATAACCTAGGACTGTGGACATCTTTTTGAAATAGTTTTTTCATTTTCTTTTAAAAAAAGTTTCCATTTTAATTCCAGTGAGCACATAGCGTTACATTAGTTCCAGGTGTACGATGTCGTTCTTCAACAAGTGTTTTCATTTTCTTTGGGTGTTTTCATTTTCTTTGGGTAATTGCCCAATGGTGGGATTACTAGATTTAAGGTCATCCTTTTTTTAACTTCTTGAAGGAAACTCCACACTGTTCTCCACACCAACCTGCATTCCCACCAACAGTGCACGAGGGCAACCCTTCCTCCAAATCCTTGCCAATACCTGCTATTTCTTGTCTTTTTGATGATGGCCATTCTGACAGGTGTAACGTGATCTTTCATTGTGTTTTGATTTGCATTTCCCTGAAGATGAGTGATTTTGAATATCTTTTCATGTGTCTGTTGGCCATCTATAATCTCCTTTGGAGAAATACCTACTTCAAATCTTTAACCAAAAAACCCTCAAAATGAGCAGCACAACATAAAATCATAACTGAACTGAAAGAAAGGTTGACATGAACAAAGTAAGAATGTAAGATCTATGAGGATTTAACTCCTCTGTAGAAAAAAAGAAGCTAATTTGTCCCCTTAGGTACCTTTGAACTTTGTGGTTTTACTATATAACTGATGGCGTGAGGCCCCCAAATAAATAAGTACAACGCCGTTCCTCGCCCACCTGTTCTTCCTCCCAACTGCACAGTTTCTGTAAGTCGCAGTCTGACCACCTCCTAACCACCTGTAACTTCCTTCGGCCCCCACTCCACCCACGGACACCACATCATGCAGCCAAGCCAGTCTTCCCTCCCCCTCCTGTGACTACAGCCCAGATCGAGGCCACTGAAGACCCAGAAGAGCTCAGTAATCTTCGAATGGCTTTTCTCCAGGCTCTGAGGACTCAACTATGTCAGCCTATTTCACATCAATTTTCCTAAAACACATTATTATAACTGTCTGTCCTGTGACACATTATAGCCGCAAATCCATGAATGGTTCTCTATAAGCTCTACCATAAGAATGCCCTGCGCGGTATTGTCCAATTCTTTTTTTTTTTTATTAAATTTTAATTTCAGTACAGTTAACATGCAGAGTAGTGTTAGTTTCAGGTGTACAGTTTAGTGACTCAACACTTCCATACACGATCCTCTGCTCATCACAACAAGTGCGCTCCTTCATCCCCATCATCTATTTCCCCCATCCGCTCACTCTCCTCCCCTCTGGTGAGCATCAGTGTGTCCTCTATAGTAGAGTCTGTTTCTTCTTTTGCTGTTCTCTCTCTCTCTCTTTTTTCTTTGGTCGGTTCTTTTATTTCTGTCTTTCTCGTATCGTATTATTTCACTTAGCATAGCACTCTCTAGCTCCATCCACATCCTTGCAAATGGGAAAATTTCATTCTTTATTGTGGCCTAATATTTCGTTGTGTGTGTGTCTGTGTGTGTGTGTATCACATCTTCTTTGTCCACTTATCCATTCATCAATAGATGGACTCTTGGGATCCTTCCATATTTTGGCTATTGTAAATAATGCTGCTATAAGCATAATGGTGCATGTATCTCTTTGAACCAGTGTTTTTGTATTTCGAGGATAAATACCTAGTAACGCAATTGCTGGATCATAGGGTAGTTCCCTTTTCTTTTCTTTCTTTCTTTCTTTTTTTTTTTTTTTTTTGGTAGTTCCCTTTTCAACCTTTTGAGAAACCTCCATACTGTTTTCCAGAGTGGTTGCACCAGTTTGCATTCCCACCAACAGTGCAACAGAGTTTCTATGTCTCCACATCCCCAGAAATACTTGTCTTTTGAGTTGATTTTAGCCATTCTGACAGATGTGAGGGGATATCTCACTGTAGTTTTGATTTGCTTTCTCCTGATGATGAATGGTGTTGAGCGTCTTCTCATGTGTCTATTGGCCAGCTGTATGACTTCTTTGGAAAAACATCTATTTATGTCTTCCACCCATTTTTAAATTGGATTATTTGTTTTCTGAGTGTTGAGCTTTATTAATTCTTTATATATTGTGGCCACTAAGCCTATATTAGATATGTCATTTGCAAATATCTTCTCCCATCCAGTAGATTCCCTTTTAGTGTCGCTGATTGTTTTCTTTGTTCTCCAGGAGGTTTTACCTTGATGTAGTTCCAGTCTTCCTCCAATTCCTGTTTCCAAGTTATCTTTCTCTTCCTCAGCAGATCACTCGCATCAAGACAAAGCATATGCTGTTTGCCTTCTCCCCAATATCATCTTGATTTAGCCAATCAGGACACACACACATACACACAAAATAATTGACTGTGCCTTTGGCCTGTAATTCCCCCACATGAGAAATATCTGGGGGTGATTTCTATCTGTATTCAAAACCTACTGAATCCATCTGCAAGGTCAGAATTCAAATATTGTCTCTTCGTGAAGCATTCATTGATCCACACATTTCTTAGTCAGAATTAACTATTCAGTCATGTGTGGTCCCATGAGGATGTTCTTGCTATCTTGTTCAAACTTGGTAGTAAGTAATTTGTGTATCTGTTTTCTTGTTTACTAGATAAAGTATTGAGCAATAGCTCCTAGGTAAATATTATTGGATCAAATGACCTATTTATATGTAATAAAAGCTATTGTCCCAAGTACAAAAGCACATTTTGTGATATATTTGTAATTGTTTTGAAAAAAAAAACACAAAAAACGAAATAAAGCAGCTTTCTTTAATAATCTGCTTCTAGAGGAAGCTGGCTTTATACCCCCAAACCTACTGATTTCTGATTTTAATCAAATAGTAAAAAGAGATTTTTTTTCAAATATTTAATACCTCGAAATGAGATAAAATTATAACTTGTATTCATTTAGTAGTGGCTGAATTTCTCAGCCTGCGGGCTTCTTTTCCAAACGCACCTTCTGTTTTGCCTAATTCATATTGTATAAGCACACAGTGATGAATATGCATTGTTTTTTAATGAGCACAGGATGGTCCCACAGAGTAACACTCATTCTTGCACTCCAAATGCTGGCATGCTTTTAAGACAGAGCACTTAATACATTCCAAACTTTGGTTCTACTCTCTTCCAAAAATAGCTTTAAAAATACCTTTGCTGAAAGCATATCACATTGTCTATACGGGAGCATAAAAGCTGAGCGCCAGTGGTACGCTGCCACATTGTTAGTGGAATGTTGGAGAACATTCATGGTGAGGGGATGCTTGCATCTGGGCTCTTTGCCTTGGCTACTGGGTAAACGATCTTTGCAATAAATCAATCTATGACCAGAAGATATGAATGCACGTTTTTTCCTCACTTCAAGAAGCAACATCCACTGATGGTCTGCAGCATCAGTGGGGACATTGGAGGACAGAAAATTCAGAGAAGGCAAGCCTGAAGCCCAGAGAAATAGCTACCAGAGGGGGCAGTTTAGACAAGAGAGTTCTCTCCCTTGTGAAGTAAGGATGTGCTTTGTCTTGCAGGCACAGTCCCCTGGCGAAAAGGATTTTGTAGAGGAGTAGTGCTGTCATCAGATTTCCAGACCCTACATGGGGAATGGTAATTTTGCGGCAAATTCTCCTACAGGTTTTTGCTTCTGGTGTTGTTTTTTAGGTGGGTTTTCCATGGGTTTCAGGCTCCTTCCATCCTGGTGAAGGGATGGCAACTTGTTTTGGGAGCATTTCAAGTTAGAATTTAAACATGTCGGACTATTTCTTCAGGAGTCTGGGTTCACTATGGCTCCTACACTCTCTGTAGGTTGCTTGCAGCATGAGTAAAGACTGATTTTTAGGTTCACAAACTGTGTTCAGCTGATGTATTTCCAAGGAACTTCTTTCAAAATAAAACACTTCTCAGGGTTAAAAATACATTTTTGCACAGCAGCGAAGAATAAGCAACAGATCTTCCTAAATTTCATTGCTGCTGCTGGCTTTAAAATTTGGACACATTTTTTAGTTTATCATTCTGTCTTTTGAATATGACAATATTTTGGTCTTCAAGGTTTTCCTTTTTGCTACTTGGGAAGTATGTAAAGTGCTGCCATAAGTTTTTTTTTTTTTTGTTTTTTTTTTTTAAGTATCTTTAAAATGTTAAATGCAGTTTTTACCTAAGGATCTTACACTGTGGGCCTTATCAAAAAATAACTAAAGCATAATTCAATATTCTTTTCATGGCTGGCTGATATTTCAATTAGTTAGTTTTGATGTCTTCCTTCGTACAAGACTTTTTGGTTTTTTGTTTGTTTTTGTTTTGCAGTTGTCAGTTGTAACATTAAGAATGAGCATACAAATGTGGAAGATAACCTTTTCCTAAGTTTAGTCTGAGCACCCAAGTCCCAGTTGTGGCTGTTTGTACTGTGTGCCCTTATCAGTCTCCAGGCCTGACACTGGAGATACTGATACTCTAATGATGGAATTTAAAAAATGGGATGTTTGGTATTGATGAGATGTTCAATATTAACACAACTAAAAGCAGTGAAGACAAATAAGTCACACACAGTTACAGGGTACAACGTGATGATGTGATATAGGTATATATTGTGACGTGATTACCACCATGAAGCTAATTAGCACGTGCCCATCACCTCACATCCTTAAGATGTTTTTTTATGTGTGATGAGAATATTAACAATCGACTCTCTTAGCAAGTGTCAAGTGTGCAACGCAATACTGTTGGCTAGAGCTTCCGCGCTGTGTATTAGGTCTGATTAGACAGACAGATGTGTCAGCATCAGCCCACGCAGGCCACAGAACACGGGGTATTAACAGAGATGAGGAGAACACAGTCCACGATGAAGAGGTAAATGCATCAAGAAGACATAACAAGCCATCCTTTCTTTGAATATTTTTCAACCCCACCCTCTTTCTCCTCTCCTCCTGAGATGCTGATGAGAGATTTTGTTAAAATCCCACAGGTGCCAGGTCCCTGTTTATTTGTTGTTGTTTTTTCATCCTCTTTTCTATTCCTCACTACGGGCAATTTCTATTATTCTATCTCAAGCTCTTGGCATGAACCTCTCAAGGCTGCTGTGGCTTCTGTTCTGTGGAGTTTCGATTATTATAATTCGCCTTTTAGGAATTTCGTTTGTTTTTCCTTTGTATCGTCTTGTTCGTGGCTGAGGCTTTCTACTTTTTCACTGAGGCTTTCTGGTGTTTTGTTCCCACATCCTTGTCGTGAGTGTTCAGGGAAGAAATGTCATGACGGCGGACTTGAAATCCTTGTCAAGCACTTCTAACACCTGTCTTCCCAGTGTCAGCATCTGTTGCTTGGTTTTAGATTCTACGACTTGCGTCTGATACCAGGCCATTATGGGCACTGTGTTATGGGACTTTGAATCTTGTCTGTACGTTCTGCTTTGGCTGATCTACTCTGATGCTGCCTCGTTCCGGCGAGGTGGGTGTCAGGTCCAGGTTCCACTCAGCCTCCAGGTACACCCAGGGTGAAGGCAGCGCTCACTATTGCAAAGCATAGGTGGATTTCAAGAAATGGAGAGCTTTCTGACAACTTTTCTTTTTAATGATATAATTTATAGTTAAAAACTCTCTCACCAAAAAAATTTTAAAAACTCTGCAGTAACATGTGATTTTATTAATGCCTAGTCAATTATGAAG